>NC_134579.1:127503781-127803781 GCF_037038515.1 Microtus pennsylvanicus | reverse complement strand
GCTCGCAGACTTGATTGGCAGCAGTGCCCTCTTGTGGGAAAATAACATACTGCTTTTTTAATGTGTACATTTCTGTTAAAAACCAGTGTGTAAAAACATCTTCACAAAAAGTACTTTCTGACTGGACCCCACCACAAACCAGGTTTAGAAGAAAAACAGTGGGGAGGGCCAGGGAGGGATGAATTCTGAGAGCCAGAAAATGGTTTTGAGCAATTCCTTGTTAAAATTTTTTTTCAGAAGTCTAAATTATTTTATTCTATGTATTTATTTGAGAAGACTTACTCTGGACCCCTAGCTGACCCAGAACTTGCTGTGCAGACCAGGCTGGTTCCCAGCTTCCCAGTCCTGGATTGAAGGTAGAGGCTGCTCCCTAAGTTGAGCGGGGGCAGAGGTCTTACAGTTCCTGTTTTTAGAATGTAGTATTGAGGACTAATTCCTGCTCTGGGGTTGTGGGTAATGTGTTTGAGCAGGGAACACCCTTTCCCTTCCCTGGGGGCATGATTTAGCATTGCTGGAGTGCTATGCTGCCTGGCTTAGTCCAGAAGTGCTCAGAAAACACAAGCACAAATGATGGTGCTGGAGTCTGCTTTTACAGAAAGGAAATGGCTTTATAGTTTTTAATAATTTTTATACCAACAGACCACACAGGATCCTGGATTGAGGAGCTGCAGGGCAGGTAGGGCACACCCGGCCCAGCAAAGGACATTTCCTATTTAACTGACACCATTTGCTATGGTGTCTTCTGTGATATGCCGTCAGAACACTGCCAAACATCTCAGGTGCAATTTGGTTTTAAAATGAATGAGGAGGACCTTTGCTGATAATGGCATGTTTATTGTGTTAAAACTTATTTCATTGGTATCTAGACTGTTAAATGCCTACATTGAAATACTTAATTGTATGTGTATGTATGTTTATATATGGAGATGTTAGGGTGGGGGCACATGGTGTACATGAGAAAGTCAGGCGGCATCATTCATTCATTCATTCATCTTGGTTTTTCAGGACAGGGTTTCACTGTGTAGTCCTGGCTGTCCTGGAACTCACTCTGTTGACCAGGCTGACCTTGAACTCACAAAGATCTGCCTAATTCTACCTCTCAAGTACTAGGATTAAATGTGGCACCACCACCGCTTGGCTGTTTGTTGATTTCTTGAGAATGGTATCTCACTGTGAAGACCAGGCTAGCCTCCAAATCAGAGATCCATGTGTCTCTACCTCCTGAGTACTAAGGTTATTAAAGGTGTGTGCCATGACACCAGGGTCACAGTCTCTTCATTTTTAAGGGGTATAATATAGTAACATATAGTAATGACAATGTTAAAATAATAAGTAACAGGGTAATTCTGTACATAAAACATAGCCAGAACAGTAAACTCTGCCCCCTTTGGGGGGAAGGGATGGAGCGGGAACCACAGGCAGTTATTTTAGGCACTGTCAACACAAGCATCTGCACTGTACCGCAGCAACGTCTCCTTTGGGAGCACCATTTCTTTTCCTTGCTCTGTTGTCATTTGAACAATGTGTCATATCACATATTTTGTAGTAAACTTTTTTTCCAGAGCTGAAATTCTGACATTGCTATTTCTTTGGTGATCTGCTCTCATAAACAGGGCATTGACTTCTGGCAAGGAAAGGATAGCATTAGAAAGCAGGAAGAAGCTGCTAGCTCGGTTGTTCTCTAACCTAGCTCTGCCTACCTTGAGGTGATACCCACAGCCCATCTGGGATCATCTTGCCATTCCATGACTGTTTGAAGGGTCTCTGTAGAATTAGAAAGAATGAAACACTCTTCGCACTTCTCGACCACACTGATTGTGTCTTTGGTCTCCATACAGGTGTTTGTAAATGCGGTTTTAGGGTTCATGAGGGGCTGCATTATAGAATATTTTTAGTGCTGTTTTGTTTCTCTGAGGTGCATTCAGTAACAGAAACTAGGCCAACAAGTTATTGACAATTAGTGGTCCTTTGGGACTCTGCTTTAATGAATAGATAAGAATGATTTGTAATTAGCATAATAATTATATGCAAATGAAGGCTTCTGAATTGCTCTAAAACACTTCTGAACTGTTTAAACAGCCCTCCTGAGATCTTGTTACTCTATTAATTTGTGTAGCAAATCTTTTTTTCATAGATCATGCAAAGATAAACTTCAGCCCAGCCCTTGTGCTAGTGATTAGGAATTCCAAGGTGGTAGAACCTGAATTAATGAGATTTACTTATACTGTATTAATGGTACTCTGTGGGAACCTGCAAGGGTGAGGAGTCACTGGGGAGATGTAATTAAAAACAGAAAAGAAAGCTGCTGATTGGAAAATAACTGTTGAAATTGGTTTATTAAACAAGTTAGTAAATGTTATTTCTTTCTCTGTTATTTGTTACAGTAACATTCAGCGCAAACACTTTTTTAAACATGCTGGCCTGGAGTATGGCTTACATTTCGTCAACTCCAGGCATACTGTCGGCCTTGGGATTAGAGACATTTTCTTTCCTAATATTTAAAGGGAGTAGAGTGGTGTTAGTAGAGTGGATGCTTGCTGTTTGTCTTCACATTTCATTCAGCCTCTCTAAGCTTTGCTGAATTGAGCAGTAGTACCCTTGCATTTTAAACTCAGTGAGTATCTCTGAGCTGTTTGAGTAGACACCTAATTAATCATCAGATGCGGGATCCTAACATTTACTTTGTGAAACTCCCTGTGGGCAGCGGGTTGTATAGACTGGGTCTGTTCTTTATGAGCAGGTATCAGGGGGTTGCTAAGGCTGGTGCTTTTGAGTAGCTGTTCCTGTTTCTGCTTACCCTCACCTCTGCTAACCCACGCGCACTCTTTAATGGTTTCTGGTGTCTGGGGCTCATCTTGATTTTCCACGAGCTGTCAAGAAACTTACCTCCTACTCCCTTCCCCATTCATAATCATGAGTTAAATCTGGGTGCAAGGACATACTTAGGTTGGCTCAGCAAAGGTTGTATGCTTGTATTTTGGGGGGCAGCCACTAGGCTAAAAAAATTCATAAAATTAATATTCTTTGTCTTCAAAATTAATGTGGTTTCTGTTGAGAGTGGTGGTCAATAACAGATGTGTGCCCGAGAAGTAGTGTAGCTTTCCTGTTCCAGGACAGAGCAGTTCCTCAGATGAGGTTAATGACCGTACTCTTGTGACTCCATCGTGGAGACACTAACCCATTTATTTACCATATCGTACTTCAGTTTGTGACTCCATCATGGAGACACTAATCCATTTATTTACCATATCGTACTTCAGTTTGTTCGGGGGGGGGGGGGCGGATCTTGGCTTCCATTCGATTTCATTTTTACTTAAATAAGAGTTTGGGTGATATAGCATTGGTTAGCACAAATTTAATGTTGTCTTACGCTGATGCCATTGTGCTTTTGTGTCATTTGAGCACTATTGATGGAGGAGCAAGTACTGTCTTGAAAGGTGCACCCAGCTAATAATGATGGTTTCACAGGTCCTTATCCTGACCAGGCCTCTGGGCATTGTCTAGGTAATTAAAATCAGATCACAAAAAATGCTAAGCACAATTCACCTTAGTATAATAAGATTTTGCTCCCTTTAAACCTGATTTTAAAACCTTTTTTTTTTAAGTGTATTTCATTGGCCTAGTGAATTTGCTCTTTTTTTCCCAAGGATTACAGAAAGTGCATAGCAGATTCAGCCTTCAGAATACCCAAGAGCTGAAGACTCAAGCAGACTGCAGCTGTCTTCACCCACAGTATTCTAAAAGAACTAATGAGATGAGAAGCCTGCAGCTGGTGGCCAGCACAATAAACCATGAGCCAGGGGCTTCTCTTCATCAGAGCCTCCCTTTCCCCCTGGGATCCCAGAGGAGACAGAATACTAACAAAGCCAGCAGGCTGTCTCATTCCACACTATTGCTCATTTGCAGCTGTAATTGGTAGCTGAGGTTGCATTCTGTATGCGGAAACTGTCATACATGAAGGAATATATTTGTTCATTGTGATATGGATATAAATCAACCCGTTTTCAAATCCAGAGACCAAATCAGATACCCAACGTAAAATTCAGCAAGAAGATACTATTCAAAAAAGAAAATAGTGTTTATTGCAGAAATACAAAATTGAGGTTGTGAAAACTGCATCCACTTTCTCCCTTTTCATGTTATGCTACTTAATTCAACTGATTAAACATTTACAGATTCAAACTAACTCACGCAAAATGTCTAGGTTTTGACAAGGTGCATTATTCTCACCTGTCAGGGTTAAGGTGCTATTGTTAATAATTGGGTTATATTATATTTTTAGTATAATATCTTTAGTGTTTGCTGCTTTGCATTCTTAGAGAAAAAAACAAAGAGAAGACCCATTTGGATATTCCTGGTGCTGGGACTGCTTCTTGGTTTTTAACTGTCTGCTTCCTGGGATTACTTACACCTGTTTACATCTGTGGCTGGGCTGTCATATGAGCCAGGGAACAGATCAAAGAGTTCAGGAGGGGCTGGAGAGATGGCTGCTCTTCCAGAGGACCAGGTTCACTTCCCATTACCCACAACCTTCTGTAATTCCAGTTTCAGTGGATCCAGTGCCACCTTCTAGATTCTTCTGAAGGCAGTGTTTGCGTGTGGGGTACACAGATACACATCCAGGCAAAACACCCATACACATAAAACTCTGGTTGAAGTCCAGGTATAGGGAACTTTTATCAGTTCCTTACTGGATGGTGAGCTTCATGATGCGTTTTGGAAAAGCAGCCATGGCTACCTCGCATTGATGATGAAGGCTTACTGGTGTGGTGTGCCCTCTGAAATAGTGTCAGGTCTGGAGTGACACTTTCACAAGGTTTTCGGTTTCTTTAGTTTCTGCATCTACTGCAGAGGGTTTCTGTAGATGTGTGACGTATCTGCCTGCCATGGAACTGGAGTAAAGAAACAGTGAGGTCTCTCTCTATTTTGACCCTCCAGTTGACACCTTTGCTAGTCTGTTGGGGCTGACTTGGAAATGATTGATGCCGGTCAGAATTTGCTTGGCCCTAGTGCAGGGACTGCCTTTCTTTAATGCCATTGGTTTTATTCCTTTGACCATAGAGGCAATTGTGTACAGTTTATTTTGTGTTTACTTACTCTTCCCATGTGTATGGGGCAGGTTTAAATTTCACAGCACTCCACAGTTTTCCACACTCAATTCTAAACTCCTGTTTCCCTCTTCCCTTTCACAGTTGAATACATCCAAAACCAAGGCTTGTCTTGCTGCTGTGGCATGTATTAGCCTTCTGCATTTTTATTATTAATGTCACATAAAACAGTAGTACAAGCTATAACTGTCAGCTACTCACGCACAGAAATGTGTTTACTATTCAATTCACTTACAGCTCAGGTTTGGTAAAAATAAAAGGAAAAGAGGACTGGTGTGGCCATGGCCACCTCACACCCCAGTCAATAGAGAAAAAGGGCATGGTTTCGCTCTCACAGGCTGGTGAATCATGGCCAGCCTTCTGGGCATTAGACTGGCGGTTAGAATTTAGTTGCTGAAATGTTTTAAACATGGTATGCCTTTCTTTCCACTTTTGTTTATGTTTTGTGAGACAGGGTTTGTCTGTAGCTTTGGAACCTGTCCTGGAACTCACTCTGTAGACCAGGCTGGCTTAGAACTCACAGAGATCCGCCTGCCTCTGCCTCCCAAGTGCTGGGGATTAAAGGTGTGCTGCACCACCACCCGGCTTCTTTTTACTTTTGAATATGAAGGCCACTTGTCTCTTGGAATGGGGTGTGTTCTTAACTGGTTTTGTTTGGTTTTGATTCTGACTGAATGTTCTCTCTTCTCCTTTGGTAGGTAATAGATACTTCTTGGGTTTTGGGTACCTGTTTTGTTTTGTCTTGTCTTGTCTTGTATGCCACTTTGAACTAGACTGATGTTAGGAACCAACCCTGTGTTCTGGCCCTTACTGTCCTGTGGTAGCTATTCCGTAGGGTCTTTGATGGAAGGAAATGGTACTAGAAGTGATTAATGTAATGATGCTTTTTAATTTGGGGGGAAAAGTGGGCTTTAATTTCGAGCCTTTGCTCTAGAAAAGAATGATTTAGAGGCTTATAGGTATGCGTTTGTTCAGGTAGCTTACTTCTTCTGAGTGCAAGTTTTAGGATCCCCTATTTAGTTACTTCTTTTCTGAGTCGAGAAAGCGTGCCAGTTTTAATGATGCAGGTGTGGGTCTATGACCTCATCCCAGCTGGTAGAGAGAAATCAGTGCTGTTGTACACACAGGTGAAGTGACTGGTTCTGCTTGTCTGCTCTCCTCCCTGTGTGTCCTTTCTGCATAATGTTGACTGGCCTTATGTCCTGGCCGTACTACATTAACTATTTCAAATTATTGAGACCCAGTGAAGCCAGCCAGCTTCATGTGTTTAACAATTTCAGCCCTTTCTCTAGCTTCTGAGACAGTGTTGAGATGACCTCCAGTACAGGGTCACATGTTTACCCAAGCATGCTTCTAAAAAGCTTAGTTTTTTCCCTGATCTTTCTCATGGTTTATTTATAACCCTCCCTAGGAATTAATAGCATGCCATATGCATTTACTAACTGGTCTCTTCTAAGTGACCACTTGCCAGTATATTTTCTTCGCTTTGGAGCATGCTCCATGCATGCTTTGCTTGAATGACTCTTACCAAAGAACTGCAGTTTGCAGCCAGGGTTTCCTCTCAGCCTGGTTTGGGCACTTTCTGCACAGTGTTTGTGCCCTTTGCAAGTGCTGTGGTGCACCCTGGGTCTGTGTTGTGACAATTAGTGAAATTCCCGCCGTTTGTGCACACTCCAAAAATAACTTGGCTCCTCTGGAGAGAGCAGGGGAGAGGGACAGGAACTTCAGTTGAGTGAAATGATTTAACTCATTTTGTACAATCTGCCAGGCAGGATGCACTGAACGAAACAGAGCTTACATGCATGAGTCGTAGATTTTGTAGTCATTGCTGGTTTGCTGTTACTGAAGAGTTTCAGTCACCCGTTCCTACCTTTTATGACCGTGAAGAACACCGATTTAGCCGGGAAGGGAGGAGGGACATGCAGGGACGTGGTCTGTGTAGTGCAGTAGTGGCTCACAGTGACAGAAGCAGCCCAGCGCCACCATGTGCAGGTGTTGTCGAAAGTCAGGTGTTAGTACTTCAGCATGTCTGCTGACTGTCAGCCCTCAAACTCTAATGCTTCACAGCCCAGCAACTGATCTTGGTGAGCTGCTATCACTCAGCACTCCTAATTCCATAGTTGAGACATAAGTTTAGGAAATAATGGGATACAAACTGCGGGTGCTGTGTGTGGACCGTTTCCCCGTGTGTAAAGGCACAGGGAGCTCTAGCTGCAGAAAGCCGCCTGGCAAGATTAAAAAATGGTTTCTGGTTTTCTTCTTCATCTTTGACTCTGTTTTGCTTTACAGGACTACAAAGCTGATGAAGACCCTGCATTATTCCATTCTGTCAAGACCAAGAGAGGCCCCCTGGGACCTAACTGGAAGGTATTGGCTGCTGACCTTGCTGACAAGTGGAGTCTTGACAACATAATAATTGACAGGTCCCAATTCTTAAAAGAGGTGGTAGTGTTTAAATGGAAAATAAAAACTGCACAGAGGGTTTTCTTTGCTTAAGGACTTAGGACCATTTGCAGTTGGCCTGTAAGTGTGCGCTACGTTAACAGAGTCATGCCGTGCTGAGGAACTTGAAGAGGGGCAGATGGTTTGCTCTTTGGGGACTGTGACATCTTCTGACTCCAGACAGTAAAGAAATCCATGTTAAATGAAGGTTTGTAGTGGGGTCTAGTTGGCATCTACTCTAAACGAGTTCCTGTCACACAGGTGTTTCCCTGACCTTTTTGGTAGGTAGGTTTCGGGAGAGCTGAACACCAAAGCAGTTTTCGTGGCAAGCATTTGCATTCAGGTAGAGCACACCTTCACACCATTCATGAAGTAGGAAAAGCAATTCCAACATAGTCTTGTTGTATAGTGCACTCCACCAAATGGAATCCCTTAAACAAGGCTTAAGTGTTGGCGGCAGGTTATTCTAATTAGTTTGACAGACCAGGAGGCACATAAACACCCAAACTTGACCTGAGCAGATTTTTTTACCCACAGGATTTTCTTGGTAGCCAGGGTCTAACTGGCTGGTTACATCAGGAGTCATTACAGTGCTGGCTGCTCCTGTAGAGGATCCCTTGAATGGCCCTATTATAACTCCTGTTATAACTATATTGTAAACTGCTGTGCATCAACTAAAAGGAAGGAGGGATCTGACTTTGTTTAATGTGAAGTGAGCCATTGCAGGGTGTGGTCATTCATGGCTTTAATCCCAGGACTCAGACAGAGGCAGTAGATTTCTTATGAGTTCAAGGCCAGCCTGGTGTGGGTAGAGTTCCAGGACAGCCAGGGCTACACAGTGAGACCCTATCTTAGAAAGGAAAGACAGAATCATAATTTGTCTTATTTTCACATTTGTTTACAGTGTAGAGTTTAAAACTCTTCCAACCTAATAACCATGACTAGAGACTTAATACTCAGGAAGTGGTAAATGTCACACAAGCATCATCTGAGTCCACGTTAAGGGTTTGCTCAGTGTCCCCACCTTTTCCAGGTTTGTAGCTACATCCTCTAGACACCCCTAGGCCAGGTGGTGCCGACTCTGGCTAGCAGTGCTTTCACAGGGGATGAAAAAGCAGAAGGCTTATGACAAAATACTGAGTTCTTTCACCCAATTACCAGAGTCTGGAGTATAGGTTTTACACACCTGTCACATGGTGGGTGTCACATGGGTGCAGGGCTTTCCCATGGGTACTTCCAAGAGGTTTTCACCAACTGTAGAGTTACTTTCCCATGGTACTTCTAGGAGGTTTTCCACCCAACTGTAGAGTTACTTTCCCATGGGTACTTCTAGGAGGTTTTCCAACCAACTGTAGAATTACTTAATGTTTTTTACTTTTGCTTGGCTTTTCTGCGTCTTAGGAAATTAGAATGTGTGTAAATAACTTTGCTTGTTCTTGCTTTGTTACTTTGATGTATGCTTACGCATAGACCTTTATCTCTAGTTGATTATTACTTAAAATTCTGGAGTAGCTTAAGTTTGTTTGGAGACAGGGTTTCATGATGGGGCCCATGCTAGCTGGGGGTCACCATACAGCCTAAGCAGCCCTTGAACACTTAGTGATTCCCCTCCTCGGCCTCATGACACTTAAGATGACAGGCATGAGCCGTAATGGGCTGTGCCTAGAGAAGCAAGTCCAACAGTGACTTCATGTTGCCCATCAGAAGGCTCCTCTGACCCATCTGCTTAGTGATCACTTGCTCACTTCATCCACATGGTGGTAAGTGGAGGTATTCATAAGAAGCAAGCAAGTCTTGTGACTGAGCTGCCATGGCTTTGGAATGTTGGGGTAATGAAGAAAAACAAGCCAAACCACCATATACGGATGTGCAAGGACATAAAGGTTACATTCGTGACAATAGCTGAGCACACATGGGAATGAGTGAGCACCTATGGGTTTGGTCAGTGGGCATGTGTCCTTACTCTGCCTGGTGGTGCTGGTGGCAGGGTGAGAACAGGAGAAATGTGTGTGGGCGTGACAAAACAACTGGCACTGCCAGTGAGTGCTGAGGGTATGGCACATGCTCTGCTGTACTGTGCAGGCCGAGAGGTAGCCTCTCTGTGAGCCCTCCTTGTATCATCCACCTGCTGCTTCAGCAGCAGGCTGTTTGCTTATCAGTCTACATTCCAAAATGTGCTCAAGGCTAAGTGTAAACCTCGGGATCTATTTGTTTGTTTGCCTACATGTGTGTCTTTAGTTGTTTGGGATCAGACCCAGGACTTGACACGTGTTAGGCAAGTGCTCTGTTCCTGAGTTACACCCTAGTGACTGCTGTGACACTCCCTCATTTGATATGGGGATACTTCGTATTGTACTTACTGGCTATATTCAATTGAAGCGAGAAGGTTCTTTGTCGTCCCAGGTACTATAAAAAGGTCGCATTTAACCTTCCAAACTTTATAGTTGGCTAGGTCAGGTACAGGTGCTCTGTTTATAATTGAGAAATGTAGCCAGAGAAACCCAGATCTGCGGGTCCACAGACCTGAGCCCAGTGCTGCTCACAGGTATAAGGAGTGATGGGGCAGATCCTTGTCTGCTGCATTTGTCATGTTGCATGGTAACATTTGAACTCTGTGCTTAGACAGTTCTGCACACCCCCAGTGATAGGAGCACAAAAGGAGACGCATTCCAATACTGTGAATATGTCTGTGAAGACGTATATATTAGGATTTAGATCGTGTAAGCTTTGACTCTCAGTTTCCATACCTCTAAAATGCAGCTGTTAGCACCAACTTCAGCAGTCATTGAGAGGATGAAATGATGGTGAGTGCTGGGCACAGGGAGTGGTGTCAAAAGGTCAAGGTCTTGATCCGTGTGTGTGTGTGTGTGTGTGTGTGTGTGTGTGTGTGTGTGTTGCACTGTTTTACACCACAGAGATCTTCACACTATAGCTAGGATTGATTTGCCTTTGGTCACCAGTCTGAGCCCCTTGTCCTTACAGTGTTTAATGATTAGTGCTTGGTGTAGGTCAGCCTTCCTTCCACAGCCAGGTGGTGTTGCTGCTCAAGAGATGTTCTCGTTTCCCAGGCTTGTCATAGGCACAGGCTTTATTTTTTTCCCTTATGGTATGATACATATTTTTACTTAAAAACAAACACAACCAGGAATACACTGTAGCCCTAGAGACATAAGCCTGAGTTGTGTGCTTGTTTTCCTTCTGAAGAAGGAAATTAAAAGATCTTTGTTGCTTAGAGTTCAACATGAAGTGACTTTGTGCATGCTAATAGAGCAATTTATAACCTGATTAGGAAGTTTGCTTCCAGGCAGAACTGCTGATGAACATCTTCTTTCTCTGTGGCATGGTGTGCATGCACACACATGCATATGTATGTGTAGGTTTTGGTTTCTATCTGAAGGGTGTGTTTGTCTTGTGGCACTGGCACAGCCACCTCTCATAAGGGTTGCAATAGTATTTTACGTGTGTGTTCCTCTAAGCTTTCCAGTGTCCCGCTTCTGAACCTGGGAGTGTCGGCTTCACAAATTGAAGATTATGGTGTCATTCTAATCCAATGAAAGGCCTAATATCTTTTTTCATTTAAGTCAGACACTGTTGAACAGTTAAGCTTTTATTTCTACAGATGGATGATTGTTAATAGCTAGGAGGTTCTACCAAAGCATCTGCCTCTGCAGTGCCAGACATTGGAGCATATGGTAATTGGGTCAGGTAAAGGAGTTGGCCCAGAAATTACGCTGGTTTGATGTGTCCTGGCATTTGGAGGTTGGCCTTTCAGGCTCCTGTTCTATACACTGCTCAGTCACATTCTGGAACAGCCCTCATGACCATTCTGAGTTCTCCAAGCTAGAGAAGGGCGCTGCAAGTTGTAGAGACGCCAGTTTATTTCCTCCCTGTCCTCGTGATTGCTGTCTCTTTGTACCCATAGTGTGAAAAGATGACAACAGCCTTGGTTGTCAAATGAAATGTAAGATGTAAGGGATGGGAACAGTGGAAGTTAGCGACGAGAGAACCTGCTGCGAAAGTCCTGTTCCAGGTGGAGACCAGCGGGGAAGCCACCTAGAGCTTCCTCCTGCGGCTCTCCTGATGGAAAATGCTGCCTGCCACGCTCCCAAATCCTGAACTTCACATGCCTGAGGCCCAAAGCAGCTAAAAGCACACCTCCTCCCTGTGGTCTCGTGTTTAAAACCCTGTAACTATAGCGTGCGGAACTCAAACTGGTTTCTGATTAAGCCACATTTTGGATTCTGGGCAATAAAGAGGTCTACAGACATGAACGGTTTTCATAGGAGATTACACAGTTTGGTGACTTTACTTTTAGCTTTTATACGTGTAAAACTGCTTCCTGCTAGCCTTCACCTTGGTTTGGCTGTGGAATGCCTCTGCTTCTAGACAGATCTGCAGGATTCAGGACTCTGGAATGTATGCTGCCTTGTTTGGGAAGTGACTTGGCAGAGCAGGCCTCTGGTCAGGCTCTTCATGAGTCTAGTGAAGTGGGACCCTGCAGCTGTACTTGTACAAGATCGCTTCCCGATGAGGAAGGGTGTGAACTGTGCCAAGGTATTGTAAGGGAACCTGGACTCTGTTGATCTGTTCACAAGCAGGGGTCTTCCTGTTTGAATTCATTTTCCCTATAATTATGAAATTACCTATGATTAGTTTACCCTTTGGATCTTTTTGAAGTTAAGAGTCTCCACCATGAACCCCCACCCCAGGGCGCCCGTGTGGTACAGTTGGTGCCTCAGGTCAAAGTGGTCTCCTTGTTCCACCTTCTGTCTTGTTCTAAACCACTGTGGTGTCTGGCAGTGCCTGCTGTAGGTGTACCCTCAGTGGGTGCTTAGTACAGAGTTAGTTAACTGTCATAAACCAGTGAAAATCAGTAAGATGTAGAAAAACACAATGTCCAGCCCAGGCCTGTCTGGAAAACTCACAAAGTAAAAGCGGTCTAGAGAAGAAAAGATGGTATACGTTGGAGAATGGGGTTTTTCTGAGATTGTGGTGCACATGCTTGGCATGTGTTTTGTGATCCTGTGTTGACATTTGCTGGTGCACACCCTGGCAGCCCTCACGGCACATTTATTTTTAGCTTTCTTAGTGAGATTTCAGTTGGAAACTTAACGCTATGAATTCGGCCGCCAAAACTGAGCATTCTGATTGCCTACCACTGAAAAGCTAAAATGCTGGGGGAGTGTGAACCGCACTGAAGACTGCTCTGCTGCTGCTGCAGAGCGTTGACTCTACTCCAGTGCACCCCATCTCACCCTCATCCCACGAGATGAGCATGTGAAGCTAGTGAGGCCAAGAGGACCAGGTCAGGAGAATGCCCTCAGATGCTCTTCTTTTTATTCTCTTACGTTTGTATATATTTTTTTGTCACAGACTCAAGAAATTTGTTCTTGAGGCTAATGTTGGCTGATTGCTTACCACATAGCTCCAAATGCTGCTGCAAGTCATTCAGTCCTGATGTGTGCTTGCTGTGTCCGTTGCTTCCCTGAAGGCCTCGGCCGCATGCCTCAAAGTAACTTAATATGTGCTCTTAAATTGAAAACATGATTTGACTTGGGGAGTTTCATTTATAGTTAGTAACATGAAATGTAAGGAATTCTGTGACTATACAAACTATTTAATGCAATTTTGAAAACATTTTGCAGCTAACTAGTACATGCTACATTATGGATGAAATTTAAATTATGTGGGGAAAAACATAATGTGGGGTTCTTTTGTTAGCTCAGGACTCTCTTACAGAACTTCTGGTTGTTCTCTTGTTAGCTCAGGACTCTCTTACTTCTGGTTGTTCTTTTGTTGGCCAACCAGTGTTCCCCTTCTTTTAAAAAGATTTCCATTTTAATTTTTAATCTTTATAAAACTCACTTACTGGCAGAATAATGGTATTTTGAACTAGCAGAATTAGTCTTAGCTGCAGGTAATGAAATCTTCAGCTTTGGCTGGATTGGAACATTGTGTGAAAGACCTTCATTCTATTCCCACCCTCTGTTGTTGTTTTGAGAGGCAGTTGTTTTTAAAACAATAAAGAGGAAACATTGAGACACATTTGTATTGTTTATAAAGAATCAGGAAGCTGTGGCCCTCAGCAGTTGAGATCCCAGGTACCTATACAGGCTACTACTTGTTTCTGTCACAATTTTGAAAATTAAATGTCTCTCTAATTTCTTTTTTTAATTAGGGACTGAAGAGATGGCTTATTGGTTAAGAGCACTAGTTTTTGCAGAGGACCTGGTTTGGTTCCCAGCACCCACTTGTTGGCTCATGGCAAGTTCCCCAGTTCCAGGGGATCTGATGCCCTCTTCTGATCTCTGCAAACATTAGGCATACATGTACATACATACATGCAGGACACGACTCTAATGCACATAGAATAAAAAAATTGAAAAATTTGTATTATATTTATTGCACGAAGGTGTGTACATGAGCAAACACTTGCATACACTTGTGTTTGCCTGCCACAGCATGCATCAGGGGCAGAGGAAAACTTGCGGGAGTCGATGCCCTCCTATCGTGTGGCATGGAGAGGTTGAAGTTGAACTCTGGTAAGTCCGGCTTTGCAGCAGGCACCTTTACCTGCTGAGCCATCTGAGTTACACATCTCTTTACAGGGATGCTCTGGTAGCCCCAAGAATGCCTGTGATTTATTTTGCATTGTTTAATCTTAGGAAAAATTTAAACGTGGGCTGGACCAATCTTATCTGTTAAAGGCCCTAAACTGAAGGCCTGGCGAGACGGCTCAGCAGTTATAAGCGCTGGCGACTTCCAGAGGACCTGAGTTTAATCCCCAGCACCCACATGGGGAGTTACAACCATGTGTGACTCCAGTCCCAGGGATCCAGTGCTGTCTGTCTGCTAGCCTCTGTGGGCACCGTAAACACTCATACTTACATAAGCAACTAAAATCTCAAATATTTTATGCCCTAACTGAGCTTTCACCTCAGTCTATTTAGCTTTGATGTAAACATCAAAAAGGGGTGGGAGGAGCCCAAGCACACTTATATTGTCATAGGCAAAGAAAAGAGGGCAATTTGAAAGAGTACCCATAAAAGTTAAGGCAAAGGAAGCCTTTGTCCTAAAATGTGTGACTGAGAGCCAAAATATTTTAAGAGTCAGGTGTTTTGTTTCTGGGTTTTTTTTTTTTTTTAATAACAAGGTAACCTCTCCCACCAGTGATAAAATCATGTGAGTTTTGAAAATACAGTGTTGAACCTAAAAGAAAAAAGTTGGTTGTTACCCGTTTCACGTGGCCTGGTTCTTTTACAGGTGTCTGGCTATTTAGATGCATCTTGCTACTATTTGTCCTTGCTCCCAGAGCAGTTGATCTTAAGAAGGTGGCTCTTCCCATAGATACAGTGCAAGAAGCAGAACTACTGTTGAGTTCAGGGCCAGCCTGGCTTTAATGGTCAAATGGTCCTTCGTGGCTGTGCATACAGTAGCTGTCGTTTAGAAGACTTGAAAAGTGTTGTGGGTATGGAGAGTATTACTGAGTGGGTTTGTTCTGAATAAGTTAGTATATTTGTATTTGCTTCTCTGATAACAGGGCAATTCATCCTACCACGTCAGATTGTGGAACTGTTTAAAGCCCTGTTTGTTTGTTTGAGACAGGGTCTCTCTGTAACTTTGGCTTTCCTGGAATCAGTCTGGCCTCTGCTTCCTAAGTGCTGGAACTGAAGGCGTGCACCACCGCCGCTCATAAAGCCCTGTTCTGTTGTAATATGAGCAGCGGGGCTGCGTCCCCGGCACCTGGCCGCCCACATGGCTAGCTCTAGCTTATGCCCCGAAATAATTACATGGAAACTGTATTCTTTTAAACACCGCTTGGCCCATTTCTATCTAGCCTCTTCTAGGCTAGCTCTCGCACCTGGACTAGCCCATTTCTAATAATCTGCTGTAGCCCACGAGCTGGCTTACCAGGAATGATGTTAACCTGCGTCTGTCAGGAGTGGGAGAATCATGGCGACTCACTGACTCAGCTTCTTTCTCCCAGCCTTCTGTTCTGTTTTCTCCGCCCACCTATATTTTAACCTATGAGGGCCAAGCAGTTTCTTTATTGCTTAACCAATGAAATCAACAGATTGATATATGACACTCCCACATCACTATTCTTAATCACTAGTTTAAAGCCTGAATTAAGGGATGACTTCCTATCAGTCGATTTTAAACAGGAAATTACACTTAAAATACCATGAGCATATTAATTATTGAAGGAAAACATTTAGCTTGTGTATTAGTGTCTTTCTTTGATACTACTTTTGTGATTGCTTTCTGGTGACTTCAGTGAGGTGCTGGTATCTACCAAGAAGACTACGCCAGGAAGTTGAGGCAGCGGGCTTTTGTCTCCTTGAACAGATTTGAGTGGGTTTTTATTTGTTTTTAATAACTGCTTATAAATTGGATGGAACACAAAAAGAGTGAGGTCTAGGGAGACAGCTTCAAGAACTAGGATTTTTTTTTTGGTCCCATTTATTTTTTAACATAATTTTTAAATTTTTTTAATTTTAAAATAATCTTCTCATTTTACATACCAATCCCAGTTCCCACTTCCTCCCATTAAAATAATTTTTATAACCCAGTGCAGGCTCTATAAATTGCTGTGTTAATTGGCCTAAGTAGCTTGCCAGCATCACTAGGAAGCATATGGGAAACAGCCTGGTTCATTGTGGAGTCACTGTATGCTTGGAGTCCTGACCCACCTGTGGAGGGCGCCTGTGTTGCATTTAGTCCCCTTGCTTTTATAAATTGTGGGAGAATTCTGAAGAGCTGTCATTCTTATGGGTGGGGCTTTGTGGAGAATGAGGTATGCAGCTCTTAGGGTTTTAAGGAAGCTGTTTATAGCTCAGAGTTACCAGGACTTGTCCAAGACGAAAAAATGCTTAGAGCTGTTAGTGTTGCAGGAAGTGTGAACAGGGCCTTGTGTGGATATAGGGGCTTCACATGCCATTAGATGTAAAGGACATGTTTGGTTTACTATCTGCAGCCTTGGAGCTAAGCTTGCTCATCCCTGGTTCACCTCAGTGGATAGTCTAGAAGAGTGGAGCCAGTGAAGGTCGGGTTCCACATGGCAGGAACCAGGGTGGACCCTGCTTTTGACCTTGTACCAGCTAGACCTGCCTGACACTTGAGCCACATTCTGCTCAGGCTCAACAGCACTCATTGGATCAAAGGCCCTAGCATGTCCTCACCTCATTGTTTATTGAAGAGATGGTCTGTGGAAGGCTCACCTTACGGTCCTTTCTGTAGAGCTTCAAGGCAGGGTGTCCAATAGAAGCTGGCTGACCTCTACCATACCAGATGTCCAGCTTAGAGCCAAGCTTGCAGTGGAGGAGAGGAGGCTGGTGTCAGTTTAACTGGCATGGTAGAAATGAAGATATCTAGAGAGACACTTGCATGTGTCTTAGCCTGACTTCAGATTATGGAAACAGTAGACTCAGTAGTGGGGATTTCCCCAGGAAGAGTACCTGCCAGAGGGGGAGCTTGTCTCCTAGGAAGAGATTCCACAGTGTTCTAACATGTTATCACCACCTTACAGGATAAGACTTCAGGTCGCTGGTGGGTGGGTCTGCATCTTGTCAGGGCTTATGTACATAGCCTTAACCCTCTATTTAAACTTCAGTTTCACTTTAGGACCCCAAAGATGGACTTGAGGGGTTTGCTGCATGTCTTTAACTCTCTTCCCCATGTGATCACATCAAGTAGTCCTCCTTTTTCTGCTTGCCACTATTAAATTGGCTCTTTTTATTGACTTATTGATGACAGGTGTCCAGACCTGACTCAACATATCTGATAACATCTGTGTGTACTACAGAGTCTTTGATGAACGGTTCCCACCAAGGATAACACTATTGAAAATACACATGTGTGGGCTGGAGAAATGGTTCAGAGGTTAAGAGCACACTGAGTATTCTTCCAGAGGTCCTGAGTTCAATTCCCAGCAACCACATGGTGGCTCACAACCATTCTATAATGGGATCTGATGCCCTCTTCTGGCATTCAGGTGTACATGCAGATAGAGTATCTTTTTTAAAAATTAAAAAAAGAAAATAACACACATTATCTGAATCAGTTTTGTGTGCCTGATAGCACCTAACGTGGTGATGTGTAAATGGTCCCCACTTAATAACTGCTGAAGCCAGCCTTCCAAGTGAGGTGTATTTATACACAGACTAGCCCTCCCCACGGCCATGTGTGCGGTTAAAGCAGAGTTGCTTACACTAGGTGGCAGATAGCTGCTAGATACCCAGGTGGATGCCTCATCACCCTTCTTAACTCTCCATGAGGGGGTGGGGAGTGCAGTCAAGAAACCCAGCTGGGGTAATTTTTTTTCAAGGGGTACAGCTTAACTCCCTAATGTGGCAGTTACATGGCTCAGAGGACAGCTGCTTGCAGCATCCCTATTTATCCAAGAAAGACTTGATTTCCACTGACATCATTTGTGTGGATCTCTGGAAACTGGAACTGCATGCACAGGCCGTTCATGGTGTGTGTTTGCATTGCTGTCTGTGGCCCTCTGTTCTCACCAGCTGTGCTGCTCCACTTGGAAATGTTTAGAAATACAGAAAATGGTGAAACTCCACAGTGGGAGCTAGGAGAGCTTTACCTTGTTTAAGGCTCACTACTGATAAGACCTTCACCATACATAAGAATTCCATGAAGCCAGCAGTGGTGACACACACCTTTAATCTCAGCACATACTCATCGTGAAGCAGAGCCAGGCAAATCGCTGAGTTTGAGGCCAGCTGGGTCTACAGAGTGAGTTCCAGGACAGCCAGGACTACACAGAAAAATCAAAACCAAAAGACAACAGTGACAGCAGCTATCAGATTCAGCTATGAGATCTCACAACTGGGAAGTAACTTGGTGTGTGGCAGGAGAGGAGTACTGGCCTTTTGTTTAGATGATTTCAGATTTCTGAATTAAGCACAAGACCAGTTTTCCTTGTGTGTCTGTGATGTTGTTTTATAGTAGTCAGTCTTGATCAGAACCTGTACCCAAGTCACAGTTTTTCCATTTTCTCATCTAGAAGGAACTGGCAAACACCCCTGACTGTCCTAAGATGTGTGCCTATAAGCTGGTGACCATCAAGTTCAAGTGGTGGGGGCTGCAGAGCAAAGTAGAAAACTTCATTCAAAAGGTAAATCTGCTTACAGTGGGACTTGCTTGTGGGAGATTTGAGAGAAGGTGACTGTTGGAAAATGGTTTCTATGACAAGCATTTTATCCTTTATGACATTAAAGTTACTGTCACCATGTCTGTCTGATCCCCTGAAAACATCAAATCCAAATAACAAGATTTTAAGAGACTTTTTTCTCCTCCCTCCCTCCCCCCCTAAGGTCTTTTGTGTGTAGATACTTTGCCTGCACGCATATCTGTGCATCGTGTGCATGTGGTGCCTTTGGAAGCCTTGAAGAAGGCATCAGATGCCCTGGAACTGGAGTTAGAAACAATTGAGAGCCGTTATGTGGGTGCTGGAACGCACACCTGGGTCATCTGGAAGAGCTGCGTTGTGGTCTTAGCCTCACTGAGTCATCTCCCGCCCTTACAGGACTGCTTAGGAGATGCAGTGTTTATTCAGTGAGCTTCCAGTACAAAGTCCCTCCCGTGACTAGCCCAGCCATGAAGAGACCTAGTATCCTGGCAGTCACGCTGTCTTGTCTGGAGTGTCTTCTGTAGAGGTCTTGCCAAGAGTAGGTAGACCCTGAATTGGTAACATGATCTGAGGATCCCTATCCTAATTTCTTTTTTAAAAAATGAAGCCTGGTCTACAAGAGGTAGTTCCAGGGCAGGCTCCAAAGCTACAGAGAAACCCTGTCTCGAAAAACCAAAAACAAAATAAAACAAAAAATGAAGATGACATAAGCAGTTAGATATAGAAGGGGATCACAGTGATATAAACACATTTATGTATAGTGTTGCCCAACATCACACAGAGCAACAAAATACAATAGGTTGTAAATACACAGGAAGATGCAGGAATACCCTATGGTTACTGTTCCTATAGTATTTACCCCCATCATCATTATAGAGATATCTTTGGGGACTGGAAAGACAGCTCAGTGGTTAAGAGCTGCTTTTCCAGAGCACCTGGGTTTGATTCCAGCGCCCACATGATGGTTTACAACGATTCGTAATAATAGTTACCAGGCATAGGGGATTCATACCACTTTCTGTCCTCCATGGGCTCTGCGGTGCACATGCAGTGCACAGACATGCATGCATACACATAAAAAGAAACCCTAGGAAATAAAAAGATGTCTCTGTTACCCCCGGAATGTCACAGTGCTTCTTCCGCCTATTCACAACCATCCCTTGAGCACACTGTGTATGTGCTGGCCTTCTTTCTCACCTAGACATTGTAATAAGTAGGTTGACAGTCCAATTTAAAAGTCGCATGTGTAGACATACAATTTTCTGTTCATGGGGGAAAGTTGAAAATTGTTCCCAAAGTGTCGGTTATTGTTATGTATTTTGCTCTCATTTTTGGGAAAGTTGAAAACAACTTAAATAGTCGGGTATTTAAATTTGCTATTTCTATACATGGTTTTCATATGTTTATGTGTGTGCATACACATGGGACTAATGTAGTGCACAGAAGAATCAGTGCAGAGTACATAATGCTATGTGTCTAAGCACGGGGGTTTCCTTCAGTGCAGAGAGAAGACTGGGTCTGCTTTTATTGTAGAAAAATCCAGTTGACCTTTGCTCCGTGGCATTGAGAACAGGTGTCAGTACATGAAGCCCAGCAGGAGCATATGGAATTCAGTTATGCATGCTGTGCGCTCTTGGCTTTTACCAGACCATTCATCCTTTCGCCAATGGAGATTCTTTCCCATTTCTCAGGGAACTTTGAAAATAAGTTTTGAATTATGTTTGTTTGTTATATGTCATTGTGTATACCAGCTGCATGGGTGTGGAGGTCAGAGGACAGTTTGGGAGTTGGTTCTCTCCTTATTACACCGTATGAATCCATGTATTGGACTGAAGTCATCATGCTTGGAAGCAAGCATTCTTACCTGCTGAGCTGCAATGCTGCCCCTTCACAGGGAATTGATTCCCTGTATAAAATTATGCTAGGCTAGAATTAATGTTGATGTAAAGAATTTTTATTTTATTTTATTTCTTTTTGGGTTTTTTTTTTTTTTTTTTTTTTTTTTTTTTTTTTTTTTTGCAACAAAGTCTCTCTCTCTACATAGCCCTGGCTTTTCTGGAACTCATTATGTGGACCAGGCTGGCCTTGAACTCATGAGATCTGCCTTTGCCTCTTGAGTGCTGGGTTAAAGGTATGTGCCACCATACTTGGCCTAGTTTCTGCTGTTGTATAAAGTGGTCTTTTAACTAAGTGCAAGTTGGTTTTATGGGCTGTTTGGTGCATGTATCACTAATTGGATGTTTTTGCCACTTTGTTTTAAAAGCAAGAAAAACGGATATTTACAAACTTACATCGCCAGCTCTTTTGTTGGATTGACAAGTGGATCGATCTGACAATGGAAGACATTAGGAGAATGGAAGATGAGACTCAGAAAGAACTCGAAACAGTAAGATTGGTTGTGGTGGTTGTTTCCCTTATAAACCTGTGTGTTCTTAGCAAGTGTAGACCTGGAGTTGGACAGAGTTACTGCAAGCCGTTTCTCACCACGCGTATTTTCATCCAAATGGAACCTTTTGGACACTCCTGAAGGTGGACTAAAGCTTTCTTAACCTAAATATGTTCCTTGTAAAAACATCCCAGTGCTCTTTGTACTGAGTCTTGGGCATCAGTTTTTCTGCAACAGTACCTGTCTTGGTCCTTTTCATTTTACATAGAGATGCCTTGGGCTCAGCTCCTCCGTAGGCAAGGTGAGGACAGGGAGTCCTTTGAGTTCACCAGTTCCACCTCCCACTTAGCAGTAAGCTTTTCTTACTTGAAAAACTCTAGGCAGATTGCAGTAGTCCTTGACAAGAGGTCAGGGTATAGTTTCATGGCTAAACTTGCCCTAGCTCCTGCCCATAGCCAGTGGGCATCTGCACTCTTCCAAGGCCATTTTCCTTAGCTTCCTCCCACAAGGATTTGGTTTTGATTTTTCACTGAGCCAGGCTTTTCTGCAGTTGGTAGTTCGTTCCCAAAGTGGGAAGTAAATCCAGGGCGTGCCTAGGGCCTTCAGGACTTCCACACAGTCACCCTGAGGCCTGCTAAAGTTCCTGGCTCTGCAGGCCCTGCAGGTGTGGTATCTGATGTGAGACTAGAGCCCTCACATCACCACATCACCAGAGAGTGGTGGGAAGTCAGGCTCTTTGATAGGGAAGGAATGCTGTCTCTGCTATAGCACAATGAAGAATTGTCTGCAGTCGGTTACTTAGGGTGATCAGAGCAGGCCTGCTTCTAATTAGCCTTATACCAATCTTTAGAAAGGAGTAGGCTATATGTTCTTAATAGGGCAATAGAATGTTTTAACCTATCTTATATTTTTATAAATGGATTTTGCTCTAGATTATTTTAGGTTGATTGAGTTTGAAACTTCCCATAGAGACAGCATTATAAAGGGGTTGGTTTTCTCTTGCTGCAGCAAAGTTCTGGGTCTTTGGAGTAGGGTGGTGGAATGATCAAGCCTGGGTCATGCTGCTCTGGCCTTTACACCTCTCTCATCCTGTGCTCCCTTCTTCTCAATAGTTAGGTGCTTCTCTGTAACTGGAGGTTTCTCTCCGCCCACCAGTTCACGATTATCCACTCTGAGGCTGTTAATTACAAACTGTTTGGCCAATGGCTCAGGCTTATTACTAACTAGCTTTTACATCTTAAATTAACCCATTTCTTTTAATCTATGTATTGCCACATGGCCATGATGTTAACTCACATCTTGCTTCTCCAGTAGTGACTGGTGTCTCTGACTAACTCTGCCTTCCTTCCCCTCCCACCCCTATCTCTCTGCTTGGATTTCCCACCTAGCTATATTCTGCCTGACTATTAGCCAGATCAGCTTCTTTATTAGCATATTCACAGCATACAGAGGGCATCCCACATCACTCCTTTAAGGAGCAGTCCTGGTGCCACCCCTCCCAGCAGGAACTCTTCCTCTGCTGTACCCTCCCTTCTAGTGCTCCAGATTCCAGAATATTCACTCCTTCTATCATCTACTCTGGAGCAGCTGCTTAAGCTGTAGTGTGGCTGCTTCCAGCTAGTGTTTCCCAAAACCTCGGGGTGGCAGAAAACCAACCTCAGGGAAGAACCTTTGCCCTAGTTGGGCGTTTTGTGTTAAACTGTCAGTTGAGGAAGACTGATCACCTGGTGACCAGGCCCTCG
This sequence comes from Microtus pennsylvanicus, assembly GCF_037038515.1. Lineage (NCBI taxonomy): Eukaryota > Metazoa > Chordata > Mammalia > Rodentia > Cricetidae > Microtus > Microtus pennsylvanicus. The sequence goes on along the minus strand of NC_134579.1, from coordinate 127,780,957 downwards.
CACCCTGACTCCTTGGACAGACAGAATATGTCTGAGGTCTACTGCTCCCAACTCTTGATTCTTTCAAAGTTCTCAGCCTGCAGATATCTGAACACACCGCGAGATCCCCTAGCCTAGAAGTGACAATTTCTGCTCCCACATGTAGCAGGAAGGAATTTCTTCTCATGCCTAGTCAAAGACTCTCATACAGTGTAATATTCTTAATTCACAGATACTTTAAGAATTGACATCCTTTTTATCAAAACACTTTTAGACTTGAAAATACCTGGCATAGAAAGGACATGCACATGTATGCACGTGTGTGCACGTGTATACATGTGTATGTACGTGTATGCACGCGTATGCATGTGTATGTAGCCTGAAGTTTGCAGAGCTGTAAGAATTAGCCAGGTGGTGGAAGAGAACTGGCCATACCCAGGGGTGGATTGGAGGAAGGAATTGTTGTAGAAATACAGTATTGTTTGTTTTCTTTCTTTTTTCTGGTTTTCTTCTGTGAGTTTTTGTTTGTTTGTTTGGTCTGTAAATGTTAGAAATGCCTGCTCTTTTGCGGATTTGTGGGTTTGTTTTGTTTTTTCCTATCTGCTGTTTGTCTGTGTCTCTTCCTTTGATCCTTACTCTTTTCAGTAATCCAGAAAGCACTAAGAAACTTCTCTAAAAACAGCCAAAGTAGCAGCACCTTCACATCTTCCTGTCTGACCCAGAGACAGCAGTGAAAGGTGGACCACACCATGCCCCCTTCCCCTGAAGCATTTTCTCAAAGCATAATGACAACTTCCCTTGGAAATGTATCCCTGATAATTTGCTACCAGACTGGAGGTCTTTGTTTAAATTCAGATACAGATAAATTTTAAGGCTTTTTAAGGGAAACCTCACACAAGTTGGTTGGAGCCAGGACCTCAGAACTCCATCCCTTCTAAGTCTACATGAGAAGCAGACAGCTATGTAGTCATTGCTAGGCCTTCTTTTCTCCACTTGCTTTCTAACCCCTACGTAGAATCATTTTAGCAGCTCATGATTTTATTTTACATTTAGATGCGTAAGAAGGGTTCCGTCCGAGGCACGTCGGCCGCTGATGCCTAGATGAGTCCCCTGTAGGTCAGAGACATTTTCAAACTGTGTAAGTGAAGACCTGGGTAAAAGAATTTCTAAAAACCTGCGCCTTTTGGTGATGGGGAGTTAACTGCTGAGCGCGCCACAGGCTCTTGTCTACAGTGATGGCATTCCACTTTTAGAATGAAGAGGTGCCTGTTGTAGAAACTGTGAGCATGTGTGTTTTGTGGATCACTGTGGGCCAGGTTGAATGTCATCGTTTGATCCTGCTGTCAGTGTAGTTGCTGTGTAGTGGCGCTGTCCTGGAAACCGGTTCACCTTTTCCTAGACAACCGACTAGTGGAACATGGTAGTCCAGGATCTCTCCTGCCACACTATCAGGCTAACTTCAGAAGCTCACTGTAGGTAAAGTGTTTTCTGTGTGACACAGTCTCCCTGTTGACTCCATAGTTCACTTCACTTTGTAAGCCTGACACTTTTCTATGGTATTCCTACCAAAGTCTACATGTCCACATGACATTACCATAGGTGGAGCAGAGAGCATCAGATCCACTCCACAGGCACAGGCAGAGAATGAGAGCAGCAGAAGCTACTGTTCTGTGTAGGTGTCCATGTGCTCAGACCTGCACTGGGCGTCCTTGCTGCTCCCCACATGGACTAAGTGAGAGGTGCTTGGTCATGCAGAGGAGCTGCTATGCCAAACAAGAATTGAGTAACACTTCTGAGATTTCCTGAAAGCCCTTTATCACTCATGTTCATTAAAAACAAAACAAAAACCGTTTTGGGGGGGGGGGTTCAATTGTTACTTTGATTAAGTACTAACTTTCAGTGATTTTTTTTTTTCCTACTTTGAATTTACTTTTCTCTGTGATGAAATAAAATGTTTTGCCTTTAACGTGGCTGGTCTTTTTGAACAGAAATTAAGTTTTGGGGTGCCATGGTTTGGGGAACATTTTCTACTAAATATTTTCCATATTGAGTGTCTCAGGGGAGCCTGTGGCCTAACTTGCTGTTTGCTTCTTTACTTTCTTACAGCTACGGAGTCAAGGCCAAGTGAGGGGAACAAGTGCAGCCTGTGACGAGTGAAGATGCTACCAGTGTCTCTGTGTGATGTTTCCAGCGTGTGCCTGTGATGACTCAAGGGCACGTGTGCACACACATATACACATACACACATGTGTGTGCATGTGTGCGTGTGTATGTGTGTATGTCTGTAGCTGTATGTGAAACACATATGGCTAGAGGCCTAGATACACACACAAGTGTATATATGTATGTGAAAACATTGAAGGGATCAGTACAATTTCTCCAAAGTACTGTACCTCTCTTCAGCAAAAATACTAAAGAAAATATTTTCAATATATAACCTGGAACGGATTTTAATAATCATCAATGTGATGCCCTTGATGGATAAATGGACTGCCATGTGGTGCTGGCTGGCGTGCTTCATGAATGCCAGGTGTGGACCAGTGTGTATAGTTTTGGGTTGTTTCTTTTTTCAAATCACCACACATACACTTTTTTTATTTTTATCCCATCAGCAGCAGACTCCTACAGAAAGGTATCTTCAGATTGTTAGATACTCCAGTGAATCCGGAGAGTAAAGTCTGGATGTTTTGGGTGTATTTGTAACTATTTATTTCTGGGTGGCCACTATCTTCCAGCCAAATCCAACAATGTCTGTTGAGTAAGGAGTGAAATCAAAGCTCTTTACTAGATCACCCAAGGGGCGGGGAAATCTTTTTTTTAAAATTGCCACTTTTTATTGGATTTTTGTATTTTGAATTTCAAGTATTTTTCTACATCAAATCTAGCAAAAAAAAAAGTGATGACGGTTTGTGATTCCTATAAACACTAGACAATGTTCAGACTCTGGCTGAGCAAACAAGGCGACAAAGGAAATAACCTTGATGGCATTACAGTCACACAGAGCTTTACTGTGGGGACTGTGCAGACCGTCCATGTTGCTCTGAGCACACTGACATTTAGCTCTTTGCCTGCTGCAGTCCAAGCCAGGGGGAATGCTGATGGTGAGCTAGGAACAGTTAAATGTGGCACAGGACTGTCCCCATCCTGAGGCCAGCTCGATCCTGAGCATTGCTGCCGACACTGCTTCCTTTTCTTCCCTCTTTTTTCTCCTCTTTTTCTCTTTTTTTTTTAAAGGAAGGAACAATAGCTAGGTAAGATTTTTTTTTTTTTAATTAACTTTTCTGTATGATGCTGTTTTCCCTTGTCAGTCCCAGAAGCCTGACCAGAATCATACTGTTGAAGCCCTCAGGTTACACACTGTCTTTTTAACCGACATCACCCCACAGTCCTCCATCCCCCATAGAGCATATTACCCCCACAGTGAGCCCAATAGTAACTGGTTCCTTTGCTGACAGACTTGCCCTATGTGCCCCTCCTCCCATGCCCTGTGTTCCCATGGGAGCAATGACAGCACTTCCCACTGCATTGCAATAATACCCTGTCATCCTCGGCAACAGACCCTGGCTTCCATGTGCCCTCTGAAGATAAAGGCTGGTGTTTTTTCTCTGGATACTGGTGGGAGATGGGTTTGGTTACATCAGTGGGAAAGGCACCAGAAGGGTCATTGCCACCCCAGGCAGTGGAGAACCCAGTCTTTTCCCCAGTGAACCAATTCATGGACAGCTATAGTCACATTGGGAGTTTGGGCACACAAGGAAATGAGAGCCTGGTGTGGACTCTACTGTCTTCTAACAGCTGTGGAGATTGAGGGACGTGGTGAATGTCAAATACCTGTTGACTTGGCAGTCTCTTGTGTAAACTACAGTAAAACAAAGTAAGTGAAATTGAAACAAAAATAAATTTGATCACAAAATGTCGCTTGTGTGCTTGAATGGCCGTTTCCCTGGTGTCACTGGCTTGAGTTCTCTGTGTTTCAGCAATCCCACTCTGAGAAGGAGTGTTTTGCTGGTCCTGTGAGGTGGCTTGTTCTTGACGTGGGCCCATGCCGTTCAGGTTATCACGTGGTTTCAGAGGTGTTTTCCTGTCCTTATGGGAAACTGAGTACTGTTAGCCTCGGAGTTTGTAAAAATTATTTTTAAAGGAAAAATTCAGAAAGCCTTTGTTTTTAAGTGCTCTGTCGGGCTCTGCTGTCCTGTCTTACTGACTCAAGATCGTGTCTCTGGGATATTTCGTCCTTTAGAACTTGGTTGTGTCTCCTGTGCTCTCCATTGGAGACAAGGCCTACTGCCTGAGTAGACTTAATGTGCAGGTTGTTTGCGGTTCCTTTCTTAGTGTTCTGTTTCAGATACAGCATCAGCATGCCTGGTGATCTAGTCTCTTGCATTTATCAACCTGAGTGTTTGTACACAGTCACCTGGCGCTCAGCAGAGGTTCTGAGGCAAATTAGGGCAGATATGCAGCCCAGTGTGGGAGACAGGCATAGTTGGAACTGGTACAACACAGGTTGGCGTGATAACTCTTGAGGAGTACTGTTGGAGCTTTACATACTGGGCAAACAAGAAGTTGACGAAAGTACTTGCAGGCCGAGCAGCCCTGAAACCTCCCAGAGCCTTTTCTTCTGCTGTGGAGGGCACAGGCCTAGGCAGGTGAGACTTGGTAATTTTTTGACAGATGGCAGCTCTCTTCCCTGGCCTTCTGTTTTACTGTTCCACTAACTTCCCATGCTGCCTTCCTGTGTGTCCAAGGCTGCTCAGACCTATCCCTCAACATGATGGTGTTTTCAAGTGGCCCAGCCCTATAGACATGTCTCCAGAGGTAAGAGCCGTCCTCATGGAGAACATGCTGACCTTGCTTTTGGTCAGCAGAGCCACTAGAAGTCAGGAGGTGAATCTTAGAGGGTCTGTGGAGGTGCAGGATTCTAGATCTTGGCTTGGTGTGAGTGGGAAGGAGGAAGAGCAGTGGAACCCAAGTCCTCGCCCATCTTGTCTGTGGGATGCATTAGACTGACCTGCCCATACGCTGCGGTCTATATCACATCCCCTTAGAGGTTACAACGTGGGAAAGGAAGACAGATGTGCCTGAGCCTTCCTGTAATGGTCGTCCTTTCATCAGTTCACGTTCTGACAGAACAAGCTTCCTGCACCCAGACAAGCTTATCCTCTCAGAGGCTGAAATTCCACAGGAGGAACCTTCATGACCACCTCATGGAGTCATGTTCTGCTGAGTTAAATTCAGATGTGACTGGATTAAGAATGTCCATTCGCCAGGTGGTGGTGGCACACGCCTTTAATCCCAGTACTCGGGAGGCAGAGGCAGGTGGATCTCTGTAAATTCGAGGCCAGCCTGGACTACAAGAGCTAGTTCCAGGACAGGCTCCATCCAAAGCTACAAGAAAAACCCTGTTAAAAAAAAAAAAGTCTCCATTCCAGCCAAGGTCCTCTGGCTGTCTTAAAACCAGCCTGTGCAGCTTCCATGTCCTGGGAGAATGTTTCGTCATGCTAGAGGCCGATGGCAGCAGCTGCATCCTAGGAAACAGATGAAAACCTTTACAGGTCCACTTGGTCGCTGTCATTTCTGTGAGTTTGTCTTGGTGCACTCCCTCTTCAAAAGCAGGAAAACCCTTGCCTCTCCCAGAAGTACCTGTCCCGTCCCTAGGTCAGGTGCCGCTCCTTCCAGAAGCTGCTTATTTGGAGCGTGACCATCACTATTGACTAGTGAGTGGAACCCTTAAATCTCACTTCACACCCTATGTTGGTGTGGGCACTCCTCAGAGTCACCTCTTGTAATGGAAGCTTCAATCATGAATGTCAGTTTTCCCCATAGCTGATGTCTGCCAGTCTAGTAGCAGGATGCTGGAGAGGATGAACAAGATTCTTCCCTTAACCCACAACACAAGGGGCAGCAACTCTTGAGTCTACCTTTTCTTTCTCCCCGTCATCAAAGCCTCAGAATCCACCTCCAGAATGTCAACGTATCACTAATGGTCACACTAGACAGGAAGCCTAACTGGTCCCTAAGCTCAAAGAGTGTTCCTGGGTAAAAGTGAGCCGCTGCTGCCCTTGTTCTTCCAGTCCAAGCTGTGTTCTAACCATCCTCATCTCAGAATTTCACATGAAAGATAAACTCACTGGATGTGCTGGTGCACACTTTTAAACCTAGCACTCAGGGGAGGCAGGCAAGATCTCGTCAGTTCAAGGCCAGCTTGAGCTACAGAGGATGTTCTGTATCAATCAGCTACACACTAAAACACTGCCTTTTGTTTTTTAAGGGATGTGAGGCTTTGTGCCATGCTTTCTTGTTTCTATGCTTGCAGAAACATCCAGTGACCTTCATATAGTATGGTCCCCAAAGCCTTCATGGTAGGGCAGGTTTGACCAGTTCTCAGAAGTGTATGGGTAGTCTTGGACTCTGCCACAAGAATTGCTCTCTAGAACCTGTGTGATGGTGCCTTGTTCCTGACTCCATGAGGTCCAGAATGCCAATCACCACTAGGTGCCTCATTCTGACGCTAGCCAACAGAGCCAACAACAGTCTGCTTCCCTAGCTGAGATATTCAGAGAAATACTAGAAGCATTTCATTTCCAGTCAGCGCAGACCTAAAGCTGCAAGGTGGTACTACAGTGAGTACACAGAAGGCATTGAAGATGATGCTGATTAAATTTTTGACGTGTGCTGCTCCTCTGCTGTGGTGCCCCCAACTTGTTGACCTGGACTTTGTGCCGTGGCTTCTGGTGGAGTCTGCCTTAGTTTCTGAGAAGCTATGAGGTGCCTGACATGCTGCTTGTGTATTGATCTTTTACTGTATGTTGATAGTAAGATAGCCTTCAGACCATGGGGGGCATGGAGAAACACAACAGAGGAGTAGCTTACAGGATAAAAACAGAAGCTTCGCCTCTGGGTGGCCCATGGCAAGATGTCTCCCTTCATCCTTGAATGCTAACAGCATCATTTTAGTACCCCTCTCATCGGTGGTGTGCCCACTTCCCCTCCAAGGTGTGCCAGCATCCACTCCCATGTGTCCTTCCAAGAGAGAACCGGTGACCTCTCAGCTATAGTCCACAGCAGCTGTTTAGCAGTGGGGCTGGCAAGCTTTCTGTAAAGGGCTAGGTGTTGAGATTTTGAGCCTATAGTCTTGTGCAGCTGCCCTATGCTGCCCCTGTAGCAGGCAGATAGCCTTGAGCATCAAAGGGCGAGGGGTGTGGCCCCAATTGGGCCATGTGACACCTTGCTAATAATTCTCTAAGCTATCTGATTTCCAAAACTGTTAATGTCCACCAGTGCTGCCATCCAAGTAGTCCTCACACCAACTTTGCAGCTTGATAGTTGCCTGGAAGGCAGGTGACACTGCACATCTACTAAAAATGGAGGCAGGTCGCCTTCTAATCAAGGGTCCCTCAGATCACCAGCTTGTCCAGACCATAGTTGTCAATTGCAGAACCCCAAGCCTCTGGCTACAGCTTTAATGCTCAGAATGTTTTGTTTTTTTGTCATCTGGTTCGTTTGTTTGATTTTTTGAGACAGAATTTCTCAGTATATCCTTGGCTGTCCTGGAACTCACTCTGTAGACCAGACTGGCCTCGAACGCACAGAGACCTGCCTGTCTCTGCCTCCTGAGTGCTGGGATTAAAGGTGTGCGCCACCAGCATCGTAAGAGTATTTGCTCATAAAGTTCTTTGAGGCAGAGCTGAGCTTCTTCATAGTGGCATAGAAACCCTCAGGCATAGTCTGTAATATTCTGGAAGGGGCAGGATGGGGATGTGCTAGATGCCAGAGTCTCTCACCCAGCATGGCCTCTGGCAGAATATGAACAGCCAGGTCTATTCTAAAATTCCACACTTGGAGGCCTCACAGGAAAGGTTGGGGTGGGGGGGCAACATTCTGCTCCTGTTGAGGTCCCTTACCAGTGGCACCTTGTCTCCTCCCACCCCAGCTGGCTTTATGTTTGTGCTATGGACCATGAGGAGTCTCTAGGATCCTGTTGTGTGTCCCTTGTAAGTGTGCTTGGCAGCATTTGGGGGGGGGGGAGGTGGCCTGTGAATACCTGGAGGGAGTTATGGGGAAGCTGTGGACAGGGCTGTACCACTTTACCAAGGTATATAGCTGAAGCTGTAACACAAGGCCTTGAGGCTACACCCCCCCCCCCCCACACACACACACATGCCTGGCTTGCATTGCCTTCTCTGGCTGGAGACAATATCAGTTGAACATCTGGTGGGCCATGAACTCAGTGCCCTGCTGTGTGGGGTCCAGAAATCTTAACAGGATTCCAGTCTTGCTTTTAGCCCATCTTGAGATTGAGGCCAGCCTGTGCATGTTAGTGCTGCCCGTGACTGGATGTCACACCCCACACTGTGTAGCAGCCACCATCCCAGAGTGCTGGGATGAGACAGCAACCCGTGTTTCTCAGTGGGATTACTGCTGTTGTCCTGTTAGCCCTGTAAGTGTGGTTGATACCTTTACGTCATAGAATGGACCATGCTGGGTCTGAGGCTTTGGCATTTAGCGCATGCATCCTATGCCTGCCCCTCTACTTAACTGAACAATAGGTCCAGAATGAAGCCTTGGCCCGTCTGAGCCTTGGTGTCCTGCCAGTGGAAGTCTCTGAGTAGTCAGCACCAACATGGAACATGGCTCTGTGACAGGGAACATATGAAAACAACCCTGTTTTGTGCCCTGATTAGACTCTTAGCTAGAGTCACTAGCCATCCCACTTTACCCAGGACAAAGGACTCCTGGGAGGCCAGACTTCGGTGCTAAAATGACGACAGTCCTGGACAAACGAGCCATTGGTCACCCTGTTATAAAACCCAAATACCAGCATTCTTAATTCCAGCAGCTTTTATTAAAAGGCAGATGTAAACACTGAGCCAAATACAGGAGACATGCAATGCTATAACCTGTCTGTCCCCAGCTCCACCAGGGCACAGATTGCATAGCCACAAGTAGGAGCAGGGGACTGCGAAGCCAGTCTCACAGGAGGTCTCGAAAACGCTTAGCTAGGCTAGGGAGAGCCCTCACAGTGAGAGCTCTTCCCAGGTGCCCTGCACAGTTAGGGCAAGCATATCCAAGCTCACTGAGCCAAGGACCCCTTCCTGAAGGGAGCAGGGCCCCCTGGTCAGACTTGCCTGTTATGCTCCCACCCCTAGGCTCCACCCACAATGGTCTCATTCCAGATTCTGAGACCAGGGAGCCCATAGGTCTGTTTTGAATGAATGGAACAGAGAAGCTCAAAATTTAACCCATTCCTTGCTAGCTTGCCTCCTACCATTAACCATTTCCTGCCCCTGTCTGTGGCATGACCCAGCAACAGCGCTCAGCTAGCTTCCTTTTTGTGAGGAAACATTTCTACTTCATGATTGTGTGTGCTCTCGTTTCTCTCCCGTTATCTTAATGAATTAACTGGGTGCCCGTTGCTCCCCGGCCCCCCGCAGTTTATGAACTATACAGCAATCACTGCGATCTTCGTCAGCCCCACACAGTTGTTGTACCGGTTCCTATTACAGTAATTGGCATGAACTTTATTCTTTTGCAGAGAGATTCTTTGGCCCGCTGAGACTGCATAACCATCTGCCATAAATTGAGACTAGTACGGCTTATTTTGGTGAATGCAAAATTGGATCCCATTCTTTACTCTGTGGCTTGATTCAACTTCCAGATGGTTAATCCACATGAAGTAATAGGAATGCACCACGGCTCTGCTTAGCTGAAGATGGAGACGTAATATTTATTTGCTGATGTGGAGGCCTCCAAATGCTGCCCTGTCGGGATGTCAATATATAACACAGCAGCACAGAAATGTCAGCTTGTTCCACAGGAACGACAGCCTCCCTTGAGTTGCCATGGGGGACCCCTTGGTGCCCCCCCTTCTGTCCTTGACCTAATCTCAAGAGGTTTTGTTCTCTCCCGGGCTGCTTCTTATCAGCTAGGTCTGCCCGTGTAGCTGGCTTCACATCTGCTTTGACTTTAGTGCCTGTGACATTTTCATTAATACTTCTCCAAGGTTGAGCCTTCATTCCAAATACCCTGCAGCTCACAGAAGCCGAAGCTCAGCTGTACCCAGCTGGGTGCTGCTGGGAAACTTGGCCCCAAAATACCAACAAGTCTGCCGGCCCCACCCGGACGAGCTGATGGACACTTTTTAATTGTTACTGATCATGCTCACCTGCTATGCTGGAGGATGCAGAGGTAGATCTTGGGGGTGGGGGTGGGGGTGGGAGAGTGATTTTTTTTCACTCTGGGGAATGTTGACTGCCTCTGGGCTTGACAATGTCTGCTGCCCTGCCCCCTAAACTCCTCCTGGGCCTCAGCATGTGGTACAGGAACGACTGAAGCCTGCATCTCACCACCTGGGAGTGCTAAAGCTGCAGGCCTCTGTACCAGATGGGTCCTCCAACCCAGTTTACCCAGGGCTGATCTGGTTCAGCCCCACATCCTGTGCTTCACTCAGAGCTGGGCAAAGGGAAATAGTTGCCCACCCTTGGGGCTTGTCTGTCCTAGATCTGCAGAGAAGACCTCCGGGGCCCATTCTGGAGGTCCTGTGTTTGAGTATGTTTTCTGGGTGATTCCGACGGGCTCTTGAATCTCAAGTGCCCCCACGGTCTACCGTCTTACCATGTGTTTTGTATTTTGCATGGATTTGACCCACAAAGCTATCACTGAAGTCTTTATTGCTCCCTCCCTTGGTTCTCATCTCTGCCTGCCTACCTTTTGCAACTCAGGAGACTGATGGGAGAACTGAGCACAAGCAAGTACTCGTGGTTAGGAATGTGGCTTACACCTACACTCCAACTTCATTTTCAAAGTTCTTACATAGACTTGATTGGCAGTTAAATCAAGGAGATTCTAGTTGCCTGGGAATTAGAGGTAGACTTAAAAGGGGGTGGTGAAAGCCAAGTGTGGTGGTGTGCACCTTTAACCCCAGCACACAGGAGGCAAAGGCAGGCTGATCTCTGAGTTCCAGGCCAGCCAGATCAAAATAAGCCCCAAATAAGTGAGGGACATGTTGGGGAGAGGGAGAAAAATAAAAAAGAAAGACATGAGGGATATGTGAGGAAAAAAGCAAAACTTGAAAGTTTCCAGATGGGACAAGTAAAGTGGACCTGAGGCTCTACAGCAGTGGAGTCTGCGGCCGCTCTGCCCATCACACATGAAGTTGTGTGCGATGTAGACTCTCGCGTGCAGTTTCCAGTCACTCCATACTGCCGCGTGCCTTTTACAACAGCCTTTGTCATGTCTGTGCAGGCTGCCTGCACCATGCATGTGGAAAGACTTCAAAGTGAGCCCTCGAAATGCATTATTGGCGAGAGAATGGCAACCAATGAGAAGCTGCCAAAAGCTGCCAGGGTCCACCAGCAGGATCAGAGCCTCTGGCTGCAGCCACTGGCTTTAGTGGTAGGCAGCATGTTTGTTCAGGTGGGCTAACTAAAGCTCCAGGGGCAGGCTGCAGCCGAGGCTGTAAAGGTGGAGCTAAGTCAGACCACGGCTCAGTCCAGCTCCCTGGCTGCAGCAGACACACCTTTTGCAGGAGCATTGGTCTTCAGGAAACTCTGGAGATGCTGCCCTTTCTCCCTCAGAGAAGCCTCCTGACTCTTCGTAGATAGGCCACATCCCTGTCTACAAAGGCAGAAAAACAGGGGCACGTGCAGATTCCTTGGTGACTCTCCAGGCCCCTCTGCTCTCATCCTGCCCCTTTCTATTCCAGCTACACTGCCTCCTGCTGACTACTTTGTGACCCACCACACAGGTCCCTTCAGCAATGACTGATCCTGTTCTTGGACTGATCACATCCCCTCAAAGGCTCCTCCTCCAATGACTCATTGGGTCCAATGGCCTCTCTTCATGTCTTCCTGAACCACCATTTGGTTCCTCTTAGAGCTAGTCATAGCTTTTTTAAGCCCTTAAGTACAGGAGGGGGAAAGAAAGGGAGAGGGGGGCATTTCCCACTGGACCAGAAGTTTCAGGAGATCTCTGCCCTCGTGGCTGTTATGTATGAGATGAGCAGCCACTATCTTCAGTCTCAGGGTGGGTTGGCAGCTCTTAAGGAGACCCACAATAGCACAGAGATTACGTACAACTGAACAGGGCTGTTTAGATGTAATAATGGCCATCTGTGTTGTTCTGCCCAGAGCAGCCCTTCTAGAACATTCTGTGTAATTGGAGCACAATTAAGCCTCTGGCAGTGTTTCCCTGGGCCAAGATCTGATTCCAAGCTTACTCAACATGAGTTCTGGTTTCTTTTTGCTAGAACAACAAATCTGGATCCCCCTAAGGCAGACCCTGCGGTCTGGACTGCAGGGGAATCCTGGGGAATGTGACTTTCACTAGAGGAATCTAGTCTTCAGTCAGCGGACTGTCTACTTAGGGACAATTTCTTGGACTTTGCAGAATATAATGAGGATTCACACTATGAGATGAGAGGCACATCGTACTCAGCTGGGGCAGGAAGCTGCTCAGCCTGGGCTGCTAGAGAGGCCCAAGGCAGTGTGATACCAGATGGAATCGTCCAAAGTGCACCTCACTACCCCTTCCTCCCATTCGGTACTCACTGACCTCACTCGTCCTTCTAGATATGCCAGGCCCTGTGGAGAGTTTCTTCCATGGCCATGATCTTCGTCTCCCCGCCCCCCCCCCAAAAAAAAAGCTGGTGAACTGTCAGCTACCTGAAAGAATGAAGCTCAAAAATGAGAGAAGGTAGCAGTGGACGACAGGGGATGCTATCTGTGTTCCTGAGAGCTATCTCTGCTCACACTGGACTACAAGTGCATAGGGCATGGCAGCTGACTTGAAAGGGTGACTGTGGTGTGTGGCAGGGGAGGGAACAGGCTAGAGGAGTGAGCTGTCAGGTGGTGACCCTGAGGAGATTGGTTTAGTTGAGTCCCTGGTAATAAAAAGAGTGGGGGTCCTATGAGCCATAACCTGCCTCCCAGTGGGTCCTCAAAACAATATGGCTGGGGGCAGCTGGAGAGATGGCTCAGGGGTTAATAAGTGTTGCTATTATAACCGGAGGATGCAAATTCCACAGGACCTGAGTTCAGTTCCCACACCAAGCAGCTCACAACTGCCAGAAACTCCCGCTGGCCTCCAAGGGCACCACATATACTTGCCCGGACGGACATATAAATAAAAATAAAATCCTAAAAATGATAAACAAACAAACAAAATCTCGGATTCTCAGGACTTCTGTACTCATTAAACTGGCATACAGGTATGGGTAGTGCCCCACAGTGGAGAGGACATCTGGGAGCAGAAGTGCTTCCGGTTTCAGAGTTCTTAATGCTGCATCCACACAGCCAGCCTCTTTAATCTGAAAGTCCGAACTCCAAAATGCCAGCTAGAACTCTTTCTACCCAAAGCATGGTTGTTTGTTTCTCCTAGATACCTAAATGTTTGCTGGGTGTGGATCAACACAAGCCTGTTCAGAGAGTGGGTTTTCAAATTAACGGTACTTAGCCAAGAAAAGGTGAAAATTTGCATTCTAGCATAGTTTCCTGTCTCCCGAGATTCTAGAACATCCTCTGGTTTGTGTGGAGCTCCCTGTACTGGGTTTTTCGGGTCTCCCACTCTAGCACCCCTCCCTGAGGCTTTTTCCATCTAGAGGCATTGCCCTTCCCATCTTTCCTGATTCCTCTGCCAGCCTGCTGCATGAGAAGGAGATATTGAGTAAGGTAGTTCCCCTAAGGGGCTTAAGAGTCATTGCTGTCCCTACCAAAGCAGGTCATCTAGTAGGCAGCAAGGCCAGTGTGGCCGCCCAGGGATCCCCAAAGCAAGAAGTGCTTTGCAACAAGAACTTCACAAACATCTTGGACCCACAGGTTTGTGTGCAAAGGGGACTTGCAGAAGGAAGGATAGAAGCAGGCTTAGAAGAGCCTAGAAAAGCCTGGCAGGTAGCATTCCATTGCAGAGGGGCTTCCTGCCTGCCTGTAACTCTGCAGGATCCATTCAAGAAGGCTGGGGGAGGAGGGCTCCAGCTGGGAGTCCACAGGCTGAGACAATTAGGGGATAATTGGGGCTGAATCATCTTGGTAGAGGCCCAGGAGGGTGTAGGGTGGGTGTGGGCCTGTAGTGGTTGCTCTGGACCAGTACTGGCTGAGTTCATTCTGCAGCTCCGGCTCCTGTAACCTGGCATTCACAGTATAAGTGACTGGCTTTGACACCAAGGTGACCCGCTAAAGACAACACAGACCTCAGGAATGCCTTGATCTAGTACTGGGGTTCAGGGGTAAGCACCGGCTTGGCTTGTGTGAGCCACTGGTTCCATCCCCAGTTTGTGGACATAACAAAAATAGCATCTTAACATGGGGCAGTGCCATAGCCTATCAAGGAAGAGTACCATGGCCTATTTATTCAAAGAAGTGCTCTTTTGGTATTTCTAAAGTTGAGATGTTATTTGCAGTTGATAATAGAAAAGCAGTAGCCATTTATGTAAGGCTCAACACATATCAACTACCTTGCCATTGAATCCTTCCACTCCCGTGCTCCATGCATACAGATGGAAAACACAGTTCCAAGAGTGAGCCCTGTGCCCAGCAAGTGGGGACTCCTGGTCATGTATTCTGACACAGGCACACAGATTTTGAAAAGACAGGATGACACTTTGGCACCCGGAGCATAGTGAGTGCTCCTTGGATGTGGAAAGGTAGGTGGGTAGAAGGGAACCATGAATGGGCTTACAAACACACAGTCCCCATTGCTCCACCCACATCCCTGCCGTCCTGGCACTTACCTGTACACAAGTACACAACTCTATTCTCTCCGGCTGCCTGCCTAGCATGCACCCTGTCCTACTCCAGGAGCTACCATTAGGCTATCTGGGGTGTAACCCACACAGTCTCCCAGGGTCCCTAGCACCCCTGCACCTACATGTCCCAGGCAGCCTCCCTATATAGCTTTTTTAATGATTTAAAAAAAAAAAATACTGGGAGGTCCCTGGTGGCATTAGGCAGACAGGCCCACAGAACAGCCAGTCCCAGGCAGAGACGGCTGCCAGTCCTGAGCAGCTCATGGGGGGGGGGGGGGGGAAGGAAGGGCGCGGGCTAGCAGGCGGGTCCCAGTGCCCGGTCCAGAGCAGCGGGGGAGGGCCCAGCCATGTGGTGCTGGGCTGGTCCCAGCGGGCTGGTGGGTGTGAGCAGGCGGTGGGTAGAAGGGACATGGGCAGACACATTGTACAGAATAGAATTGAATATTTATTACTTAAAGGAGGTGGGAAAGAAAGGAGAGAGAGAAAGGGAAGAGAGAAGAGAAAGGAGAGAGACAGAAAAGGGCCAGAGAGAGAGAGATGTGTGCCAAGAGGGGACAGACAGAATCTAAGATAGCGGGAGGAGGGCAGGGGTCACTGGGAGTGGGCGTGGCTTGTCTCTTAAAGAGACAAAAACCATAACAGCTTTCCCATCACTTCTTTGCTTCTGACTCTACTTCTTGGGATATCCTTGTTGGGGGAGAGCGCTTGTTTTCCTGGCCCCCAGCCAGCTTAGACCTGAAATAATCACACAGAAACTATATTAATTAAATCACAGCTTGGCCCATTAGCTCTATCTTCTTATTGGCTAACCCTTACATATTAATTTAACACATCTGTATTAATTTGTATATCACCACAAAGTCGTGGCCTACCAGCACATCTGTCTCTGGCTTCTCTCTGACTCTGCCCTTCTTTCTCCCAGGATTCAGCCTAGCTTTCCCTGACTACCTAAGTTCTGCCTTGCTATAGGTCCAAAGCAGTTTCTTTATTCATTAACCAATAAAAGCAACACATAGACAGAAGGAGCTCCCATACCATTTTCCCTTTTCTGTTTAAACAAAAAGAAAGGCTTTAACTTTAACATAATAAAATTACATATAACAAAACAAGTATCAAACAAGAATTACAGTTACAATATTTATATCTACTTCCTATCTATTCTTCAACTCCATCAAAGACTCCAGAAGGATATAATATTACCTAAGTAAACAGGAAATGCATTGTAAGCAACTTCCAAAACTCTAGAATTGACTGAGACATCTCACTGCCTGGAGAGTCACCCAAAGTTCTTCTGTAACATTGGGACATCCATCTTCAGCCTATAGGTCCATAGTGTCCAGCAGACTTTTTCATGAAGCAGAAAATTTCAAAGACAGTTCCAACTATATTGGCAGTTTGTCAATAACTGTTTTCTTTGTCCTGTAGAATGTCTGGCAGACTCTTTCATGAAGCAGGAACCCCGAAGGACTGTCTCCCTTTAGGAAAGTTTAGTAGTCATTTCTCTGTGGGTCCTGCATGTCCAGTTAAGCAGTCAAGGCAAAAGCAGTTTTTTGCCCAAATGGCTAATTTGTTAGACCTCTTCAATGCCCATCTTCCTCTTGAAGTAGACTGGTGCTGCCAGGAGCAGATGTGTCCCATTATAATGAAAAGTACTAAATTCTTAAACATTTTAAATGCCATATTCTGAAGGTCTCTGAAAGATTTGAAGAATCCTTAACTAACTGACTGAACTATATATCTAGAAAACCCAACTAACATGGCTACAGTCTTGACTATAATATTTCTTAATTATACATTACATTTTTAAATGAACTACACAAACACAATACCTTAATCAAGGACAGAAATATACATATACAGTATAACAAAATTTACCTTAAATTTGTATCAATAAACCAAGATCTATACCAAAACAAATTATTCATCTCTATAACATATCCCCCTTTAAATGTAAACAAACAATTATAAACAATATTTGGGAATATGGGTGTAGTTCTGTCCATATTGCTTCCTGCTGTTTGGAGGTGCTGCTAATCTGGTCTTTCATGGTGTATCCTATGTGCTAGGTTCATCTCAGTCAGCAGTTAGCCCACGTTGAGAGAAGTTATTTTTTTAAGGGTGTTCACAGCAACTTTTCAGGGGGTTGTGCTCTATCAAACCATATTAGCCTGGAATGAATCCACAGGTTCTCATCCTCTGTGGAGACAAAAGAAGAATTTCTTTTCCAAGGAAACATATCCTTAGTCCCAAATTCTGAAGTCAAGATACCTTCATGTTGGTTTAATTTAGCAGTCCATACAATGAAATATCTCTCTGTATTTTGCTCCTTTACAGTCAAAAAATTCAAAGAAAAGACAATAATATACATAATCCAGACTTTCTATGTATAGTCCATCTTTACATGGCTTATTTTTCTTTACTCCTTTTAATCCATGACTGTCTGTACTCTGTCTCTTTGAAGACTTTGCTCCCTTTTTTATAAAAGCATTAACTTTATTTTCTGACCCTCTATACTAGTTTTCTTCTCTCTCCCAAGCCTATGCACATTTATCCAACACTGTGACTCATCTGGATTTGTCTTTATTGCATATCTGTAATTCTTTACTGTCCAGGAGCACTTTTTAAAATGCTAAGCGCATCTTAAAACTTAAGCTGTGCCATTACTATGGTATATATGGTACTTCCTGCTTGCTCCACACAGTCCAGCATGGCGGAGCTGCTTGTTCCCCCTTCCCCCAGAGCCATGCACGCTGCCCCATCTCTAGGCACACAGCTGGTTCATGTACCACCAAGCAACCCTTAGCACATTGCTCACAAAACACATCCAAATGCTTCGTAGCCAGACCTCCTGCCTGAAAGAGTCAGAGCTCATGCTGGCAGCATGACCCATGGCTGGAAAGCTGCCATTTTGAAACTGCAAGGCTGCTACCACTGAATCAATAAGACTTCTCTAAAAGGAGCTGCGGCACGCCACCAGCAAAAAGGAAGAAGCTGTGTTAAACTCTGCATTTTTGTGTCTAGAATTAAGCTCTCTCAGGTTTTTAAGTGGATTTTAGTTTGCCACATTGGTGCCAATTTGTTGGGGGAGGTCACTTGTTCTTTCCGGCCACTTGGCTAGCTTAGGCCTGAAATAATCACACAGAAACCATATTGATTAAATCACTGCTTGGCCCATTAGCTCTATCTTCTCCTCCTGATGTGACAGTCCTGCCTCAAATCTCTGCCAGAGGGTCTAATTTGACACAGTGGCGAAGTTGGCCTCTACATTGAAGGAATGGGTGGTGACAGAGGCTGGCAGGAGGAGGAGAGTGGTCCTACTCCAAAGGACCCACAATGAAGCCTGTCCATGCTGGCTGAGAACCTGGAGGTCAGGGGCTGGTGAACACTGAGCCAGAGTAGAGCAGGGTGATGGTGGAGCCTAAGAAACCTCACACATTGTGTGCAGTCATGAGCCAGGGGGTGGGCTCAGAGAAGCTGAAGGATGCAACAAGACTTTATGCTCAGAGTCAGGTCTGTAGGAACCCTTTTCCAAGTCCAAGTCTCCTAGACTGTGTCCTACATTGCTTTTCTGAGTCTCGTCTTTCTCCTTGGAAATGAACCCTGTGCCACAGGTCACAGAAGGGATGCGCCCAGGAAATAACACACAGCAAGTTTGTTTGTGAAGGTGGGCTCAGAATAGTCCCCTTCAGGGGCCCTGCAGGATCAGACTTGTTAGTTTCACATTCTTTTCCTGTTTTATTGTAAATGGGGGTGATACCCTACTACAAAAGCCCACATGTTTAAGATCAAATGTGTAGGAACTCAGCCTCAATGGGCAAGTGGCTTCCCGGCAAACCTTAGGAGCCCCCCCCCCCCCCCTGCCCGCCGCCAAAAAAAGAGACAGGTTCTGACTCAGAGTCTGGGCTCTGGCCTTCTCCTATCTCAGCCATAGGGTGGCTAAGATTAAATGCACACTGCTGTTCCTGATTCTGTAGAAAATCATTTTATTTCTGAGTCACTTTGAGGACTGCTGCAGTGCCTCTGGACAGACCACTGTGGACCCCAGCAGGTGGTCACTGACCACTGTGGACCCCAGCAGGTGGGCACTGCCTCTCCCTTTCCAAAGGCAGAGGCTACCCCTGTTTTGGTCCCTGGCCATGCACAGTTTTGCATACAGTCAGAGCTCTATCACCAATCCATGTTTGTTGAGCACATTTTAGATGGGGCTTCTGATGCACAGATTGAGACTGTTGCAGACTTGTTTGATGTAGGTGGAGGCTGCTCGTTCATTCCCAGCTGCCCAAACTTGAATAATCACACCGAAACTATATTAATTACAACACTGTTTGGCCAATAGCTTATGCATGTTTCTAGCTAACTCTTATATCTTATATCAACCCATTTCTATTAATCTGTGTATCACCATGTGACTGTGGTCTACTGGTGAGGTTCCATTCATTGTCTGTCTACTTAGGTACACCTACTCTCTCTATATATCTCTGTTCAGATTTCCTGCCTGGCTATATTCTGCCCTGCCATAGGCCCAAAGAAGATTCTTTGTTAGCCAATGGTAATAAAACATATTCACAGCATACAGAGGGAAACCCCACATCACCCTGGGGGCAGGACATGTGGTGATAGCCTATATGCCTAGTCCAGGCTACCTCAGATGTGCACAACCCAGAGCTATCCAGCCTGTGCAGAACAGTGAGGACAGCGCCCCAAGGCAGTCAGGAAGGGTCATGACAGCCTTGTCCATTAGAAGCTGCCACATCTGCTTTCCTCAAAAGGTTCAACCCAATATGGGGTGATGAGGATTCCCTGAGGCCAGAGCCTAGGGATGTGCTGTTGTTACAAGACCCTTGCCTTTTGTAAAGTTTTGACTGTATTTTATGTGTATGAATGTTTTGTCAGTATGTATGCAGGTATACCTCTTGCTTGCCAACACGTATGTATGTGTGCAAACAGCTTGCCTGCTGCCTGAGGAGATCAGAAGAGGGTATCTGAGCCCATGGAGCTGGAGTTACAGATAGTTGGGAACTGCCATGTGGGTGCTAGGAACTGAACCCAGGTCCTCTGTAGGGGCAGCCAATGCTCTTAGCCATTGGGCATCTCTGAAGAAGCCTCAGTTTCTTTTTCCTATCAGTTGGTGGAAGTGTGTCTCTTCCTCCTTAGCTGTGCTGTGGTGGAAGTGTGTCTCTTCCTCCTTAGCTGTGCTGTGGTGGAAGTGTGTCTCTTCCTCCTTAGCTGTGCTGTGGTGGAAGTGTGTCTCTTCCTCCTTAGCTGTGCTCTTAGCCATTGGGCATCTCTGAAGAAGCCTCAGTTTCTTTTTCCTATCAGTTGGTGGAAGTGTGTCTCTTCCTCCTTAGCTGTGCTGTGGTGGAAGTGTGTCTCTTCCTCCTTAGCTGTGCTGTGGTGGAAGTGTGTCTCTTCCTCCTTAGCTGTGCTCTTAGCCATTGGGCATCTCTGAAGAAGCCTCAGTTTCTTTTTCCTATCAGTTGGTGGAAGTGTAAAGGGGTTAAATCAGCTCCCTTTAGAGAGCGGGGTTTGCCTCAGGCGAATCCCTGCCAATAAAGAGTGCGCGGAGAGGCGGCTCGGCCCTTTTGTTCCTCGCTACCTGTGCTACGCTGGAACTTTGGTTCAGTAAGTTTAACAATAAACTGGTAAATATTCTTTGATATCTGCATTGCCTTTATTTTGTGCCGGTACATCTGGCGCCTCCCCCGTGGGGCTTTGCCAAGAACCGGCCCCGAACGGAGTCTCTTGCACCCCGGGGTCGCTGCGGCGGTCTCTCTGGGCGCGCGCGGAAGAAGTTGAGATTCTGAGCAGTCTCTCTGGGCGCGCGCTGAAACAGCTGAGATTCTGAGCGACTCGATTTTCCCTGCTGCTTGTTAGAGTATCAAGCAGTGAGTTTGATATCCACAGAGCCTTTTTAACAGCGCCTAAGCCTCTGTTCCGAGCCGCCCCGGCCAGATTTCCCGTGCGCAACCGCCCGCCGGCGTGCGCGCGCTGCCTGTGTCTGCTCCCCCTCCCACCACCCCCACCGCCGCCAGCGCTCAGGTCACGTGACAGCGGCTTGAGAGCCCCGGCAAAAAATACTTATCATCCTGGTGTCTGTTTCAATTTTGTTTTTGAGTCCTTTTATTTCAGATTTAGGACACGTGGATTCAACTGGGCTCTTTCGCCACCACTGGCAGGAACCAGTTATTACAGGTAAGAGAACTTTTTCTTTTCTAAATAATGTCTGACAACGTGACCACAGCCTATTTCAATAGTTCTTTTGAATGCACCATTTGGGAGATCTTACAAGAGGTGTCTACCACACCACATATATGGATATTCCTGGGATTCTTAATTTTCCTTAGCACTATTTGGTTTGATAATAGGAAAATGATCAAATCTCTTAAGGCAGAGGTTGAACGCTTGAAAACTATTGAGAGTGACAACAATCTTCTCAAGAATCAGTTTGAAGTTCTCCAGGAAAAAAACAAATCTTTGTTTAACATGACTCGGTTAACTGAGCAAAATCTAAAAAAAGTACAGGTTGATGTTAAGGAGAAATTCATTACTATGGAAGAAGGAACAGCTGAATTAGATCGTAAGTTTCAGCAGTCCCTTTCTGATGTTAAGGAGAAATTCATTACTATGGAAGAAGGAACAGCTGAATTAGATCGTAAGTTTCAGCAGTCCCTTTCTGTAGGAACTGAAACGTTAACTGAGAGAATCAAAACTGCTGAATGTGACAATCGAATTTTGTCTAAAGCGTATGACAGATTGGCGGAAAGATTGTCAATACAAGAAGGCACGGTTTATGCCATAAAAATTATGTCCAAAGATGACAAGTTATCTCTACTGGACAAATTTCATACTCTAGAATCCTCAATGAAGGCTTTAGAACATAATTCTGGGCAGGAGATTCAGACATTACAAAAAGCAATGGTGAATAGAATTGAAAAGATTGAGGAATTTCTAAATTCTGATGAAGAAGAGCAAAGGGTAGAGAGGCAAATTTTAACTACATCTGTGGATAAATCCCTCCGGGACAATTTTCACAAAGCTCTACCTACAGCTCTACATGCCTTTCCTGTAATAACAACAGAAAAGGTGGTTGGTTCCAGAAACCCTAGGGTCATCAAGGAAGATACATGGGAGCCTGTCCGTATGAATGATCTCAAAGAAATTAAACAGGCCATCATGTCTTTTGGGATGCACTCCCCTTTTGTTAAAGAGATGCTAAAATCTTGGGCCACAACAAGCAAAGCAACCCCCTTGGACTGGCTCCAGCTGAGCTCCGCGGTCCTTGAGAGTGGACCGCACTTAAAATGGAAATGCTTATTCAGGCAAGAGGCTAGACTTTTAGAACAGCAGGAAAAGGCGAAGGGAATTGACGTTTCCCTAGATAAAATTCTAGGTGAAGGGCTCTTTTCAGACCCTCAGGAACAAGCTAATTTGGATGAAAACATACTCTCCATGTGTACTACAGCAGCCTTAAGGGCTTGGGACAGAGTACAAGACCCAGGACAGAGAATGGAATCATTTGTCACAGTTAAACAGGGTCAGAGAGAACCCTTCAGTGACTTTTTACAAAGATTAACTAAGGCTGTACAAATGGGGATACCTGACCCAGAAGCAAGACGTATAATAATTGAGTCTTTGGCTTACGAAAATGCTAATGTGGAATGCAAAAGGATCTTGAGGCCTTTAATGTTCAGATCAGCGTCCTTGGAAGAATGGGTCTTGCATACACTAGATGTTGACACATTTGACTATGGCACTGAAGCATGGGTAGAAGAAGCAATTTCCAATGGTAAAAGGAGACACCAGAATACCAAATGTTTTAATTGTGGCAAAATGGGTCATATGAAAAGGAATTGTAAACAACAGGTTTTCAGAAATAATAATAATGCGTCTTCTAGAAATAACAGGAATAGAAGGAATCAGCCTTCAGGTTTATGTAGAAGATGTGGAAAGGGCAGACATTGGACGAATGAATGCAGGTCTACAAGAGATAGACAAGGCAACCTGATACAGACGGGAAACGTGAGAGGGGGGGCCTCTCAGGCCCCCATGGCAAACATGGTTCAGACATTCCCAGTTTCTGCAGAGAACATGCCTCGTCAGGACAATTAGAAAGCCACATGCCTACTGTTACAAGCAATAGTAATCAGAAAGATGAGTTACGTGTGTTTTGGCAAACTTCTATAAATGATCAAAGACCTAAGCTGAGAGTGTGTGTAAATGGCATTTTTATTACTGGCCTACTGGACACAGGTGCTGATGTAAGTATCATTACCCCAGAATCTTGGCATCCATATTGGCCTCTTCAGAATGTAAATGTTCAGCTCCTGGGAATTGGAACCCTATCTCGAGTAAGGCAGAGCACGAGATGGGTTGAATGTATAGGGCCTGAGGGACAAATAGGAAAATTAAGGCCTTATGTAGCCAATATTGCAATGAATTTATGGGGTCGTGACCTATTACAACAATGGAATACTCAAATTAACATTCCTGCTACTTCTAGAGCCCATATTTCTGAAAGGAATATTAAAAGTTATTACAAAAGGACAAAACCGGCCATTAGGGCTGTGCAGGAACAAGTAATTGATGTCCCTTCAGAAATACCAACAGCCTTGCCTCTAAAATGGTTGACTGAGAAACCAATATGGACAAAGCAATGGCCTTTAGCTGAGGAAAAGCTACAGGCTTTAGAACAGCTGGTACAAGAGCAACTAGATGCTGGACATATAGAAGAATCTACCAGCCCTTGGAATTCTCCTGTATTTGTGGTTAAGAAAAAATCAGGTAAATGGCGAATGGTGACAGATCTCAGGGCCATCAACAAGGTTATTCAACCTATGGGCCCTCTGCAATCTGGAATTCCGTTGCCCTCTTTATTACCAAAAGGATGGCCTCTCATAGTTATTGATTTAAAGGATTGTTTTTTCACTATACCTTTGCAAAAAGAAGATAGAGAAAAATTTGCCTTCACAGTGCCTACTTATAACAATTCTCAACCTTCGAGGAGGTACCACTGGACCGTCCTCCCCCAGGGTATGTTAAATAGCCCCTCCCTGTGCCAATATTTTGTGAACCAACCATTGCAAATAATACGCAAGAAATTTCCCAAATCTATTGTATACCATTACATGGACGACATATTGTTATCTGATTCAAACATAGATACCTTGAACAGGCTGTTTGAAGAAATACAGATACTGTTACCTAAATGGGGATTGCAAATTGCTCCTGAAAAGATTCAGAAGGGAGATTCTGTTAATTATTTAGGTTATAGAATAGGTTTGCAAAAAATTAAGACACAGAAGGCACAAATTCGGAGAGATCGCTTACGGACTCTTAATGACTTTCAAAGACTGTTAGGAGACATTTCCAGTTTACGACCAACTATTGGGATAACACCTGATCTAATAATTCATTTGAACAAGACCTTGGATGGTGATAAAGATTTAAACAGTCCCAGAGAATTAACAGCTGAAGCAGAAAAGGAACTGACAATGATTGAGGAGAAATTACAACAGGCACATGTGGACAGAGTGAATCCAGAGCTCGATTGTATTCTCGTCATATTACCATCGAAAATTTCTCCTACAGGAATTTTAATGCAGAGAGATGATATTATCTTGGAATGGATCTTTTTACCACATAAACCAAGTAAGAAACTGAAAACTTATGTGGAAAAAGTCTCTGAGTTAATTATAAAAGGCAAGCTGAGACTTCGTCAACTAGCAGGCATAGACCCAGCAGAAATTATAGTGCCTTTCACTGCTGATGAACTAAAGAAATTATGGGAAGATAATGAACCATGGCAAAGAGCTTGTGCTAATTTTTTGGGAGACATTAATAACAACTATCCAAAAAGCAAGCGGCTCAACTTCATAAAGAGAACTTCTTGGATCCTTCCTCGAATAGTCCGTGATGCTCCAATAACTGGAGCCCGTACATTCTATACTGATGCCAATAAATCAGGGAAGGCAGGTTACAAATCAGAAGACTTGGGTAAGGTGGAACAAAGTCCTTATGATTCTGTCCAGAAGGCAGAATTATATGCCATTCTTATGGTACTAAGAGATTTTAAAGAACCTATTAATATAGTTACTGATTCACAATATGCAGAAAGAGTTATTTTACATATTGAAACTGCTGAATTTATACCTGATGATACAGAACTAACCTCATTGTTTATCCAGGTTCAAGATTTGATCAGGAACAGGCTTTGCCCTATGGACATAACACACATCCGATCCCATACGGGTCTGCCAGGTCCTCTAGCACAAGGTAATGCAGAAATTGATCAATTATTGATTGGTAGTGTGCTTCAAGCCTCTGAATTTCATAAAAAACATCATGTTAATAGCAAAGGTTTGAAGAAAGAGTTTTCTATTACATGGCAACAAGCTAAGGAGATTGTGAAGAAATGCCCTACCTGCTCTTTCTATAACCAAACGCCACTGCCAGCAGGAGTTAATCCAAAGGGCACTCATAGAAATGAAATCTGGCAGATGGATGTGTTCCACTTTCCAGAATTTGGCAAATTGAAGTATGTTCATCACACCATCGACACTTATTCAGGCTTTCAGTGGGCAACTGCTTTAAGTTCAGAAAAAGCTGATTCAGTAATCACTCATTTATTAGAAGTCATGGCTATCATGGGTATACCTACACAAATAAAGACAGATAATGGTCCTGCTTATGTCTCTAGGAAGATGAAACGGTTTTTTGATCATTACAATATCAAGCATGTTACAGGTATACCATACAATCCTACAGGTCAAGCAGTCATAGAAAGATCAAATCGAACTATAAAGGATATGTTGAACAAACAGAAAGGGGTGGAAAACACCCCTAGAAATAGGTTACATAATGCTTTGTTAACCTTGAATTTTCTCAACGCTAACGAGAAGGGAACGACGGCTGCAGAAAGACATTGGATAATGGAAAAGTCTGCTGAACTAAATCAACCAGTTTATTTCAAGGATGTACTGACCTCACAATGGAAGCCAGGAGATGTGCTGCATTGGGGAAGGGGTTTTGCTCTTATCTCCACAGGTGAGGAAAAATTATGGATACCGTCAAAATTAATAAAGGTTCGGTTTGAGGAAGAGAAGTCACTTGGAAAAGATAAATAACAATTCATTCACAAGGATGACCGACATACAGATGGTAAGGATTACTAATAGGATGGGGGCAGGGTTCTTTTCTTATCTCCACAGGAAAATATTCATCTCCAAAGAATTTGAGGGACCCTGAACATTTAATTACTGATGGATGGAAAATAGATACGACCCATTAAACATCAACAATAAAATTCTATACGTATCGTAAGTATTGGTTTTATATATATTTATCTATATATATATGTTTTATTGAACACTTCTTTATAAATGTGTAGAGCTGGTTTTGGAGTTGGACTATGGCTCTGTCCTTCTTCAATTCCAAGCCTGTTGATAAGAGATATTTCAAAGTTTCTGTCTCAGGTCAGGAGCCATGAAATGGGACAGAATAAGAATAATTTTATACTTGATAAACTTTCTTTGCCTTCCCTCACATCTGTGTCTTTCTTTATATGTCAGTATAAGTCCTTGTTGTTAATGTTTAAATTTCCCATAACAAGCAACATATTTTCCTACAGTAATTTTTGAAGTTTCCAGGATGAAGATGGGGCCCCACAACATCAACTCAATCTGGTTTTTATGACGTCATGAATTTTTTTTCAAGCACTAATTTTGGATCTGTTTTTTGGTACCAATTGCAAGAGACAATTTCATATGATGCACATTTTTGACAACGCTCTGGCCGGACCTTCTCGAAACACACAGAGACTAGTTATAGTCTTCTTAAGTCAAAGGTTAATTTGGGAATTTTACCATCGTTTGCTTTCACAGGGGCCCCTAAGAAGAACGTCGCCCCCATGTCAGCTAGAAGCAATCTAAGAGGACGACGTCCCCTCTCCCAACAGAGTTTGCCCACAGGGTTAGGGACATCTTTTAGTGGTTGGTTTAGGGGTGAGGGGACGGGGAGATATTGTATGGAATTAGGGATATATATATATATAAAAAAAAAAGAGGGGGATTAACTGGGTTGATGGGATGATTGGTATTTGTGACTTACTGTTTTTAGAAAATTATGTTGGTACTGTTTCTTGTATATTGATATATTGAATATTGAATGTGAGTGTTCCTACCTCTATTTTGGTATAAGAGTATGCTTATATTGTATGGATACATCTATCATATCACAATGTACATTTCTACCTCTGGTACTATTTATGTAATAACATTGTTTACATTTGATAAGTAATGACATTGTTTACAAGTGAAGATCATTGTCTTCATACATTGCACAATTGTTTATTCCCTTAGTTTTCAAATTAGATAGGTATTGAGAATTACATGTTTGTCATATTATTTTTAGGTTAATCAGGTCTTTTAGATACATAGAGATTATTTTCAGTATAGATAGTATAATCTTCAGCCTCTTTGAAGAGCTGTAGAAAATGGCCTTTAATCTAACCTAGAATTCTGTGCCATCGAGACACAATTTACTCCTGGCAACACCACTCTACTCCCGAGAGAACGTTGAGCACCAAAGACACTCCACTGGGAGCTTGTCTTCCTGGCAGAACTGGCCTTTGGGTTAAGAAAAACCCATACCTCAACTACTGACTAAGATATAAACAGGATTGTCTTATCTTGCCAAGACAGGGTAGGATAATCCTAAGAAAGTTCCTTACATTTGAGAATGGTATGTCAGTTATGTTAGGCCTTAGCCAAAGTTGGTTGACTCAACATTGCAAACGAGATTTTGGGTGATTGCCCAGGCAGTCAGTTGTCTCTGTCATTTGTTGCACATTTTGGATATCTCTTTTTTGTTAAGTAATATTTACTCCCTTCTCAGATCTTTGATGGAGTTGAAGATTATTTAATTGTAGTTACTCTTTAGCAAAACTTTTGCTCTCAATATTGTTTGTTATATTTATCATTTGTTATTATTGTTATAGTTATATTTGGTTTAGTTGTGTCTTATTTAGACAAAAGGGGGAGATAAAGGGGTTAAATCAGCTCCCTTTAGAGAGCGGGGTTTGCCTCAGGCGAATCCCTGCCAATAAAGAGTGCGCGGAGAGGCGGCTCGGCCCTTTTGTTCCTCGCTACCTGTGCTACGCTGGAACTTTGGTTCAGTAAGTTTAACAATAAACTGGTAAATATTCTTTGATATCTGCATTGCCTTTATTTTGTGCCGGTACAGAAGTGTGTCTCTTCCTCCTTAGCTGCGCTGTTGCTTCCTGCTGTCTTTCTCCCAACATGGCTGCTGAGCTCACAGCTAGACTCACCTTTCCAATTGCAAACTTGACCTTGTAAGTGCTGTGTAACTACTCCCCCACCTCCCCAGTTCCTTCAGGACGAAGTTCCAAACCCTTTAGGCTCTTACCTGACCACAAGGGTGTTTTGTTTCACTACCATACTCCTGCTGTACGTCGGTGTCCTTCCTGCTTACCCTGTTTTCAAACGTTTGTTCCCATTGAAAGAGAGCATCCCCAACAATTTAAGTCAGTGTAGTGACACTGAAGCCACTTGCTGAGGGAACCCTCAGGACTGTGTCCTAAAGTGAGGCACTGCAAAGGATGGGGCTGAGGAAGCTCAGACTTCAGTAGGGTACACAAATGAGACGCCAGCACTTAGGAGGCTGAAGCAGGAGGGCTGTGAGTTTAAAGCTAGCCTGGGCTACATGGAAAGACCTGTCTAAAACACAGAAAAAAAAAACTGAAGGACAACACACCTTCCTTCCCTCCTGTCTCCACACATCTTCAAACCTCAGTTGCCCACTGTGTAAAATGGGCTTATGAGACCTAGCTGGAGAGGCAGCCAGGGCCCCTCTGACCATCAGTGAACCAGGGACACTCTTCCCGAGCAGCCATATCAGAACATTGTTCTCTTCTTGAAGGTGAGGCTCAAAACTGGGACTGTCAGGCCCAGCGGGATAAGTTAGTAGCATCTGTCTCCTGCATTGTTTGTTCTGGAACAAATGTCTTGCCAGACCAGGACTTGGAAAATGCCAAGTGTGTCCAAAGTCTGACCCAGGGGCGCAGGTTCTGCACAGAAGCGCAAGTTTGGCTTTCAGCACATGAGGAGTTGTCTGTTCCCTTTCAAGAGAATGAGAGTGGTGTCAATCTTCACCCTTCAAGGGTCACACTCCGCCACCCCTCCCTCCAGGCTCTGGCTTGGACCTTCTAGACTGCACATCCAAATATTCCCTCCATCAGAACTGCTGGTGGTGTTTTCCTTTCTGCATTGAGTGCCTAGATTTATTTTGAGCCAAGCAGCTCCTCACCCAAACTCCTCTGCCTTCTTTCAAAGTCCAAGGCTGTGTTCAACTTCCAAATCCAAACCGCACTTATATAACCCGTGGTGATGCCGAGTAAGTGAGTGAGGCTGGCTAAGAGGTGGGACCCTGTGCTCTCAGCACAGGGGACATTCTGTCCTGTAGAGATGGTTCTGGTGTCTGTGAGTGTTTCTGTGTGTCTGTGTGTGTGTCTCTGTGTGTTTCTCTGTGTCTCTCTCTATGTCTATGTGTGTTTCTGTGTGTCTGTGTGTGTCTCTCTGTCTGTGTGTCTCTGTGTGTGTGTGTCTCTCTCTGTGTCTGTGTGTGTGTCTGTGTGTGTCTGTGTGTCTCTCTCTGTATGTGTCTGTGTGTCTCTGTGTGTGTGTATCTCTCTGTGTCTGTGTGTGTTTCTATGTGTGTGTCTGTGTATCTCTGTGTGACTCTCTCTGTATGTGTCTGTGTGTCTCTGTGAGTGTGTACTTCTCTGTGTGTGTTTCTATGTGTCTTTGTGTCTGTGTATGTTCTTTGTGTGTGTCTGTGTGTCTCAGTGTGTGTTTCTTTGTGTGTGTCTGTGTGTCTCTGTATATGTCTCTCTCTGTGTCTGTATGTGTCTCTATGTGTGTGTCTGTGTGTCTCTGTGTGTTTCTTTCTGTATGTGTCTGTGTGTCTCTCTGTGTGTGTTTCCCCTCCTGAAACAAACAAACAAACAAACAAACAAACAAACAAACAAACAAACAAACAAACAGTTCCTTCTGCTCAAGATGTCAAAAAGAAAACTAAGGGAAGGGAAAAGTCCTGGAATAATTTCAGCATTGGGCCCAGATCAAGAATGGCAAACGCTGGGAATATTTTCCGAAGTCAGGCTGTGAGTAGAGTCATCCTTACAGGAATCTGGAGCCTGACCTTGTGTAGCTTTAGGGGTGTGTGCTGGCCACATCCTCCACCACAGGGACAACAGGCTCTGATCTTTCTCACTCACTGAGCCCTTGCTCTTACTCCATGCCCAAGCCACCTCTCCCCCATCTTGGCATCATCTCACAAGTGTGTTGCTATATTAAATCTATTTTCTTAAGAGGCAAATCAAATTTCAAGAAACAATGATGTCTGAGAGGCCTTGCTGGTTCTGAGAGAAGAGGGATTGAAAGAGGTCACGTGTCTATCACCACGTGGTGCCACATACAAGCACCTAATCTATGCAGGCTTGCCAAACACCCAGCCAAGACCCACCTTTCAATTTCTCAGCAGCCATCTAAAAACATGAACATTAAAAGTCTTTTTAAAGACCTTTAGTAACACAGTGTCGGGATGTTAGGGCCTGTGACAGCTGTTCCTAGAACCAAGTTCCTTACTGGGGATCCTTAAGACCTTGATCAATAACTCCCAAGGGTAGCAAAATTCAGAACTGGCCTCCACTAAACAGCCCAAAATCCCAATGGACTGTCAGCATCTATTATTCATGTGAGGGACTTTGCCTTCCCTCTTAGAACAAATTCCAAAGAGCTTCCAAGGCAGAACTAGGTGGAGCCCAGGCTCATCCATTCCCTTTGCTCAGCCAGAGCTCTATTCCAGACCAACAACTTCATATCAGAGCAGTCCACAGTCCAGAGAGCCATCAAAGACAACTTCTTGGCAACCTAAAGGTCAGGAATGGCAGAGGTTGGATGTGATCTGGTCACTATAGTGTCTCCAGCATGGTGTTTGGGAGCTGGTAGAGCCCAAAACATAGCTCTTGAGTTACCAAAGGAGTGGAGGTAGTCAAGTTTAGGAAGGACAAGATAAAGGCCCCACAGTGGTACTTCTTTATCTACAGAGCCTGTGAATGTTTCTTCCTGTGGCAAGAGCCATTTTGCAGATGGAGGAAGAGAGAGCTAAAGGAACCAAGATGGTGAGGTTGTCCTGCACTATCCTGGAGCTCCAATCTGATGAGTTCGCAGCATGAACAGGAAGTCTTTGGAGAGCAGGGTTGGTGAGGTGCATCTGTAATCCTAGCCTTGAGGAGGCTGAAGCATGGAACAACATACTCCAGGGCAGCCTGGACTACAGAGCAAGATCCCATCTCAGATTAGTCAAGAGAACATTCCTATGTGAAGGCAGTCCAGGATGCTTCTGCAAGATGCAAGGTTAGTGACAGACTGGGAGCCACCCCAGCAAAGGAACATGGCAGCCATTGGAAGCTGGACTAGGCAGGGGGCAGTTCCTTAGGACTCCAGGAAGGGATGCAACCCTGATACCACCTTGAAGTTAGCCCAGGGAGACCAATGTTCTAATGTCAGACTACTGTGGTGGGGGAGGGGGAGGGAGGAAAGTCAGTCTGTATAGTTCCAAGTCTGTGGTGTTGTGTTATGACAACAGTGAGTACCAAATATTGTAGAAGGGAGCTCCAGGCTGGGTGTGGTGGCGCATGCTTTTAATCCCAGCACTCTGAGGCAGAAGCAGGCAGATCTCAATGAGTTCGAGGCCAGCCTGGTCTACAAATGAGCTCCAGGACAGCCGGAGCGACACAGAGAAACCCTGTCTCAAGAAAAGGTGGTGGTGATGGTGGTGGGGTTCCAGGTGGTGAAACAGCACCTGCCAAGGCCTGAGGCAGGAAAGGACCTGGCTGTGCCTCAGAGGCAGGAACGGGCCTGGCTGTGCCTCAGAGGCAGGAACGGACCTGGCTGCGCTCAGAGGCAGGAAAGGACCTGGCTGTGCCTCAGAGGCAGGAACGGACCTGGCTGTGCCTCAGAGGGTCATTGTCACTGCTCCCATCCTTCTAGCCCAGATCTGGGGCAAAACATCTTGAAGAGCTTTGGAGAGCTCCTTGCTTTGCAAGGTGACCTGGCCCATCCGACGTGAAAACTGCCTTTTTCCAGAGGATTTATAGAAGCCACCAGAGGAGGGAGAAAGATTAGCCTTCAGAACATACCGCCTACTGTCTTCAGGCTGCATACTGAGCTCACAGGCACTCTTTCCTCTTCTAGTTCTGTAGCCTCACTGGCCCGGCACTCCACACCCTGTGACCCCTTATGCCTTGGAACTGTGAGAACTGCCAGGCCAGTAGGGACAATGACTACAATACCCAGGAGAGTCCAGAGAAGCGTCCCTTGTCCCTGAGGTGAACCAGCATAAGGAGTGGGACATGGCTAGGGATTGCATGTGTCTTAGGATGGCCTTTCCAGACATCCCACTGTGTTCTTTTCTCAATTATGATAAACAGAAAGTAAAGAAGTGCCAACCATTGTCAATGGCACCGCTTTGTGTCACCGAGCTTACAGCTGTTCAGTCACCATCTGCAGCCACCAAACATTGCTTTCTATCTCTCTGCCCCGCTTGCCCCCCTGAGCTGGTAAGCGCCCCGTCTTTCTGTGTCTGTTCTATGCATCCTCTCTGAATAGAACCACACAGGAAACGAGCTGTGCATCTCCCACGCTCTTCAGCGCTGCGCGTCTCTCACGCTCCTCAGCGCTGAGCTGGCACACTGTATCAGAGCTCCATGCCTTTCCACGGCTGAATACTATTCCGTTGCATGGACAGAGCTCATCCTGTTTAATCATCACTGTTGGTGGCTGCTGTGGAGAGTTCTAGAAACAGTTGAGCCTGGGTTTTATTGGGACACCTGTTTTCCTTTTGTGGGGAGGGTCAACAAGAGTGGAAAGCCAAAGCTTCACTTGCTGAGGAGTCTGAATTAGTTTTTCAAAACCAAGGTCAAGCAGGCTCTTGCAACCTTGGTCCTGAGGGTTAGGGAAGCACCCTACGTCACTTCCTCACTTCCGCAATTCAGAGCTCAGTGGCAGAGAAGACAGCAGGTGGGAGAGACAAGGGACAGACACGGGGGTGTGGAGTAGGTGCTTATGGTCATCAAGTCAGGAGGAGGAGCATCAGAGGCAGCGTGAGGGTCAGACAGGCCTGTGCGGGGGGGGGGGGGGCGGGGGGGGGCGGACGACGGACATTTTCCTCTGAAGCTAGTGCTGGGCTGTGGGAGGAGCTTCCCGAAGCACCTGGACACCGCTGTGGCAAGGAGAAGACTCGCTGCTGAGTGCATGCAGTTCTCACCTCCTCTCGTTAAGGATAAAAACCTTTACTTAGTTGTGTTCCAATTATTGAGCCAAAGGTTGGGAAAAATGGAATTTTCTAGAAAATAATAGAAGTGAGGTTCATAGACTGTAAAGACGGTCTTGATTAAACTTAGTAGGTTACAAAACAGCATAAACATGGGAAAGGGACCTATAGGGACAGGGGGTGGGGTGGGGCTGATGGGGGAGGGAGTGAGAATAACCAGAATGCATTATACACAAATATGAAGTTGTCATAAAGGAACAGCTAATAAAAACCAAATATTAAATTAAAAAATGAAGAGTGGTGTCTCCCAGCATCCCCCTCCAGCTATTTCCTTAGAGGGGGCGTGGCCTGAATACCCAGTTTAGGACCGAGTGCTCGCTGTTACTTGTTCTCAGCACTGTTTTATTCTTTTTTTTCAAGACAGGGTTTCTCTGTGTAGCCCTGGCTGTCCTGGAACTCGCTCTGTTGACCAGACTGGCCTCGAACTCAGCAGAGATCCAACTGTCCTTGCCTCCCGAGTGCTGGGATTAAAGGTGTGAGCCACCACCACTTGGCTAGTTTCATTCCTTTTTATTAAATATTTTAATAAAAACAATTATTATTGTGTATATGTATGTTGCAGAGAATGGCATGCATGTATGACAGTTTTCATGTGGAGGTCAGAGGGCAACAGGCAAAAGTTGGTTCTTTACTTCCACTGTGTGGGTCCCTGGGGCTTGAACTCAGGTCGTTCAGCTTGGCAGCAAGCGTGCTTCCCACCGAGTCATCTTGCTGTTTGCAGTTTTAGTTTCTCTAAGCTGCACCATGCACCTCATCTTCTGTGACGGGAACTCCAACCTGAATAGACACTCAGCACCAGCCCACGGTAAGCTCCAGAAATCATCTTTGCATCTGTATTCAGTTACTATAAGATGTTATTAGGAATAAATTATATTATAATTTTAAAGTTATAATATAAAATTATAATAAGGTAATCCTAATTGTTTTCTAAAAATAATTGTTGCTTAAAAAATATTTCCTGAGCTGGCCAGTTGTGGCCTTTAATCCCAGCCTTCAGGAGGTAGAAGCAGGTGGATTCCTATGAGTTCAAGGTCAGCCTGGTGTTCCAGGACAACCAGGGCTACACAGAGAAACACTGTCTTGAAAAAAGAAAGTCTACTGTTACGAGAAGAGCCCATGGTCAAGTTTGAACTCAAGTCAAGCATGCATGGTGTTGAGACCTACCGTTAGCAATCAGCCAGCTACTTTCTGACTGCCTGGGGGTGGATGCCTTAAAAAACCGTGCGAGCCAAAGGGCATACCCACAGTAACAGGAATGGAGTGTTTTGTGATGTTATTAGAGAAATACATTTGAAAACAGAATTGAATAGCACAAGCTGAATCTGAGCAAAATGGCCTGACTTTTTGCCAAAGATTTTATGTACTGTTTCTTGGAGAAGCTGGCTACTCCAGGGAAACATTCCAGGGCATTTAAAAGAATCAGCGTGTGCTGAATTGAATGGTGTCCCCAACACTCATGTCCATGGAGAGCCTGAGTGTGGTGTTACTTGGAATCACATTAAACTTGGCCATAGGCGGAAGGTGTGGCAGCTCAGTGGGCGGAGTTCTTTTCCCAATGAGCGTGGAGCCCTGGCTTCCATGGCCAGTACTGCATAACAGGCACGATGATGCACACCTGTGATCCCAGCACTGTGTAGGTAGAGGCAGGAGTGGTCAGAAGTTCAAGGCTATCCTCAGCTACTGAGTTTGTGGCCAACTTGGGCTAACATGAGACCCTGTCTCAAAAACAAAAGTCTTGTGTTAGATGTGTGCATGAGGTGGGAGCGGGCTTAAATCTAGGGTGCTCTTACGAGGAAAACTCAAACAGAGGCACCAGGAGACAGCCACAAGGTGAGGGCAGAGGGACTGGAGCAGTGTACCCATCAGCCTGGAACCCAGGGCTCACCAGGAGGCTATGGTGTAGGTCTATGCAGGCTCAGTTAAAATCTGTGAAAACAGCTTGCTTTTTGCGGCAGGCCTTTTGCCTTGCCTCTTCCCTTGGTCTCAGTTTTCCCACCCACCTCAGGATCTTACTAGGACCCAGTTTGCATAGGTTCTTCCCAGAGGTTTTTGATTATATTGGGCTGCTCAGAGGAGGGCGGTTCAAAGCTGAGGTCATGCCGCCTATTGGACAGGTGGCTGCATCTTAGCCAGGTTTTTTTTTTTTTTTTTTTTTTTTTTAAAAAAACCCTTCAGTGTTGGGTGTGAGCTGCAAAGGACAGAGTTGCAGAGTTGAGGCTGAAGGAACTGGGAAGGCATTGAGAGGTCTCCAGGGCTTCGCAGACAACACTAAAGAAACCGTTTGTCTTTTCCTGGTATGGCTCTGGGATGCACAAGTGCTTGTGTGTGACCTGACTTGAACACACTTAGACCTTGCTGCTGTCTAGGTATGAATTGGGAAGTGGGGTTCAAGACATGGGATGGGTGTGTTTGCATGCATATGTATGTGTACCCCTGTGCACATGAGACATGTGTGTATGTGAATTCACACCCTGCAAATGGAAGAGTGGAGCCAGGCAGTGGTGGTGCCTGCCTTTAATCCCCGCCCCCCTGCACTCAGGGAGGCAGAGGCCAGCCTGGTCTACAGAGCTAGTTTTAAGACTGCCAGAGATACACAGTCTCAGAAAGAAA
Source organism: Microtus pennsylvanicus (assembly GCF_037038515.1). Classification (NCBI taxonomy): domain Eukaryota; kingdom Metazoa; phylum Chordata; class Mammalia; order Rodentia; family Cricetidae; genus Microtus; species Microtus pennsylvanicus. Next base: position 127,745,220 of record NC_134579.1, on the reverse strand, counting down.
GAAAAAGAGAGAGAGAGAGAGAGAGAGAGAGAGAGAGAGAGAGAGAGAGAGAGAGAGAACGAACTTAAAAAGAAAGAAAAGAAGAGAAAGAAAAAAGAAAAATGTCAGAGTGGAGAATTGTCCCAGGTTTCCCCAGGTTTCTTTCTCTCCATCTGAGACTCCCCTAGGGGTTGGGTGGTGGCTGTAGCCCTGGTAGGAGGAAACCCAGGGCCTGAAGCACCCCTCCTCCACAGTCCTCCCTTTGGAGCGTCTCTGTGTCCCTGCACCCTGCCCCCACTTTCTCCTGGCTCCCTGTGATTTAAGAGGCATTTTCCTTTAGGGTGATATAGATTCTGAGACGCAGCATCCATCTCCGGCTTGGTGAAGCTGCCTGAGTTATAGCAGATTGCTTTCTGTGCGGGGGAAGGGGCGGAGGCCGCTGGTTGCTTTCTGCTCTTTGAGCCTGGAACATTTGAGCAAACATTCCTGGCTGCTTTAGAAGTTACCAGACCCAGATGAGCTCATCCCAGCCAGAGGTGGGGGCAGCTGGCGCCTGGAGCCTGCCCAGAGCTCCCCAGGTGGCCCGGTGGCAAATGGTGGAGGCGGCTGGGCCTCAGCTGGGAAGAAGGCAGCCAAGACAGGGTGGGCCCCAGCACAGCTGGGTCTGCCTGAATAGGATGAGTTTTTTGCTTAGGGTCCATAGAGCTAACGAGGCACTGGCTAGGGACCTCAGCATCTGGGGAAGCCATGGTGAGCAGCCTGGCCCCAGCCCTTCCTGGGGCTACCCCAGGGAGCTACCCACTATGCAGGGCCTCAGGGCCTCCCTCCAATGCAGTAGCTGACGATTATTGAGTGTTAACTATGTGCAAAGTGCCTGGGCCCCATTCACCCTCCTGATGTTCTTTAGAACTCTTAGTCTTCCCACTTGACAGATAGGGAAACTGAGACCAGGAAAGGTGTGGTGAATTGTGAGTGGACAATATGCAAGCCATACCGTCTTTGTTGTTGTAGTTGTTTGTTTGAAATAGGGTTTCTCTGTGTAGCCTTGGCTGTCCTGGAACTCACTCTGTAGACCAGGCTAGCCTCTGCCTCCCCAGTGCTAGGATTAAAGGCATGCGCCACCACCACCCCACCATACTGTCTTCTTGCTGTATACAAAACATTCAGAGAATGGGTGGTCGTATTGCCAGGTACCTGGAAGACCCAGGGAGTGAGCCTGGTCCTGACTTTTTGGGCTGCTTCTCAAAGCCAGCAGGCTCCTTCCCACCCTGTCCCATCCTGGCAGTCTGCCAGGGCAAGGGGTGTTCCCAAGCCTTCCTTCAGTCTCCTTTTCTCCCTAGGCCCTTGGCTTTGTTCTGGGTCTTGCATGTACTAGGCCAGCACCCTGCCATTGAGCTGTGTCCAGCTCCTGTGGTCAAGCAGAGGGAGGTATTCCCCACTGTGGAATACTATCCCCTAAATTCCCTTCTGTGAAATAGGCACATGTATATCCCCTGTCAGGCTTGGTGTGGGACTTAGAACTGACCTCAGAGGGCCCTCGTGGAGAGGAACACCACTTCCCACCACCACTTCCACACCCTCAGGAACCCTTAGGTTCTCTACACTCCTAGGGTATCAGGATGTCATACCCTATCATCTCATTCCATGCTCTGAACATCTCTCCTCGTAGGCACCATTGAAGCCAGCTTTACAAAGGAAACTGAGGCATGGGGGTGTAGTCTAAGCTACACAGCACCTCTTCCCTGTTAGAAGGAGGCAAATATTACTGTAGAACACCTGCCCAGCCCCCAGTACTGCCACCACACACCGCTGCCTGTCTGTCAAAGACTATAGGACAGGTGGCCTGGGGAACCACTAAGATGAAACAGGTGACCACTCGGTGGCTGTGGGGGACCTCAGCACAGCCTTGATGCCTGCATTTGAGGAGGTGTACTAAGAGACGAAGGAAGGTCAGTGACAAGGATGGTGTGGTTTGAAAGGCTGTGTGAGGGCTGTTTGGAAGCCCGCTTGCTTCTGGGTCCCAGTGGTAGGGAGCCCTATTGCTACCTGGTAAGAATAGAAAGAGAGGAGCCATGACCGCGGGTCACGTGACACTCTGTGCACAAGGTCTGCTTTATTTTCTATTGCTGATCGGGAGTTCTAAGGGAGGCTAGACCTGGCCTGGAGCTGTTGGGCTTCATTTCCAGCCTGTGGGGCTGGTGTGAGTTATTTTGGGATGGGAGCCAGGTTCATCATGCTCGGCTTACAGAATGGAAAATGGAAGCTCCTGGCTGGTAACTGTCTGAGGAAGAGGCATTGGTACAGGCAAGGCTTCAGGATCCCAGGGCCTGGATCATCTGTGAGCCTGGAGCAGCTACCCCTCCCAGAGCTAGGGTGCTGAAGATGAGGGGTGCTTTCAGGATTCAGAGGAATCCAGAAGAGTCTGTATGCTCAGAAAGGGGACCTGTCCAGGTGGTGGAGAAGGCTTGGGATTCTGATACAGCGGGAGGCAGAGGCAAGAGGTACATCAGAGCTCATTACCAGGCTTTTCTATCCAGTGAGTTCCAAGTCAGGGCTATGTTGCAAGATTCTTTTCAGAAAAGCAAACAGCAACAACAACACAAAATAAAAATAAAACAAACAAAGCCAAAACCCCAAAGAAAGGACTGTTTCTGGTTGCTATTGGGATCCCTTCTCTGAAGAGTGGTCCTCCTCAGCTTTCTTCTGTGAACCTGGCGCCCAGGACCTCTGCATGCCCACAGCAGCTCTACCTCGGTGCCAACAGCATAAGCTTCAGTGTCAATGTCAGTCAGCTGGGCAGATGCGATGTGGGCAGTGCTGAACTGTCCTGTGCTACACCAGGAGCTCTGGCGCCGTCAGGCCTGAAGCAGCTAGCAGCTGGGTACAATGCAGTTGAATGGCATATGGTGACAAGAGGGCTTCTGCGGCACAGAGTCCTCCGGGGTGCCATCCGAGGGGACAGTGCTGAAACACTGATGTCAGGCTGCCCAGAAGGAAAAGGTAGAGGGTCCCTCTCTAGGCTGAGGGTCTCCAGGATGCCAGGCTGTTGTTCCCTGCAGACTACAGCTGGGGTTTTAGAGGAGCAGAGCAGAGTTGAGCAGAGTCTTGCCCCTGTACCAGCTGCTTAGCTTCTAGTTCTGGCTGGTTTGTTTTGTGAGCCTGGGCCTATCTGTGCTTCAGCTTCTTCCTCTATAACATGGAGGAAAGTAGTGAAGCCTATTGAATACTAACAGTCTACCTGCCAGCTACCCACTCCTGTCAGTCATCTGTCTACATATTTTAACTACTTATGGATCACCCAATTGTCATAAATGTGTCTATATCTATCTATCTGTCTATCTATCTGTCTGTCTGTCTGTCTATCTGTCTATCTATCCATCTATCTCTATCTTCCACCCATCCATTGTCCATCTATACATTTTTATCCATCATATCCAACACACCTATCTATCATCCATTGATTCATCTACAATTTCTCTATTATCTATCTATCTGTCTGTCTGTCTATCTATCATCCACCCACCCATCATCCATCCATCTATCCATCCACTCATCCATCACCCATCTACCCATCCATCCATCATCCCTCTACCCATCCATCCATCATCCATCCACCCACCCATCCATCATCCATCCATCCACCTACCCACCCATCCATCCATCCACCCATCCATCTACCCATCCATCTACCCATCCATCATCCATCCATCCACCTACCCACCCATCCATCCATCCATCCATCCACCCACCCATCCATCCATTATCACCCATCCACCCATCCATCTACCCATCCATCTACCCATCCATCCATCCATCCATCCATCCATCCATCCATTATCACCCATCCATCCACCCATCCATCCATCCATCCACCCATCCATCCATTATCATCCATCCATCCATCCATCCATTCATCATCCATCCATCACCCATCCATCCATCCATCCATCCATTCATCATCCAATCCACTCATTATCCATCCACCTATTATCTATTTACCATCCATTCACCCATCTACAATCTAACATCATCCACCCATTATCCATCCATCCATCCATCCATCCATCCATCCATCATCCATCCGTCCATCCACCCACCCACCCACCCATTCATCCACCCATCCATCATCCATCCATCCATCATCCATCCATCCATCATCCATCTATCCATCCATCTATCCATCCATCATCCATCCATCCATCCATCATCCATCCATCTATCCATCCATCATCCATCCATCCATCTATCCATCCATCATCCATCCATCCATCTATCCATCCATCCATCATCCATCCATCATCCATCCATCTATCCATCCATCCACCCATCCACCATCCATCCATCATCCATCCATCCACCATCCATCCATCATCCATCCATCCATCATCCATCCACCATCCATCCATCATCCATCCATCCATCATCCATCCACCCATCCACCATCCATCCACCATCCATCCATCCATCATCCATCCATCCATCATCCATCCATCCATCCATCCATCCATCATCCATCCATCTATCCATCCATCATCCATCCATCCATCCATCCATCCATCCATCATCCATCCATCATCCATCCATCACCCATCCATCCACCCACCCATCCATCATCCATCCATCATCCATCCATCATCCATCCATCCATCCATCCATCATCCATCCATCACCCATCCATCCATCCATCCATTCATCATCCAATCCACCCATTATCCATCCACCTACTATCTATTTACCATCCATTCACCCATCTACAATCTAACATCATCCACCCATTATCCATCCATCCATCCATCCATTCATCCATCCATCCATCATCCATCCATCCATCCATCCATCATCCATCCGTCCATCCATCCACCCACCCATTCATCCACCCATCCATCATCCATCCATCCATCATCCATCCATCCATCCATCCATCATCCATCTATCCATCCATCTATCCATCCATCATCCATCCATCCATCCATCCATCCATCATCCATCCATCTATCCATCCACTCATCCATCCATCCACCATCCATCCATCCATCCATCCATCCATCCATCCATCCATCCACCATCCATCCATCCATCCATCCATCATCCATCCATCACCCATCCATCCATCCATCCATCCATTCATCATCCAATCCACCCATTATCCATCCACCTACTATCTATTTACCATCCATTCACCCATCTACAATCTAACATCATCCACCCATTATCCACTATCTATTCACCATTTTTCTTCCTTCCTTTCTTCATCCATTCACGTATCACCCATCCAATCCATCTTTTTTTCTTTCTCGACTATCTGTCTATTCATCTATCTACCCTGTGAACCAGATTCTTTCTTGTACTGTCCTGCTCCCCGATACGTTTGTGGATAGATGCTGTGCCTAGTCAGGAGCAGTGGCTCTGAACCTTCAACTTAAAACTCTCATACCCAAGCTGCTCTTAAGAGGGATAGGTGGGCAGATCCTGTGCCACAAGAGGGAATTCTAGTCTATGCACACAGTATGGCATGCTCTCGGCTACCTGCTTCGGGACAAACACAGGACTTCTCTCCCAGGCCTGGTTTCCAAGAAAGCCAAGGATGACTTCTGGGACCACCTTGAAAGGCAAAGAAAGGAATGGTACTTGAGTCTCCAGGGATTTGCTTCTGGTCTTTTGTGGTGTTCACAAGGCCCACACATGTCCACCTCCTGATCCAGGGTCTGACCCTTTTCACTCTCCTCATTGCTGCCTGAAACTTCCCACATACTTCTAGCCTGGTGTCTATATCTTGAATGGTCCTTTGGCCTAGTCTGGTTTTCATACTCCTATTCTACCTTCAAAACCTACCTTTGTGAACCCTTTTCTATTTCTTTCCCCTCCATTCACAGCTATTTTAAGCCCTTATTGATGGAATCCTTCTCATGCCAAATAATAGGACTCTTTTGATCTGATTTGACAGTAGAGGCTGTTTTCAACTTTTCTTTTTCTGAGTTATCAGATGGCATACAGTAGCCATTCAGTGGACAGCTAGAAGAAGAGACATACTCAAAAGATATCAAGCATGTGTTGAGAGGTGGGAATTGCTGTCGCTTAGCAACCAGCAGCCTGTGGCTGCAGGAAGGTCTCATCCCTTTGGCCCCCTAGTCAACTCCTCTGTCTTCTCTCCTGGCTGCACTATGTCTTCCTGGAGGTTTCTGTCTAGGGTACCATCTAGACTGCTCCATGGGCATTAGCATGGAGGAGGCATCCATCATGATCACTGGGCTACTGAGCAAGGTTGAGTGTCTTCCTGCCTTCTTTTTTTTTTTGAAAAGATTTATTTTACCTTTTTTTTTCTTATTGTTTATTTACTTTATTTTATGTACACTGGTGTGAAGGTGTCAGATCCCCTGGAACTGGACAATCCCTTGGAACTGGATCTTCAGACAGTTGTGAGCTGCCATGTGGGTGCTGGGAACTGAACCCGGGTCCTCTGGAAGAGCAGTCAGTGCTCTCAACCACTGAGCCATTTCTCCAGCCTCTCTTCCTGCCTTCTTGCATTCCTATGCAAGAGACATGTTGATGACTGGCGACGGAGAGGAGCAAACACTGAATCGCAGGCTCCATGTGAAGTCTGTTGGTTCTGCAAACATGCTCAACCATCCTTACGTTCTACACAAACTGGCTTTGATGTCCCTTTCCAACAATGAGAACAGAAGCTCAGAGAAGGTAGTATTTTGCCCAAGGTAACATGAAGGTGTTGGAGGAGTGGGCTCCTCTAGGCTTTTCAGAGGACTCTGCTAAGTGTCCAGCTCCAGAGTGTATGGGAGATTTGGGGGAATGTTGCCCAGTTTCTAGTTTGTCTTAGTAATAAAAACCTAGAGTCAGATATTAGGGGGTGAACGTTGAAAGATCAGAGAAGCAGAGCAGCCAGTCATTAGTTCTTACCTCTACGAAATCCTCAGACAGAATGGGGTTTCCTGTCTCTACAAGTCCTCAGACTGAATGCCTTGAACTCATCTCCTCCCGGCTTATACTCCTCTCTCTGCCCAGCCATATCCCTTTCTGTCTCCACCTCCCTAGTGTTAGAATTAAAGGCATGTGACTCCCAAGTACTGGGATTAAAGATGTGTGCCACCACTGCCTGGCCTCTATGGCTAACTCGTGGCTAGCTCCACACTCTGATCTTCAGGCAAGCATCATTTGTTAGAGCACAAACAAAATATCACCACAGGGAAAGGCAAAGAGCATTTGTTGGGGAAGAGCCCTGCTACTGCGGCTCCCTCCCAGGGCAGCCATAGGCAGCTATGCCCGTGGTAGTACAGATCTGGCATAGCTCAGGCTGTCTGAGGACTAGAATTTAGGACCTGCTCTTATTTGTTCTCTGCAAATTCCTTGACCAAGGGAGGCATCTGTCAAATGGGTCAGGTCTGGACCTTGAAGGGTTGCCATGAAATCAAACAGGACCCTTGTACTCAGGCAGCAGAGAGGATACTGTCCTGCCCTGTCACCAGGGTCTGACATGTCTGTCCACTATGTGTCTGTGTGCTCATGGGTCCCCTTTGTATGTTTGTGTGGGGCTGACGGGCAAATGTGAGCGCTGTGTCTCCTGCTCACAAGGTCATGGGTTTTGAGTGTGTTCATTTTGTTGTATGTGGATGTCACTCTTCAGCCCCAGCTGGAGGCTGTTCTGAGCAGCTGCGGGGCATTCCAGGCAGCTCCTCACACGTCCCCAGCTCAGAGCACCCTCAGCAGCCCCAGGGCCCCAGCCTATCTGTGTCCCTTCCTTCCTTTGCTGGTGCCAACATGTTTAGTAGTGGTGGTGGTGGTGGTGGGGTGCAGGAAGGAGGAGAGGAAAGAGGAAGCCTGGATGGATGCCCGAGGCTCTGCAGCTTCTGGCTTGGTGCCAGGAGGGACTCTGAGTTTGTTTGAGCACTAGGGGGCAATGTGCCTGTTTGAAAGAAACTTAGGAACCAACTCCAGAGGTGTGAGCACACACAGGCCCATACAGGGGTGCCCACACCATGGAAGTGCAAACACTGGTGCACAGAGGGCCCAGGCAGACATGCATGTCCTCACAGAGCAGTACAAAAGACACAAAGGGCAGGGGTGAGGGCGTTCAAGGGGTAAATGCAACTGCACAGAGATAAATAGCTGCGCACCCAGAGAGATAGGCAGTGGTGGTTGAAAGCAGACAATACCCGTGAGAGTGTGTGTGTGCTTGTGCACACGCATGCGTGCATGTGCGCGTGCATACACACACACACACACACACACACACACACACACACACACACTGCACAGTGACGTCCAAAGGTACATGCACCTGCCATATCCAGAAGCACACAGATGGCAGCTAGCCTCCCAGGGCAAGCACAAATGCAAGTATAGTCCATTTACAGTGTTAAGAAAGGAGTCCTCCTCCTCCAAACTCAATTCTCTCTTCAGACACCCGAACACCCCAAAATGTTGACTCTGGGAAAGAGCCCGGAAAAAATGCCTATACTTCTTCCCTTCAGTGCAAACAGGAAATTCAGTCAGATGCGGGGACCCCCACCCAACACCTCAGACCAGTGCCCCTCAGAGAGCAGGCCTGCGTGTACTCCTTCCCAGCTCCTGCCATCCCTCCCTAGTACTCCACAAAGTTCCCAAAACATCCTGTCCCCTCCTGACATGATGGACAAGGTATTCCGTTCCTGCCTCCTGAGAAGGCTACCATCCCCAAGATGGGCACAAGGTCATGTGTCACAGCTACCTGGGGCATCCTCCTGAGATCTACCCTGGGCTCTCCCCCTTCCTGCCCAAGAGGACCAGCGGCCCCTGGCTGTGGGCTGAAGGCTCCCTCGGAGGTGTCTAACCGGCCCTTTTTCCTTTGTGCCTGCATAGCCAAGGCCTGTCTCCCCGCTCTCCTTCCCTGTCACTTTGCTAAGTAATAATTTCCATGTCCAGTTCCATTTCTTTTCTAGTTCTGAAACCTCTAAGCTATCAGCAAGAGGATAGTTCGCATGAAAACTAATTACACAAAATCAATATTTAATCACAGACCAACAACCTGATCCTGCAGAAAAATCCTTTTAAAACTCCACCACCCTGCACAAATACTTCTTCCCAATGCTTATTTATGGGTCCCGTTTTTGGTGGGGGTAATTTTCATTTTTAATTTCAGAAGGAAAAAAAAATCTGTAGACTGCAGGAAAGGCCTGAGCTTGTTGCAGCTTCCCGAGCATTATTTCGAGTGTGTGTGGGGGTGGGGGAGTGTATGTGGGGTGAAGGAGCAGGGGCGGGGTGAGAGTGTGTTTGGCGGGGTGAAGCAGCGGGGGCGGTGTGTGTGTGTGTGTGTGTAGGGGGTGATTGCTTCAGAAGTCCCTTGGGGATTCCTGCCGCCGCGCCCCCCCCCCCCCCCAATCGAGCCATTTTCCAACTAGAAGCTCCGGGGAGTGATGAATTCGCCGCGAATGACACGGTAACTTTTAACTCATGCCCGCGACAGTGGAGTGCTTAATCTGAGGTTTTTAAATAAAAAGGGTTGGTTTTATTATAACGTTTATTTCATTTCAGATTTCATGCGTAATTTAGCAAACGCTAGACAGACTTGGGTGATAAACACTTTCTTTTGTGGGGGAAAAGGCATTTTTATACACCATGCTTAATTTTATTTAGATCTAATAGCGATATCAGGGCACTTCAACGAAAGTTTTGCCCCCCTTCTCTTTTAAGAATCCTGGCCTGCCAGCAAAATTGTCTCGCTTTATTTCATGGCATGGGAAATTAAAAGCCTCTGTCCCTCCTCCCCTACTTACACTTTGAGAGGAAAACACGCACACGAGTGCTGGCGCGCGGGTGTGTGTGTGGTGCGCGCGCGTCCACATAATCAACACCTCTAGCTCCCATCACCTCCAACTTTTAATTGCAAGACAGATTTCAGCCTCTGTGAGGATCGGGAAGATTCAAACATTTTAACTAAGATTATTGGGATAAATATTTCATAGGAAACAGGGCAGATATTAAATTACTCCAATTGATTTTAGTATCACAATCCAATTCCGTTCCTTGACCTCTTCAGTTTAATTGATCTTTTAAGGAGTCCAACTTCGCGCCTTCCAGGGTCTGGGCCTGCGCGCCTGTGGCCGCCGCAAGGTGTCGGAGCCCCACTGTGTGCGCTTTGCGAGTCGCTCCTCTCGGGGTTCCGCATTTTCTCGCCTCGCTGCTTCCGCGCCGGGCTCACCCAAAGTGTCCCCAGAAAGCAGCCGAGTGTGCGTGGCTTTTTCTCTGTGGAGCCAGGGGCAGAAAACCGGAAGCCGCGGACGATGGGCGACTCGGGAAGCAGCAAGCCAGTCCTGGCTCCGGGAGACTACCTCACTTTGTGTTTGCCCTCGGCGATCACACCGTAAACTTCCCAGGGCCGGCTCCCTGGTGCACCGCACCGGGCTGCAGCACAGGCGACACTTAGCGACTTTCCCTGGCGAGTCCCGGGGCTCTGCCAGGCGACCCCATTGTCTGTGCGCCCCGCACAGTTCACCGCCCACCTCCCCGCCCCTGCCCACCCGGCAGGTCGCGCTGGCTCCAGTTGGGGGTGGGGAGTTGGAAACAGTGAATGGGAAGGGGCGGACAAAGCCCGGCTCCCGCCGTAGTCCTCTGCTCGCGCCCTCCCCAGCCGGGGGCACCCAGGGCGCACCCCCATCGCCGTAGCCTAGACTCGGAGTAGCGCGGGTCGGTGGCCAGGCCTGCGCAGCCCGGCCCCGGGACGCCACCGACCCGGGACCACCTTAAGAGCGAGCCCCGCCCCGGGCCCGCTCGGGCGGCGCTGATTGGTGCAGCGGTAATGGCTGGAATGGATTGCTGAAACGCAAAACTTGTTGCTGCTTCTCCGGGCGCCGGCTAGAGGCAGACGCTGAGCGGGAGCCCGGACCTCGCAACGCCCCTCCCGCCCCGGGCGCCCAGCTCGCTCACGCGCGGCCCCTTCCTGGGTCCGAAGGGACCCGCGGAGCGCGGAGGCGGGAACCGCAGCCTCGGAACCACCGACCCCACGCCTTCCCGCCCGCGCGCGGCCACAGACGCCCGCGAACTCGCGCGGCGACTGGCGGACGAGCCCGAGCCGCGGAGCCGCGCGTTTCCCGCAGCCTGCGATCCCGCTCCGGCGCTCGCATCTCCTGCCGCGGGGCCAGCACCGGCGATGAGGAGCGGAGCTGCCTGTCTTCCGAGCCGCTGAAACATTCGTCGCCGATCGCCTGGAGGTGCGGGAACCCGTGCGACCCGGGCTCGGGGACTCGGGGCAGGGGAGGGACCAAGGGGCTCCCCTACGGCCCCAGCGGCCGCGCAGCGGACTCCAAAAGGTGATCATTTCTCTCTCCCGCCTATTTTCCTCCCCCCACCCCACTTAACTTTTTGTCTTAGCTGGTCGGCCGCCAGGTCTCCTCTCCGCATACCCACTCGTGCCATCTGCCCGGGGCATGGGCCCCCCGACAAGGCTCCAGGAGGCACCCCGGCCTCGCAAGACGTGAGAGGCCCGCTTGGGTAGATTTCGAGGTTCCGGAGAGCAGCGGAGAGCTCCCAGCCAGCGCCCGCGCGCCCGGCGGGGTGGCGGTGAGCGCTGTGCTTCGCCCCGGTGAGAACGTCCGGGAGCGCCGGAGCCGGCCTGAAGCGAGTAGCTGGCCCGAGGCGCGCCGCGGAGCAGGCTGTCATGCCCTATTGATCCCCCCCCCCGCCCCCAGCCAAGTATGTTTGGGCTGGACCAGTTCGAGCCCCAGATCAACAGCCGGCACGCTGGCCAGGGCGAGGGGAACTTTAACGAAGCCGGACTGAGTATGAACGCCCACTTTAAGGCTCCTTCTTTCCACACCGGGCCCCCTCCTGGCCCTGTGGACCCTGCCATAAGCGCTCTGGGTGAACCCCCTATCTTGGGGTTGAACATGGAGCCCTACGGCTTTCACGCGCGCGGCCACTCAGAGCTGCACGCAGGGGGGCTGCAGGCGCAGCCTGTGCACGGCTTCTTCGGTGGTCAGCAGCCTCACCACAGCCACCCCGGAGGCCACCACCCCCACCAGCATCACCCCCACTTCGGGGGCAACTTCGGTGGTCCGGACCCAGGTGCCTCGTGTCTGCACGGGGGCCGGCTTCTTGGCTACGGAGGTGCAGCGAGCGGCCTGGGCAGCCAGCCGCCCTTCGCAGAGAGTTATGAGCACATGGCGGAGAGCCAGGGGCCGGAGGGCTTCGGCCCGCAGCGGCCAGCAAACCTCCCGGATTTCCACAGTTCGGGCACTTCGGGCCACGCCGTGCCTGCCCCGTGCCTGCCGCTGGACCAGAGCCCTAACCGGGCTGCTTCTTTCCACGGCCTGCCGGCCTCCAGCGGCTCGGATTCTCACAGTCTGGAGCCCCGGAGGGTGACGAACCAAGGAGCAGTAGATTCGCTGGAATACAATTACCCGGGCGAGCCGCCCTCAGGACATTTTGACATGTTTTCGCCCTCCGACTCCGAAGGACAGCTGCCACATTACGCGGCGGGTCGACAGGTTCCCGGGGGCGCTTTCCCGGGTGCTTCGGCCATGCCCAGAGCTGCAGGCTTGGTAGGTTTGTCCAAAATGCACGGCCAGCCACCTCAGCCACCACCACAACAGCAGCAACCTCAGCACGGAGTGTTTTTCGAGAGGTTTGGCGGGGCCCGAAAGATGCCTGTGAGTCTGGAGCCTGCAGTGGGCTCCCGGCACCCATTAATGCAGCCTCCCCAGCAGGCCCCACCATCCTCGCAGCAGCAGCCCCCTCAGCAGCAGCCGCCACCACCCGGGCTTCTGGTCCGACAGAATTCTTGCCCTCCTGCTCTCCCGCGGCCCCAGCAGGGCGAGGCTGGCACACCCAGCGGCGGCCTGCAGGACGGGGGCCCCATGCTGCCCAGCCAGCACGCTCAGTTTGAGTATCCCATCCACCGGCTAGAGAACCGGAGCATGCACCCATATTCTGAGCCTGTTTTCAGCATGCAGCATCCCCCTCCTCAGCAGGCGCCCAACCAGAGGCTGCAGCATTTCGATGCGCCCCCCTACATGAACGTGGCCAAGAGGCCTCGCTTTGACTTCCCGGGCAGCGCAGGCGTGGACCGTTGCACCTCGTGGAATGGTAGCATGCATAACGGCGCCCTGGACAACCAACTTTCTCCCTCTGCCTACCCAGGCCTCCCAGGCGAGTTCACACCGCCTGTGCCGGACAGCTTCACCTCGGGACCGCCCTTGCAACACCCGGGTCCGGAACACCAGTCTCTGCAGCAGCAGCAGCAGCAGCAACAGCAGCATCAGCAGCAGCAACAGCAGCAACAGCAGCAGCAGCAGCAGCAGCAGCAGCAACAACAACGCCAGAATGCGGCCCTCATAATTAAACAGATGGCGTCTCGGAACCAGCAGCAACGGTTGCGACAGCCCAACCTGGCCCAGCTAGGTCATCCTGGGGACGTAGGCCCAGGTAGCCTGGTCCATGGAGGTTCGATGAGCGGCTTGGCTCAGACGAACTTTGAACGAGAAGGCAGCAGCACGGGTGCGGGGCGTCTGGGCGGCTTCGAGCAGCAGGCGTCCCACCTGGCACAAGAGAGTGCATGGTTTCCCGGTCCACACCCGCCGGGAGACCTGCTGCCCCGGAGGATGGGCGGTGCGGGGTTGCCGGCAGACTGCGGCCCGCACGACCCTGGCCTAGCGCCTCCCCCTGCCCCGGGTGGTTCAGGGGTGCTATTTCGAGGCTCTCTGCAGGAGCCTCTGAGGATGCCGGGGGAAGGCCACGTGCCCGCTCTGGCTTCTCCGGGGCTGCAGTTTGGGGGCAGCTTGGCTAGTTTAGGCCAGTTGCAGTCGCCTGGGGCTGGTGTGGGACTGCCCAATGCTCCGTCTGAGCGGCGGCCCCCGCCTCCAGATTTTCCTGCGCCAGCTCTCGGGGGCCAGCCCGGCTTTCCATTTGGCTCAGGGAGCCGGCAGGCCACCCCGCACAGCGCTCCAGGCGTGAACTCGCCCCCGAGTGCGGGCGCCGGTAGCAATAGCTCGGGCTCTGGCGGGGGACCTTACCCGCCGCAGCCAGATTTCCAGCCCAGCCAGCGCAACTCGGCCAGTAAACTGGGCGCGCTGTCGTTGGGGTCCTTCAACAAACCCAGCTCCAAGGACAACCTGTTCGGCCAGAGCTGCCTAGCTGCGCTCTCCACCGCTTGCCAGAACATGATCGCCAGCCTGGGTGCTCCCAATCTCAACGTGACTTTCAACAAGAAGAACCCACCCGAAGGGAAAAGGAAACTGAGCCAGAACGAGCCCGACAGCGCGGCCGCGGCCGGCAACCCGGGCTCGGATTACTTCCCTGGAGGGACTTCTGGGGCCCCTGGACCCGGAGGCCCTTCCGGGGCCTGTAGTGGCGGTTCCAAATCCTCAGGACCGCCCAACCCACCCATCCAGGGTGATGGCACCAATCTTTCCCCCAACTATACCCTGGAATCAACATCGGGGAACGATGGCAAGCCTGGACCTGGGGGCGGTGGCCGGGGAAGGGGACGCAGAAAAAGGGACAGTGGTCACGTGAGCCCCGGGACCTTCTTTGACAAGTACTCTGCAGCTCCTGACAGTGGAGGAGCACCAGGGGTGAGCCCCGGGCAACAGCAGGCTCCTAGCTCAGCTGCTGCGGCAAGCTCTGTGAACGAGGCCCGCGGGCCCACACCCCACGAGAAGGCCCTCACATCACCGTCATGGGGAAAGGGAGCCGAGTTGCTCCTTGGGGACCAGCCGGACCTCATGGTGTCCCTGGACAGCACAGCCAAATCGGATGGTAATTCCCCGCACGTGGGTGAGTTCGCCTCTGATGAGGTGAGCACAAGTTATGCGAACGAGGACGAAGTGTCCTCCAGTTCTGACAACACCACAGTCCTGGCAAAAGCCAGCCGAAGCCCCCTGGTGACCAGCTCACCCAAACTTCCTCCTCGAGGAGTGGGTACTGGGGAACATGCACTGAAGGCTCCCGCGCTGGGCCTGAGTATCCTGTCTACCTCTACCTCGACCCCTGACAGCTATGGTGGGGGCGTGGGCACCGGCCATCCTGGCACTCCAGGTCTGGAGCAGGTCAGGACCCCAACTAGCAGCAGCAGCAGCAGCAGTGCACCGCCGCCCGACGAGATCCATCCCCTGGAGATTCTCCAGGCCCAGATCCAGCTGCAGAGACAGCAGTTCAGCATCTCGGAGGACCAGCCCCTGGGGCTCAAGGGTGGCAAAAAAGCTGAGTGTGCTGTAGGGGCCTCAGGAGCACAGAACGGTGACAGCGAACTGGGCAGCTGCTGCTCCGAGGCCGTCAAGAGTGCCATGAGCACCATCGACCTAGACTCTCTGATGGCAGAGCACAGCACCCCCTGGTACATGCCGCCTGACAAGGCCCTGGTGGATGGTGGAGATGAAGACAAGACGCTGGCACCCTGGGAGAAGGCCAAGCCCCAGAACCCCAACAACAAAGAAGGTATATGTACCCGCCTTGCTTGTTTTCTGGTCCCAGCCCTAGTGTGGGCTGGCCTTCATCTCCACAGACCCAGGCAACCTGTGGCTGGACCTTGCTGGGCTCTCAGGTAGATTTTGGTTTTCCTGGTAGCAAGAACTTATATTCCCCTTTGGAGGATCATCCGTAGTTACGCCTTCCACCTCCCAGTTTTAGTTTTCAGGGTTCAGGTCTTGGACAAGCTGACCTCGTCACTTCACACTAAGACTCTTGCTGCCTTCAGCACTCAGCCCACTGCTTAGGTGTTCTACCCCTCCCCCCAGGACAGCTGGAAAGCTACATGGCCCCCCACCCTTTCCTCCTTAGCATTCAGCAGGAGTTGGTTTAGGACTTTTGCAAAGTCCCCGCCCTGGTGTGGGCAGCGTCACTCAGAGGCCAGGCCTCATTGGTCATTTGTTTTTAGAGAATAGCTCTCAGCCAGGGTTCTAGGCAGCCACCAATCCCAGGTGTTTATCTGCTTGACACTGGGCAGCCACGGACTGGGACTGGGTTCCACTGGCAGCGAGTGCACCGCTCCTTCAGGACATCATGTGTGTTTGGGGTATGACTATTCCTAACACACAAAGGACCTTCGCTTGTCTAGATCTCACTTGGCGTTGGTGACAGATGTCCAGTCCCAGGTCTCATTTGCACACTGAACGCCCCTTCCCCACCAGGCCCAGAGGCCTTTAAGGTGGGAGGGACAGGGCCAGTAAAAAGTCTCATCTAAAGATGAGTAGGCTGCAATAAGTTTGCATTTTATATGAATGGGGCTTTGTTTTTCTTTGCAGAAACATAGCTAGCAGCTTTTTAAAACTGGCAGCATCGTTCTGCCTGCTTCCCCACTCTGCTTCTGAATCTGAGTTTCCTCATTGGGCTTTGCTGGACAGAATATTACCATGGCGCATGGCTGACAATTTAAGCCCGTCTTTTAAAAAACTGTCCCCTTGATCGCTCATCTTCAGCGTTCTGGTCTCTGCTGAACCCTCCCACTGGGTTTTAAGTATGAATCTGGGGAGGGTAAGTTTTAAGAAAATATGACAGGCCCCTTTAGGGAGAAGGACGCAGGAGCTGAGGTGTTCGAACTCTGGGTAGTCTCCCTTAGCTTTCTGGTTCACGAGTGTGTCTGACGGCTTTTCTCTTTGTTCCTGTTACTGCCCAGCCTGGGATGCCCAGGCCCGCGCTCTCATTTGAAGCCGGGTGTTTAGCATGCACGGCAGACACCGAGCCCAGCAGCAGCATTCTACAGACTACTCCCAGGCAAGGCCAGAAATTGGTTAGTTTGGGACCCTCAGCTCTCCTGACTCAGACACAGTTTCCTGCCGCCCCTTATTTTCTTGGATGTAACATCTCGATCTAGCCCAGTCCATGGTCAGTTAGCTCAGGACTCAATGCTGTCACTTCTCTTGGTCCAGTCTGTGCCCCCCCCCCCCCCCGCGTCACAAGTAATTAAAAACATAATGGCCAAAATAGGGTAAGAAAAGTTTTTAAAAATTAGAGAATTAATAAAGAAAACCCGTTAGTATTTCTCCTTCTAGTTGTTAGAAAGACCCTCTAGGTGGGGAAGTATTGGGGCTTTAAGGAGGGTTTTTGTTTTTTGTTTTGTTTTGTTTTTTGTATCTTTCCACCTCATTCTCAGTGGGAGAGGTGCAGGCTTCAAGTGCTGCTGACATGACTTTACAGGATATTTTCCTTCCTTCCTTCCTTCCTTCCTTCCTTCCTTCCTTCCTTCCTTCCTTCCTTCCTTCCTTCCTTCCTTCTTCCCTTCCTTTTTTAGCTTGTTTCAGTGTCCCGGTACCATACACACATGGAAGCATGTACCAGTCGCTTCTGGGTTGATTGCCTCTGTAAACTGGAGGACATTCTCCTGTCTGTGAGGAGATACACTTCCAAAGGACTGTCTGTCTCCTAAGCCTGGTGGGGAGTACCCACTTGACCCTCTTTGTTCTCTACTCTGATATAGAAGGATAGTGTGCTGCATGGCTGCAAGCTCGGGTTTAATAGGGACTCCCCGACTTTGGCTTCCTCAATGGTAGTAAATAAGGGTGATTAAAGTTTTCATTATGATAACACCCCACAGTTCCATTTGTATAGGCTGTGCAAATAAACGCACATGACTCTCTGTCAGCTTCTGAGAGCCCCGGCTGAAAAGAGCCACTTTGAAATAAGTCAGAAAAAAGAAAAAGGTAAAAGAAAATGGTCTGTTTCTTAAAAGTTGCCCAGCCCCATTTGCTGGTGTGGGGATATCCAGGGAGGATGATGGGCCTTGAACCTTCAGCCCAGAAAATGTTTTCCCTCACCATTCTCTCAGGCCATTTTTGTGATGATATTTTGTCTCTCTGGAAAATATGCCAGTACTAATGTGATTAAATATTAACTCCATTTCTGAAATTCTCTGCTCAGATGACAGCATACTAGTCAGTGTTTTACAAAGGTATGCGCTGGAAGGAGATATAAGTCAGAACGACAGCGGAGCCTCTCGCTTGTTCTTCAGTCTGTAGATGGTCCCTTGGAGAGGAAGAAACTTGACTGGCCCGTTGCAGTTTCTAAAAGGTCTAGGCCAGAAGGTCATATGGCGATAAGAAGAGTGAGCTTCTCTAGATGACACGGCCCTAACTTCTCAACCAACTGGACAAATACTTTCTCATAAGAAAACTCCACTTCTACCCATGAGGCTTCCTGTCCAAAGTTGGAGTGAAGGGAAGGGCGTTTGAGGTGGTTCAGACATTTCATGTCAGCAAAGATAAGATGGCTTTAAGATAGTTGGCTGGACCTCTACCTATGTGTAATAATATGCTTAGTGTAGATTTGGGGAATTTTAAGACAGAAAGGAAGGGAAAATGATGGTAGAAGATACGCAGTGGGCACTGACTTGGGGAAATGTGTTTTCTGGCTTCCTTTGCGCTACATGGTTTTCAGGACAGGAATTTTCCATGATGTGTACTGACTCTGCTCTCAGCAAACTTCTGTCCTTCTGCTGGTAGCCCTGTGTATTAAACCCAGTGGCCAGAGGGCCTTTCATACACAGTGAGGCCGGAGCTGCCTCTGTCTGCACTGCGCACCTAATCCTTGCCTCCCGCCCCACAACTTTCAAGTCCTGTGTCTTTGCAGAGACTTGGGAGACGTTTTGGAACTCCATGCTCCTCTGTGTTCTTGTAGGAACACAGGCAAGGCTGAGAAAGTATAGTTAGGGCAGGGATGGAACGCTTGAGGAAGCCAGGTTTGCCGTGGCTGATGGAACCATGTGTCCATCATTCCTGCGCTAGAGAGGAAATTTTGAAGTCTCATCTGGACTCTTCCTGGGAACGTGAGCCGGCGCTGCCTTGCCTTTCTCTTGCAGCCTTCATGTGACTTCTGCGCCTTCAGCAGATGTAACCCCAGGCCCCTCAGGTGCTAATCAAGGGTACCGTAAATGGATAAGGGCCCCTTTTGTGCGGCCAGTGCTCTGGCTGCACACTCCCTGGCTAGTGGAGGGCATCTAACTACTGTTCTTCCACGCTTGTTTAATATTTCATGGCTGTAATAAACCTGTCTTCCTTGCCCGCCTCCCGACATAAACCCCAAGCAGCACACATCTGCAATTACACATTTCTACTAAATATTAATAAAGGACAACAGATTTTTAAGGGGCTGAAGCTCAGTAGAGTTGAACTTGCTGTCGACTCTGCTCCTGCATTTTTTTCTGTTGTGTTTTTTAAATTTATTTTATATTTTTAAGTACCAGTGCATTCCAATATGCACCATTTACTTATAGTTACATACAGCTTGTGCTGACGGAAAAGCCTTCTCTCATATAAATTCATTTGGAGTTCTTGTGAGGCCCCTGCAGACCGGAAGTGAGAGGCTGTTGAGATGCACTTCTGTTTTATCGAGGGCTCTAGGAAAGGAGCGTGGGTGGTTTAATCTCATTTCTCTTTCTAGCAATGAAATTCTATGATTCCTGATATGATTTTGTTTGGCTGACAGAGGTATTTAAATTTCTACAAAGAGTCTTAATCGGTCCTGAGAATACAGCTCCCCTCACCAACAGGCTACTCGATCCACTCTCCTGATGTATGCCATGCTAGAAGCCAGGTGAAATGAGAAGTTTCCTCTGGGTGAAGGGGACCAGGGGCTCCTCAACACTGTGGAACCCAGGGAGGCACCAGTGGCCCTTTCCTCTCCACTTGAATGACAATAACATTGGATTGTGTTCCTTGCCCAGAGAGCAATCCGCTTTGCCAAAACCATTTAGGAGATAAATACTGTCAGTTAGGAATACTGTATTTACCTCTGTCGGCTAATTTTAGAGATGAAAAGCCTGCAGCTTTGTATAATGGGATCAAATGTCTGGGGAGTGCATGGGGACCGCAGGAGAACAGGCCAACTCCTCCCTTGCCCAAGGGTCCCCAGCTAACGTGTTTTCCTGTAACCAGCATGTCCGCCTGCTTTCCAACCTATTTGGCTAATTCTCTGTTTGTCCTTTGGCCAGGAGGAGCCAGAATAGCCCAGCTTCCTCACCTTCACGTAAGCAGCATCTGTCTGTCTGGTGAGGGGAGGTTTGTAAGGATGCATCTATTTTTAGGTGTGCCTTGGGTAGATAGATTTGAGTGTGGGATTTGATTGCTCATGGCAGCCTCGTTGATAGAGCCCTTAGCGGGTGATGGAGAGGGGCTTCCTGGCCTTCTCATACACACTGAGACCAGATGAAGTCGGCTTGCTGGAGAGTGTGTAGCCCAAGTGAGGTTCGGTGTTCTGTCTAGTCTTGGGGTGACAAGCAAAGGAAAACAGGCCTCTGTGCAGCTTCTACCCATACCCTGACAGGCACACGTCAATGTGCGCTTCCCTCACTCAGATCTGTAGCTTCTTGTTTGCTGTCCCCAATCTATTTTCCCCGTAAGTGAGCTAATCTGCATCTCAGTGGCCACAGTTGACAGGTTCTGATTCTGTAAGGGGACCGGAATGAGCGCAAATCTTAAAAGCATTGATTTTGAAGATCCTGATTACAAAACCTCTGCCCCTGGTCTGTGGGTGGGTTTAGACTGGCGTATCTCAGCAACAAACACATGCACCCTTTGCCCAGTTCTATGTGTGAGCATGTGATGTGGAAGTGTCTTCCTGGCTGAATTCAGCTACGTCTGGGTTCTTGTGAGGGAAGGAATCTTTCAATCCATGATTCTCTCACCCCTCCTTCCCCAGTTGTGGGCATCAGAAACTGCTGGTTGTTTATGGAAATCTTTTGGTACCAATGATGTGGCAGAGACGATGCTGGGCTCTCAAATTAGTCATAGTTCAACCTGCAGGGACCTTCTGTGTTCAAAGGCACAACAGTCCCTTCAGACCCCCAACACTGAGCAGCTCCAGGGGACTGTGGAGCCTAGCATGGGGCTCTGAGCACAAGCAGCTGTGGGGATCCTGGCTCATCTGTCTGGATGGGTTGTCAGCCCAAGGTGGCCGGCATTTCCTGCCATCTTCCAAGGGCCTGCATGCAACACCCAGTCTCTTCTGGGGACAACTGCCTGCAAGTCTCATTTGGGGACAATCAGTTGTTCTGTTGGGTCTGAGTCGTTCTGTTGAGGCCTTGTGGGTATGGCCTTCCCAGGGCCCAAACTCTACAGGGATGTGCTCAGAAGTGGAAAGTGGAGTTGAGTTCAGTTTTCTTGGGTGGAAACAGGTTTAAGAGCTATCATTTTCTTATTTTTTAAAAGACATATATTTTTAAAAATTATTTTTATTTTATGTTTTGCCTGCATGTATGTCTGTGTGGAGATGTAGGATCTTAGAGCTACAGACAATTGTGAACTGCCATGTGGGTACTGGGGGTTGAACCTGGGTCCTCTGGAACAGCAGTCTGTGCTTTTAACCTTTGATTCATCTCTCTGGTCCCCCAAACCATCATTTTCATGGGGTATAGTGACCAGAGGGAGCTGAGGCCTGCTGTATTTTTTCATCTGCATTAAAATCATCAGGCTTGAGGTTTGGAACACCAGCTGAGTGTTTGCTGTAGACAGTGGTGCTCTGCCGAGGCACAAGGTCCAGGAGGTACCACAGGTTCTCTGAGTGTTGTAACTGTTTCAAATCCCCAGTAATTTCAGTTTGGACCTAGCAGCCACATTGTAGACACCCTTGAACCTACTGAATGGGGCCCCATCCCAGCCACAGCATCCAGGGATGAGAGAAAGCTGCGTGGTCTTTAGCGCTGTCTGTATTACCGCTGTTCCTTGCACCGCTAGATGAGAGAGAGAGAGAGAGAGAGAGAGAGAACAAATCCTTCCACGATTTATACGTCATTGGAGGACCCAAATGCCCTTTAAACTGAAGGCGATTGAATTGAGCAGTTTGGAGGTCTTAACACATCCCTACTTGCTTTCTGGTTCTTTCTGAATGTCCCGGAAGAGACATCTTATGTGAAATGAACTGCTCTGAAAAAGGAGGGGAAAATACCCAGTCAGTTTAGGCTGGTGTAGCCCACATCCTTGACGGTAGAGGCAGACTCTTACAGTCTTGCCTCTAAAGCATGGAGGGTCGCATGCCTGCCATGCCACGTTCCCTCTCGCTTGCGGATCAGTTGTGTGACTAGAAGTCTTCATCTTTCTTCCTGTTTTTGGCCTCTCTGTGGAGAGTTCTGGGCTTTTCACAGAAACACGATCCTAGGACTCAGATGGCTCCGAGAGCCACTGGTTTAGGGTTTATAGTCTCTTCTACCTGGGCTGACGTTTGCTCTAGGTAAGCTAGCTGGTGAGTTGAAAAAACGTGTTGGGGACATGTTGCTGTTGAGGGTCTTTGGAAAGCTTGAGGCTTTAAAGACACTCAGAGGAGCACTGTGTCTCCAAGCCTCTCCCAAGACTCCCAGATAGCAAAGGCTTTGGAGGAATTGTGAACTGACTTTGAGGCACTCGGGAGTCTCTCTCGCTCTGGACCCCGCTTCCCACAGCTGGCGTGCAACAACCCAGAGGTCCATCCTGGTGCTTGAGCTGAGATTTACAATTCCTTTTTCCTCTGCGGTGCTGATGCATAAGTAAAGAGTCTTTGGGCAGAAAGGGCTCCTTTGACCCCAAGGCATGGATGGGGAAGGCATTTTTTCTGCAGCTGACAAGATGCTCTGGCTTTTCTGATGCCTTGGGCTTTACGTGGAGTGACTGGGGCCACGAGTCTGTCTTGAAATTGGGGATCCCAGCATGCTTTATCTAGCTTTTCTGGTTGTATTTGGGAGTTCTTGGAACTTGAGGTGACAGTTAATGAATTCTTCCATGCATGTGCTCATGTGACCCTACCTAACACAACACACACACACACACACACACACACACACACACACACACACACACAGAGTCATTCGGGGCACAGGGCATAAGACTCTTCCCAGTTACCGTGACATCCTTGGATCTTGGAATATAGCATTGTTAAATGATTGACAGTGACCACCAGGAATAAGATACTTCTGACGATCTCTTAGATCAGAGGAGGTGGGTGAGGCTGCAGAGACCTCCGAGCAGCCGAGCAGCCTAGGCTGAGAATCTGCTGAGAAGCTGATGGGTCCTTTCCTGTCTGAAAACTCTTAACTTTAAGACACACCTCATGTGGTTTCTCCCCTTTCTCGGGAGCCAGAAGGCAGAGAGAGAAAGAAAGAGAGAGAGAGAGCCATTTCCAGTTTGGAGAACTGGGGTACAGCCTATTTTCTGCAGTGAGAGGAGTGGCTGCGACAGAGGTGACAGACAGGACAGGCTGAAGTACACCCTAAGAGTCCAGTGTTATTTACTGCAGCTCAAGATTTGGGTGTGAAAAATAATTTCTAACGGTGGGAATCATTTCTACCTCCCGGACAAGGCAAGAGTGTGGGACTTGCTTGGAGACTGACATATGTATCACAAATGACAGTGCCCAACTTTCCCCACATAGATATAGAGGGACGTAGATACGGACGGTCTTGCTCGGAAGGTCTATTAGCAGCGAGCTACCAAACCAGCACAGGGTGATAATAACTGCAGACAGGCTGTGGGAGGGTTGAGCCACAGAAATGTCCATCTAGCCAAGTGCTATAGATGTGCTGGGGTCATTCCATAAGCCAGGGTGGGGGCGTCCTTTCCCCTGGAGACTGAGCCCTGATCCCCATGGCAGGTCCTTCACAGTTTGAGGAGCCAGCGTGCCCTCACTGGCCTCCAACTCAGGAGATAGTCCCATTCTTTCTCTGAGTGAGGCAAAAGGGAGCTCAAGTTAGTGACAGATCCAGCAGAAGGGACATTTCCTAACTTGGGGTAAGCCAGGTGTAGGAAGGAGCATGGCAAAGAGACTTATGCCTGGCCTTTAGGGGACCAGGAACCCTCATGCCCTGGTCAAAGTCCTAGCTGGTTGAAACAAGTGTCTTTTTGTCTCTGCAGCTGGCTGGTGCAGAGCTGGCTGGTGCTGAGGCCAGAGAGGCTGGCATTTGGCTTTTTGGAAGGGGAGCAATTGCGTAGTCCTTATGCTGCAGCTGTTTCTAGATGATCCAGGCTCTGCGCATCTCCTGTGGGTTGTGTTTGGAGCATGCGTATGTGGTGTGTGTGTCCTTCTGAGCTGAACTCTTACTAGGAAATGAAAAGATAATTTTTGTCTCGCGAAGCTCACACAAAGTTTTGGCTCTATTCGGTGTGAGGTAGAGGCCCATAGATCTTGTTATGACCAGGTTTTGCTGAATTGGCTTTCCTGCTGGGCCTCAGGGAAAGGGCTGGTGGATTTCCTTGTATATTTCATTATTTTGGCTCAGTTTGGTTAAGAAGCATTTATCTTGTGTTTGATTTGTGAGAAGCATTTGTGTGAGGTTAGAAGTATTTGCATGTGTGTACATACATTTGTGTGTGTGTACATGTATGCATTAATGGAGGATCCCAGTCACTGATTGCAGAATAGCCCCCAATCCTTCACAAGCTGGGGAGAGGGGAACAAGTGGCCTTCAGCCTTATGCAGTTGGAGAGAAGGCAGTTTTCAGCTGTCTCCACTACCCAGGGCCTTGGAGGCAGCCATAGAACTTGGCCTCTTCTGATGCCTCCATCCTGGGACCCTGGGAAGTTTCTGAGCATTAATTCCTAAAAGACTGGGAAATGGATGGCATGACCCCAAGCTGAGGTATCTCAACGTGCTTTGGGGCTCCCTGTATCATCCCTGTGCTGTGGCGATCGGTGGGAATGGTGGTGTGTGGGCCTCTCTGCTTGTGTGTAATTTGAGAAATGTGTGGGTCACGTTCCAAAGAAGGAAGGGGAGCCATGCCGAGGCCTCATAATCCGGGAAAAGAAAGAAGATGGCAGACTGACCCAGAACCTTTCTGAACACTGTGACTCACAGGACGTGGGCATTTAAACTGCTGCCCCCTCTCTTTGTCAGTGAACACCACACTCCTTGCCTGTCTCTAAGATGGTGTTAGGAAACGCCACACTTTAAAGCCAGTTAGGCGGTGGCAAGCATCTTCCTGAGGGCCCCTAGATCCCCGTTAGCTTTGATTCTCATATGTTGTTTCCCTCCCAAAGATCCCATCTTTGTATAGCCAGGCACAGCCTGGGTGTTTTGGCGCTGTGCCAACTGTCAGTGACCTCAAGGCTCTGAGGAAGCAGGCATTTGGAATGATGAGGACACAATTTCTTTTTTATGTGGGTCTGTTAAAGTCTAATGGATACTGGTGTCTGGCTTTAAATTCGGAGAGGGTCTTTATCTAACCCTTAAACCCTGTAATTGCAGTGCCCATCCCCTTGTCTGAGTGCTGCAGCAGGGTGGGGCACACCTGTTACCTGTCTCAAGTGTGATTATGACATTTTGAGCTCTTGGTTGGTAGTAAGAATTTATGGGCCAGGTCTTGCCAGAAGACAGCAGCCAGAGGCACAGCCATGAAGGAGCCCCACGCCCAGCTCCTGCCACAGCCTCGAGTCTCTTTAATGAATTAATCTAGCTCCCCACCCTTGGTATTCAGTAGTTATTTTGGGAATCCAAAAGAGAAAGAGCTGGAAGATTAAATAAAAAGAAGAAGAAGACGAAAAGACACTTTGAGGGGGGGCAAAGAAAGTGTGTGTTGGGGGAGAATTGCTGCTTTTGAAGTTTGAGGCATCTTGACAAGAGATGCTGTGGAGATTGTGTGGACAGACCTGTGGCCCCACCAATCCCTCTTCTCTCGGTGGAGTGTTTTCCGTTGTTCGGAGTAGCCCGGCACCTCCTTGCTGTTTGCACACCCGCGCCTTCCAAACCTAGAGAAGTGTGGTTTAGTGGAAAATAGCAGTCTTACGATCTTGCTGTTTGCTTGGTGTTTAAAAATAGTTTGTTTTGATGTTCTGAATTTCATCCTATCCTTATTTGCTTGTTTGATGGAGACATGTATACCGTGGTGCGTCGCGCATGAACAGGGAGTGGTTGCGTGGCTAGAACCACACAACCAAAACGCCATGGTGATTTGGCATGTCCCCTGGTGAGAGGGAGCCAGGACATTTGCTTTTGGCTGAAACTATCTGCTCTCTTCCTCAGCACCCTCCCCCCTGCTCGGCAATATCTTCTTTCTTCCTTTAGAAGGATTTGGGACCCGTTTGCCGAGTGCCCCTCCGAATAGCATTTCAGGGGTTATAGTAAATGTGTTTGAGGGTGATCTCAGCTCTCAGCCTGGGTGTCCCAGCACTAATGGTTAGCAGGGCCTATTACAGAGAAGCGAAGTACATTGTAAATGGCTTATGCAGAAAAACCATTTAGATAAAAATGCAATTTTCCCTTCTGCATGGAGTACTAAGAATTAATAGCACATTCCTTCTAAATGGGTATTTTCATATTATATTTTCCCCCTAATGAAATTCTTTTCCCAAACAGGAGCAAGTTTCATTTTGAACTTGGGGGTAGAATGGACGTGTTCCGTAGCAAGCAGATACAGTACCCCAACCCTTCCCTGCTGGGGATCCTGGGGACTGACCCCTGTATGTGTAGCCTAAGACAGGCAGTGGAGGGCTGCATCTGCCTCTCTGAGCTTCCTTCCTTTTTCCTGCTGTAGGCTTGGGGTGTTTGGCAGTTTTGATGCATAAAGCAATTAGCTCTAAACCCTGAGTTCTGGAGGCTGAGCCCTGGTCTGGCCCTTGAGACTGCCCCCACCCCCCATAGTCCCCCAGCTTGGGGAGTTCCCATGATTCTCTTTGATTGTGTTTGCCTGCTGGCAGGGCAGGCCAGCTCCTTCCTAGTGACAGCTGGGAAGGGGACTGTTTTGTCCTGAGTGCCCAGCAAGGGGCTGCTCTGGGGGCCAGGTTTAGCAGTGCCTGCCTGAATGCCGATCTGGGCAGGGGATCAGGTACAGGCTAGGCAGCTTACAAAGTGCTGCCAGCTTGCCACTGGATTCCCTGGGACTGGTTGGTGGGCTTGCTTTGTTCAGGTATTCATGTTGGGAGGTATTGCTGCGGCTGAAGAATACACCTCTGTCTCCATGTGTGAAACCACGTTAAAGCAAAAGTTCTCAGGTGGGAGAAATTTATTCTTGTCTTTAATTTCCCTGTCCTGAAACATTTTCCAGCTGAGAAAACTGCCCAGAGAGGCTAGGCAACTCAGCCAAGGTCACACAACATAGCTCCCAGTGAGAGATGGACTTTCAACCGAGCCTTGCTTGTGGCTTTTTCTTTTTCACTGTGGGGGTACAAAACAGCTAAATTTTGTACTGACCAAAGTCAGGTTTCAAACTAGAAATTTCCAAACCTTTCTAGACTGCCCTAGAACATGCATCCCCCAGGGACATTCAGCATTTTCTGCCCTTGCAGATGGGTCTGGTTCTTGGGGACACTGTGGGGTACCTTATCTCTCCACATGAGAGACTCCCCAGGCCTGGCTCTCTGGCGTTTCTGATCATGTTGTCTCAGATATTCAGTTCCTCACTGCCTGTCTGGCATCCTTGACACAGAGAAAAAGGAGAAAAGATCTCCCCCAGAGAAGCCCAAGAAGACCATACAGTGTGGTGGTGGCAGTGATGGGAATAGCGTCGCAAAGGCTCCAAAGCCAGACCTCCTGGGCTCAAAACCCAGCAGCTATCCTTCCTATCGTTGGGCAGGTTACGCAGCCTCTTTGTGCTTCTGTTTTCTCGTTGGTGAAGAGACTAATAATAGTTCTTCCTCAAAGAGCCGCAGTCGGGGCCCCTCCTCACAACGCTGGCCTTTAGCCTGCTCGGCTGGTTGTCTGACTTTCAGAGATGGGAGACACAGAGCTTCGCTTTTGCTGTTTGTCCCATCTGAGGATTGGGGAAACTGAGGCAATAATAATTCAGCCTCACCGTCAGGCTGGAGGGTGGGAGATAAGCCACGTACAGATTCTCTTTACTGAGAGAATTGCCCAGCGAGGCCAGGCAACTCAGCCAAGGTCACACAGCGTAGCTCCCAGCGAGGGATGCACTTCAACCGAGTCTTGCCTGTACCTTTTTCATTTTTCACTGGGAGCTGGGTTGTCTGAAGCTGTTGGACAGACCTCATGCCAGCATCGGTGGGGTGGGCTGGGCTGGCGGCGCTGTCAGGCACTGTTGGTCGCCAGGCAGCTGGGAGCATGAAGGTGTTTTTCTTTCTTCTGACAGCAATACCCAGCTGGGAAGCTGTCCCTGGTCTGCATAACGGTCACCCTTCCTGTTGGAGGAATTCATGAGCTACCCCGACCCTAGCCTCCCAGTTCTGGGCAAGGAGCCAGAGCCAGCCATAAACAGTCTGGGAGCTGAAGGATACCCTCAAACCCTAGTGTCTAGCACCTCAGGTGGGGCCTCAGCAACCTGCAGAACTGGGACTGAACAGAGAGTGACCTGGGGGCAGAGTGTTGACAGAGAGTGGGGCCTCTCTCTGCTCCTGTTGGGCTCAGGGAGTAGATCCTCCTGT
This sequence comes from Microtus pennsylvanicus, assembly GCF_037038515.1. Taxonomy (NCBI): domain Eukaryota; kingdom Metazoa; phylum Chordata; class Mammalia; order Rodentia; family Cricetidae; genus Microtus; species Microtus pennsylvanicus. Next base: position 127,716,991 of record NC_134579.1, on the reverse strand, counting down.
GCTGTGTGGCTTTGGGTGGGAATGCCGCTTTTCTGAGCATTGGTTCCTTCCCCTGTAATCCTGTGATCCTCTCAAAGGTGGGCGTGGGCTAAGCAGCAGAGAGGCAGCAGAGAGCTTTGGGATGCTGGGTTTAGAGGGAAGGGATGGTTCTCTGACCCTCAACCCAGCTCCGCTTTTTTCTGAGCCTCAGTGTTCACAGCTGCAAACTGGGCTGTCAAGGTGGCCTGTCCCAGGGTGATATCCCCAGGGAAATGTTGGTAGCATCTAGATACAGCTCTGGTTGTCACACTGAGTCAGGCTCCTCCTAGAGTCTAATGGATCGAAGGCTGGCAGGCTGTTAAACATGGGTGTGGCCCCTTCCAACCCAACAGTAAAACCATCTAGCTCCACCCATCAGTAGTGCTCAGGAAGCTGAGATATGCCTGGGTAGCAATGAGTGGCCTGGGTCATTCAGCAGGCACACACCAAGCCCTCACCATGTGGTGGGACTGAAGGGAGCCATGGGACCAAAGCCCCACTGTGGTGCAGTCTGCCTTCTAGGATAGGAGATAGACCACAGACAGCAATACAGACAGCATCACTGGATGGGCTAGCCTGAAAACGAGGAAGGACACGCACAAGTCTTTAGCCTAGGCCAAGGGAGGTCTGTGTGGGCTGTAGACACAATGCTGAGTTTTGGTGAGAAAGAGTGAGCAGTGGCATTCTGGGGGAAAAGCAAAGCTGCCGATGTCCATGTAAATGCTCTTTTGCTGGATCGTCCTGAAGCTAGCCATGTCCAACCCTGCAGCTTCAAGGGTACAATGACAGAGTTCGGAGGGTTTGTGCACACAGTTGGGACAGTGTTGCTTCACTGTGGCTGTGATGAGAGCTGAGGATGTTTGGGGATCTGGAAGTTGATTTTCAGTTAACTGGGGTTTATTTGAATTTAAGGTGACCCAGAATGTTTTTCTCATTCCAAGCCAGGCCACCAGTTAGGGCAGGGGATATCCCTGTCACTCCCAGGAGAAGGAACTGAGGCACCAAGATAGGGCCCAGCTTACCTCACCTGAGGAGTCTGTGGTCCTTTGCTCTGGGCAAGCTGGGATTGATCTGCTGGTCCAGGGGGTCCCTCAGCCCTTGTTCTTGTTCTATAGTGCTCTCAGCAGGGAGGCACAGGCTCCACCCAGGCGACTGCCCTGGCCACCTTCTGGAAGTTTTTTTTTCACTTTCTCCCAGTTTTCGGTGTGGCTAACAGGCTCAGTGATCAGGTGTGACCTGCCTAAGTCCATGCCTTTTGGAGGAATGGTGTGCAGACTCACACTGGCTTTTCTGAGCCATGCTTAGACAAGGGCACAGGAGGAGGCTGTACTTCCTTAGCATGTACTGGAGGTAACACTCTCTGCCCTGGGCTAGTCCAGTTTTCTTGAGTATTTTCTACAGGCTACAGAGCTAGGCTCAGAGCTCTGGCATCAGTGTCATTATGGGGTGTGACTGGGGCAAAGACAGCCTTATCTGGGCCTCTGGATCTAAGACATGGATCCTGGCCTCTCCTAAGGAGCAGGGCACAGGGCCACCGTGGCAGGGCTGCTTCCTGTTGATTTCAGGTGGGTCCAGATGATGCTGAGCACAGCAGCCCCAGCACTCGGTCATCTTTGCACCCCGAAGCTTAGAAAGCTGTGTCCCAGACCTGGGGGAGGAAGACAGTGAAAGGATCAAAGGCTGTGGTGTCCTGCTGGATAGACCCTTCAGCTCAAGCCTCAGTTTCCTCAGCTTTGGGTTACGTGGGGTGTGGCGTGGTGGAAGAGCTCTCATCCCGATGCCTGGCTTGGCTCAGCTGTTCCAGGCCTTCTTAGAAACATGATTTTCATCACTTATGTGTAGAATCTGGAACCTGTGGGCAGTGAGGGATGCTGCGGAGAGAAGGGAGTCAGCGTTCCTGCCCAGGGATCTTGGGCAGGACCAGGGAGAGCCCAGGGCGTTGTTTCAGGTGGGGGTGATCCCAGCACTGGGCAGGCACAGAGGTGCTGGGCTGTGGGACTTTCCAGGTTTGCTGTGTGTTTTCAAGTGCAAGCCAGTAAGAAAACACATCTGTGGAGGAATGGAAATGGGTGTTTTATTTTTGTTGTTGTTCATTTATTATTTGTGTGGATGTGTGTGTACATGGAAGCCAGAGGACAACTCTTGGGAGTCAGTTCTTGTAACACCCGATTTGGTGTTACACCCTCGGTACAGTTCGCGCGCCTCTGTACCGAACGCGAGTCGGGCAAGGGCCTGGAGATTGAAAAAAAGACACAGAGAGACCAGGGTCATTCGAAAGGAGATCAGCCGAATGCCACTTTATTCAGCGTTGGGGGAGTTTTTATCTACCTGACTGCAGCACAAGGATCTCCGCCCAGGCAGGTGGGAAATTACCATATTATCAATGGAGTGAATGCCCTGCAGCTAACCACCAGGCGGGGCAGGCATAGCACAGAAACACACAGGAAGCTTAGTAAGTTGATCATAAACTGTCCCCACAAATGCACCACAGGAATAAGGGAGACCAGGGCCCTACAAGTTCTGTCATTCTACTGTTTGTCCTGGGCATTAAGTCAGGTCGCCAGGCTTGGCAGCAAGGGGCTTTGCCTCCTGAGCCGTCTCGCTGGCCCCATCCGTTAGTTTTAAATTCCTTGCTCTGTGTAGCCACTTCTTCAGTATGCGCTTGTGTATGGCTTTGGAAAATCTGCCCCTTGCTAATTCGAGGAAACTGCTGTAGAAAGTCCCTGGGAGACCGCTAAGAGCATCTCACAGAATGAGAATGTCACCTGCGTGTGGGCATGGGCAGTGAGGAGGCAGGCTATCCCTGCTGCTTTGTTACTGCCTTGTCACCAAGGCAACTTGGGAAAAGCACCCTGCAGGTCTTTCCTCTCGAGACATAGCCCAGGCTAGCCTCGAGTTCACACTCTCAGGGCAGGAGCTGAGCTGACTAGGTATCTTTGATGCCGTCCCCCCAGACCTCAACCCTTTCTCCTTCTCTCCTTCCTGCAAAAACCAGTATGTACCCAAGGTGACCAGGCAGAGACCAGGGATGTTGGGGAACCTGGAGCCATGCAATGTCAAGAAAGAGGAGCCCGAGCCCAGAGATTGGGGCAGCCCCCATGCCTTCTTCTAGGCCAGTGGTTCTCAAGCTGGGGGTCGTGACCCCCTGGGAGCTGAACGACCCTTTCACAGGGCTCACCTAAGACCATTGGAAAACACGGATATTTACATTATAATTCATAACAGTAGCAAAATTACAATTATGAAGTAGCAACGACATAATTTTATGGTTGGGGTCACCACAACATGAGGAGGAGCTGTATTGTAAGGGTCACATCATTAGGAAGGTTGAGAACCACTGCTCTCGGCACTGTTCCCTGCCTGCCCTGAAGCTGGCCAGCCTCCCACTGCGTGTTAGTCTTCCCTGTGCGTTTTATTGGTTATTATTATCTTCTAACAGGGTCAGGTTGAAATCCATGTGACCGGGCCTCCCTGCCTGCATTTGAAGGCAATTAAACCAGGACCCACAGCTTAATCAGAAATCACATTTGATGAATTTGTCGTCGTCTTTGGCTCTAACTAGAGATAACCTCAAGTGGGACAGCTAGGTTTCTCCCTCAGAGAGGCCAACTTGGCTTTTAAATGGGTGGTCCCTGCCCAGGGAGACCCAAAGAAAAAGACCCTGCCAGAGGAGGCTTGATACTAGATTTTTCTTAAGTTTGCTTGGAGCAGGTAATTGAGTTCTGCTGAAGGAAATCTATATCCTCTTCCTTTACCCCCTGCTCCCGCTTCCCTTCTTCTCAATATGCTTGTGTCAGTGTTGCTGAGCGAGGGCTCAACCCTGCCTGTGACTCGGAAACACAGACTCCAATTTCCTAGTATCTGTCCTTGGACAGTGAACTGCGTCTAAGCTGGCCAACAGATTCGCGGTGTGAGCAGGCGTAGCGGCTCACCTTAGCAGAAGGTTCCCACATGTGTCGGCCACTATTCAGGCAGGTGTGGCCATATCCACTGCTTCAAGCCACCAGGCCGTATGCAAGGCCCCTCATTGGAAGCTATGCTGTGTCCCGACTTACAGATAGGGAAACTGAGGTCCTGGCAGGGTGGTGCTGGGCTCAGTCTCCCAGCTTGTAACAGGTGACAGTAGATGAAGCTTCTCCAGGTCTCAGTCCTCAGACCCTCTCTTGCCCCCCTCCCCGGAATTTTGTAAGAGGGGGCTTGACTCGCAGATGGACTTCCCAGCTACTCTGGGATCACTCAGTGGGCAGTCAGCCAGTGTGGCTCCTCAGACCCCAGTGAGGGGACCTTAGCCAGCCTAGAGCAGCACTAAGCTCTGGCCTGGAGATGCCACCGAAGGGAAGTTGGAGGGGGGTGATCTGAGAAGTGTGGCTCAGGGGAGAGAGTTCCTGGGGCTGACTAGTGGCTGGTGGAGCCATTCTCTACACCAGCCTAGATATAATAATGAGTGCTGTCTCCAGATCTCAGTTTCCTTATCCAAGCAGTGGGAACACGGCAGTGTCAGGTCTCAAAGTAAGGAGGCCCTGCTGGGATTAGCCCCTCGATGGATAGCCAGAAGCAGGAGGGGCCCCGTGGAAGCCAGTGAGAGTGGAGGTAGGGAGCTCTGCCCTAGTCCAGTCTTTCGGCTGTGCAGCTGTGGGTAAGTCACTTTGTTGCTCTGTTTTTCAGTATAGGGAGGAAATGCTGGCTTCCGTGCTGAGCTAGTAGTGCATTTGTGGTAGAGAAGGGAGGGATGGGCAGTAGCTACCTTATAGGCTGTGCCTCAGTTTCCCCATCCACAACAGAGAAGCTGTACTAGACATGCTTGCTATCCTCAGGTAGGCTAGATGGATGGAAGGACTTAAACTTCAGACAACAGGGTGCAGGAGGCGCCATATTTATCAGTTCAAGGCCTACAGAGAGGTGTCAATAGAAGGACCAAGATGATATCTGTGAGCCTGCATTTGAACCCTCTCACTCTCCTAGGAAGCCCCTAGGAAATCACTTGTTCCCTTCTGACTTGGTTTCCCCTCCTATGGAATCGGCCCATGGATTTCCTACCCAGGAAGCTAGGAGCCCTGACTGAAGTACTGACTTGTTGAGAGGCCAGCCTATGCCCTCCCATGACAGTCTCTGGCCTGGTTTAGCCTGGGAGGATCTGCAACAGCAGAGACAGAATCAAGTTCTCCTCTGACTGGTCCATGCTTTCTCTTCCTCTCTCCCTCCCTCCTCACTTGCTCTGAAATCAAGCTCAGCACGTTTCCCTGGGAACTGCTTAATATTCTACTGAGGTAAAATGAACTCATTGGAGCCACCCGCACGCAGCTGAATGAGCCCCAGCAGCCTTTCAGAGTATCTCGAGACCCCCCTTGGGCCTCGGGGTAGGCTGGCAACAGCGTAGCTTTGGGACAAGGGTCCCCTTTTTCTTCCTGGTTCCCCAGGGGGCCTATTTCCCCAATAGAGCTCCTGGAGGGCCAGAAGGGGTCTGCAGCTTGGGATGGGCGGCCTGTTTGGGGCCTTGTTTGGGCTACATGGCTCTATGTGTGAGGCCCCCTGGGGCCAGCTGAGAAAGCTAGGCCTTCCTCGTGATTTTTCATAATTCAGCCTTAAATTGGGCCCAGGTTAGGCAGGAAACCCCAGCCTACAAACTATACTGCTTGGTGATGGTGATGATGGTGGTGGTGGTTGTGGTGGCAGGAATTTAGGTGGTAATGGTAGTGATTCTTCTGGTTTGTTTTTGTCTATGTGACACAAATCTCGACATATCTTGGGAGAGGGAATCTTAATTGAGAAAATGGGTTTCATAAGATTGGCCTATAGGCAAATATGAGAACATTTTCTTACCTAATGTTTGATGTAGGAAGGCCCAGCCCACTAAAAATGGTTCCACCCCTTGGCAAACTGGTCCTGGGTGCTAGAAGAAAGCTGGTTGAGCAAACCAGGAAGCAATGTTCCTCCATGGTCTATGTTTCAGCTCCTGCCTTCCAGTTCCTGCCTCGAGTTCCTGCCCTGACTTCCTTTGATGATGAGCTGTGATGTGGAAGTGTAAAATGAAATAAACCTTTCCCCCTATGATTCTGGTCACAGCGTTTGTCACAGCAATAGAAACCCTAACTACGACAGCGATGATGATATTGATGATGGGGATGACGCCAGTGACCGTGATACTGGTGTCATAGTGATTATCATTATGATGGCAACCGACTGCTGTAGCATTGGTGACTCCTGCAGAGTCACTGGGGACATCTGCTTTCCTGGTTCTTATTTGGCACAGGAGAAAACAGAGGCCCCTAAAAGTCAGCTTGTTCAAGGTTGTATGGCTAGGGAGTGACAGAGAAGAGTAGCAGTTGGAGCCCAGCTCTGGCCAGCAGGGCTCCATGCTTGTACCACCACAGAGTTGTGCTAAGGTCAAGTGGGAGGACAGCTCATAGGCATATAGTGGCACTGCATAAGTGCTGGTCATTGCCATTAGCTGATGACTTCACAGCTTCGGATTCTCCCTTCCTACACCCAGTAGCTCCTGCATGCCATGATTCCCTCTCATCTCCCCCAGAAGGCATGCATTAGAGGTCGTCCTGAGAATAGAGGAGGCTCCATGAAACCGAATTGCACCTGGCATGTGATAGCATGACATCTGCTATTATTGTTTCTGACACTGTCATTGCAAACTGTCGTCATCCTCACCACCACCCTCAGCCTCTGCATCCCCGAGGCTCTTTGCTGAGTGGATTTCCTCATGGGGTAGTAGAAGGCAAATGTGAGGTTGTGTGTTTTGAGAGAGGGTCCTGTCGAGCCTAGACTGGTTTAATCTCAGCATGGGGCCCAGGGTGGTCGCTCTTGGGCTTTCTGTCTCAGCTTCCTGAGTGCTAGGATTACAGGCGTGCTCTGCCAGTGACCCCTGCCTCATGAAGTGCGTCTCTACCAGCTGACTGTGGCTTGGTCATTTTACTGCTCTGGAACTCGAGTTCTCCTTTGTTGTGATGGGCAAAAACCGGAGCTAGGTCTGGGGTCCATCAGAGCCAGTGCTGTGGTTTATAAGGATATCTGATAACCCTAGGAAACTCCCGTGGGGCCTCAGTGGAAGAATCTTCCTGCTAGGAAATGGTAGCGCTTCTTTGTAGGAAAAACAGTTGTCATGCCCTTGACACAGATTGGGATGGATTTGGCAGGTAATTCTGGATTAGTAGAAATGTTTTCACTGCCACAATCCATGTAGTCTCCACGGGCCTCCTGCAGTCGTGGATAGGCTGGCGTGGCCCACGATCCATGTAGTCTCCACGGGCCTCCTGCAGTCGTGGATAGGCTGGCGTGGCCCACGATCCATGTAGTCTCCACGGGCCTCCTGCAGTCGTGGATAGGCTGGCGTGGCCCACGATCCATGTAGTCTCCACGGGCCTCCTGCAGTCGTGGACAGGCTGGTGTGGCTAGGCCCATTGTCATTTCTAAATTTCATTTCACTTAGAAATGTCAGAACAGTTAGTGTGTGCACATGTAGGGTAACTTTGGGATACCCCAGTTCTGGCCTCTAGGGGTTTTTGATTCCAAGGTCATTTTCTAGTGTTAATCCAAGAACTCAGGTGAGTCCTAAGGTGAGAGTCTGTTGCTTGGCAACAGAGATAGATAGTCCTGGCTTTGGCTCTGCCCTCCACAGCCAACTGCTCTGCGTGTGTTCCTGGGTGGATGGCTGCCTGCTTGGGGCCTGCTGTTCTCTCTGGGGCAGAGAGCTGCTTTCTAGAGTGCTGAGTTGCACTGGGCAGCAGCCTGGGTCTGACGCTCAGTGTCAGAGACTGTATGTAGGCTCTCATTGCCTGAGGCCCAGGGAACAGCCTGGTAGTTCCAGGTGTGCAATGGGTAGTTGTGAGGGAAGGCAGGCTCCCCTTTCCCTCACCTGCCTCTGGTGGGGGGCGGTGCTGGCCAGGACTTGGCCAGGTCTCATGTCAGTGATGGAGATGTGTGGTGTTGAACAAGTTGTCCTGTCTTTCTGAATGGGAGCGCTTGTACATGATGCTTAGGAATGGGGAAGGTGGCACCCGTTCTCAGAAACATCAGCTGAATGGAAGCTCCCTACTCAGCCGAGCTCTGTCTCTGTCTCTCTCCAGCTCTTGTTTTCATTCTCTTCTCTCTCTGTCATTCAGAATCAACGCCTCAACAGCCCCCCCTTGTTCAGCGATGGCTGCAGAGTTGTTGGGAACTAACTCTCTTGCCTGAAGTCAACTTAAATATCACTCAGAGAACATCATCTCAGAGACCCATGCCACAGCCAGGCAAGGTGGACATAGGGTGTTTCCAGGGCACCTGTCAGCCCATGCTAAGGTCTAGCCTACTCTCTTCTTCTCTCTGTATGGAAAGCTCACAGGGAGCATTGTAGGGCCCAGGCTCTGAAACACGGTGTCCCCTGTCTGTAAACCTGGGGAAGCACAGTGGTGGCCCTTCAGGAAGTCCTGTGTCTTCAGCCACCAGCAGTAACTTCTTCTGCAAGTTTCTATTCATGTTGACCTGGAGGCCCTGAGTGATGGCAAGGCTTCCTCAGGAATTGGCATATTACAAGACCTACTGTGTGCAACACTAATGCCAGCCCTGGGAGCAGAAGACAAGGCCCTCAGTGTATAGAAGTTACACTGTTGGGTTGTACAGGTGAGAATGAGAATTTGGGGTTATAGTACAGGTGACGCCAGGTGCAACATGGGGCATGGACAGCCTTGCTAAGGCAAGGGCATGCAGGAGAATAAGTTAGGTGGAGAGAAGGGACAGCAGTACCCCAGCAAGGTGAATGAAGGCTTGTGTAGTGCCATTCCTCGGTGACAATGGGCTGTGAAGGCCATGATTGCACCTACAGCGTGTCTTTGATGGATCTAGTTGCTCTTCTGCCATGACTTAAATGGCCTGGCCTTTGCTTACGTGATACAGCACCTATTAACACTGCCTTCTGGGGTCTCTTTCTGTCTTCTTTGGAAGGTCACAGGCACAAGGAACTTTTGACCTCTGCCCTTGCTCTGGGCTTTAATCCAGCGTGTGTGTCCTAGAGACATAAGCCAAACAGAGAAAATCCCTCCTGAGGTGGAGTGTGGGTGTTACAAAATGTGTCTTGTCCAGGGGGAAATCTGACAGAAGGTGAGGACAGGCTGACTCAGTTGCTGGCCCCCACCCCTGCACTGCCGCTTCCCTTGGAGGCCTCTGCTCCTCTAGGAGTCCACAACCCCACCTTCCCCGGGTGATGCCAGAAACTGCACTTGGGTGTTACAGGCCCAGTGGGAACTCAGAGCTAAGCCAGTCACCAGGGCTCAATCCTTCAAGCCTTCTCCCACCCCCAAGGGAGAGATTAAGGAACATTTCCCAGCAGTCCACAGAATGGTTGGGGGTGGGAAACACCCACTGGGGGTTTCTGCAGGTCACGGAGTCACAGTTCTGTCAGCTGACTCTCACCTTCCTCTTAGAAAAGGGATAGCAGCTAAGAGACAGCAAGCAGTGTCCCTGAGGTCACACTGCCAGCCTCTGGCAGAGCTGGCACCTGGTTTTCTATAGTGGGAGGGGAGACCCTGATGAGAGGAAATCAAACCAGACACTCAGTTCCAGAGAGTCAGTAGAGGCTGGCTATCACAGCCTTGGGAGGGGGAGCTGGGGGTGAGTGCTCTCAGCACAAACGTCCAAAGGGCTCTGGACCTACACAGACCTGGGTTCACATCTAGCCATGTGGCTTTGGTTCTCACAGGCTGTCAGGAGGGTCGGCTGGGGCTGTGGATGTGGTTCAGCTGGCACAAAACCATGGACTGCATAAACAGGCCTGGTCATACAGTTATAATTCCAGCTCTGGGGAGGGGGGCGTTAGGGGGTCAACTTAAAAAAGTTCCAGGCTAGCCTGGGCTGTGTGAGACTCTGTCTGCTCTGCTCCTAGGTGGTCATTACTGGCTGTCAGTTTGGGGCTGGGCTACCAGGATGCTTCTCTGGCTGGATGTGGCAGCCTTGCTCCGTCTCAGAGAACCCATTTCTCTTCTTTTAGGGAAACTCCTGGAATAATGATTTTCCGTCCTTCCTTCCTTCCTTCCTTCCTTCCTTCCTTCCTTCCTTCCTTCCTTCCTTCCTCTCATTCCCTCCCTTCCTCCCTCCCTCTCTGTCCTCCTCCTCCTTTTTTTTTTTTTTTTAAAAAAAAGATATTCAAAACACTTTTAGAGCAACTCTGGTTTATTGAGGTTAGAAAGTATTCAGTCAAAAGAAAGGTGGGGCCACAGCAACCAATAAGGGTATATCAGATCCCCTAATTGTCACAGTGTAACATCCTCACATGTCTAGAGTGTGTACTAAGCACCCAGTAGACATGGTAACTTCTTCCTTGTATAGACTTGAGCCTCAGGTTTGAAGGTTGGCATCTCTGTAGAGATGTCTGTTAAGATCTGGCATTTGTGGGTTGTACAATGCAGTGGTTCATTTTGCCTAGGTCACAGGGTGCCCAGGTTTTTTGTTAACTATTGTTTCTCTGGAAAGCCCAGACTCATGGCACAATGACAGAAAAATAGCCACAAACAAGGCCACGTGGTAGTAAAACTTTGCTTGCAGGTATGAGCCAAGATCAGTTAGCCTGGACTAAGCAAGCATCTCTGTGACTGGGTCAGGGGACGAGGAGACAAGACAGGGCCCCCAGTGGGTGCAGAGGAATAGACTGGGGTGCTGTTAGCCACAGTTGTTGCCTGTCATTGTTAATATCTGCATGAGTGAGTCTCCTAACTGCCCTGTCCGTATCTCTGATCTTCCTCACACACAGGGAAACTGACCGGACACTGAGATTCCCCCTGTTCATACACCATTATCTCAGTGCTTCTTTTCCTGGCCTCGGTTTCCCTCCCTGTAACTTCAGTGAGGACATGCTGGTGTAAGGTGGAAGCCATGATGATTGCATCTGTTATGCAGAGAGGAGGCAGAGGCTCAGGGAGGTCTGGTGTGGCTGCGGGGGAGCTGGCCTAAGTCTGGGGATCAGAGCTGCAGGTGTGAACTGCCTAGGGTTCCTGGTTGGCCTAATCAGGCAAGAGTTTTTCCAGAGTGCTATTCAGGTGGTGACAGTGACTCCAGTCTCCAGCTTGCTCAGGGTTGAAGGACACCAGGGATTGTGGGTTCTTCCAAGTCAAGAGTCCTATGTCAAGACTGGGGTAAGGAAGATGTGAACTCTTACCTACTTTGGCATATCCCCAACACTCTGCCCTTATTCTGAATCCTCTCTGGCTCCCTGTTGCTTCCAGGAGGACCAGACTCTTTCCTAGATACCTCACGGCTGATCCCGTTGAGCTTTCGCTCTCCTCATCCCCACCCCTCAGTATAATTCACTCCCGGTTCTGAATGCCCAAGGCTGTGTGAAGATTTTTTTTTTTCAGAAAGAGTCCCCAACGGCCCTTCTAATGTCCCTTTTCTTCCTCTCCTGAGAAATTCTGTACTTGTCCTTAAATCTGCCCCCATACCTCCCACAACCCTGAGTCCTGCGTGAGCCCTGACTCTTGTACATAGCATAGCCCACGGAGCAGCCAAAACCTAATGTCCCCTCATTGCCAGTCAAGAATAACCAATCCTGGTTTTCAGGGTAGGATGCAGAGATTCAGGGAGCTGATTTGTGTCGGCCTTAGCCCCACAGTCTGGCACTTATGCGTAGGTTACCCAGAGCCTGGTCTGCATAGCATGTGAATGACTATCCGTGTAGATCTCCTTTGGGGAAACGTTTGAGCTGTGGGTGGCAGGCAGTTTCCATTCCCGCTGTCCCCCTGAAGCAGTACCCCTCACAGAGGAGCAGGCATCCCCAAGGATCTTAACCTGGAACATCCGCCCTTTCTGAAATCCATACTTGCAATTGAAGCCATAAGGCTGGATTGCTAAAGAGATGGGCATGTTTATTTGTCCTGATAGATGGAATATTGTTGGGCCAGGGAGACACTCAGGCAGCACAGCAACTTGATGTGCAAATGTGAGGGCCTGAGTTCAGGTCTCTACATCAGGTGGAGAGCTAGGCATGTGTATATAAAGACTGCAACTCGAGCACCATGCACAGCAGAGACAGGGGGATGGATGAACCTTGCTGCCAGCTAGCTTAGCTCCAGCTCCTGCAAGAGACCCTGTCTCAGGGAATAAGGCAGAGTGATGGAGCAGGGCCCGGACATCCTCCTCTGGCCTCCATAAGTGTGCTCTCAAGAGTGCACACCTGCACATCCTCACCCAACACCCTGTCACTCCCCTACCCCACCACACACACCTCTATCTGGTGCTGTTGCTACAGAGCTGGGTGGCATCATCCATCTCAGGCAAGCAGCTGGCTCTGTGGCTGGGAACTTGTCCACCTGAGCCCCGTCTCCAGGTGTTTGATCCTTTTTAGCCTGTGGGGAGGGGCGGTTCACACAATCGCCTCCCTTTGTGCCGACCAGCAGGGCTGGAGGTCATGGACCTTGGGTTGGGGACCCCCCATGGGTTTGACAGCTGGGCAGGAAGGTGGGAGCCAGCAGGGGTGCGGAGGGAGGGTGCTACAGACAGAGAGTGGGTGTGGTGGGGAAGGACTTTGTGTAGAGACTGCACACAGTAGGAGAGAGACAGATGGTGCCAGAGGCCCAGTGGCGAGTGTGACCAACCGGGAGATTGTGTAAAGTCACAGCTCAGTGCTGGGTCTGGGAAGCTATGGAGGGGTAAGCAGGAGGGAGGTCTGTCCAGGCCTGTGGATGCGGAGAGCAGATTGGCTGCAGGCTGCTCAAGAACAGGAAGTGATCCGGCCCAGCGAAGGGCAGAAGTCACAGAAGTCAGCACCTCTCCCTTTACCCCTCCAGGGTCCAAATAAAGGAAATTCAAAATATACTTCCCTTCTGGGACTCGGTGAGGTGAATGTGGGGGGCGGCATTAGCTGTTGTCAGGCCCACACTCCCTCTTACATAAGCCAGGAGTTAAAAATACTCGCTCCGCCTCATGCTGGCCGTAGGGAGCCCCCACAGAGATGAAAGCATCGTTGTTCTAGGTCTGGTGCCCTCAGAGCCTGGGCTGTTGAGTAGCAAGGGCAAGTCCTGGGCCTTTTGGGGGCTTGGGTATCATGTGGGCCTGCCCAGAGGTGGGTTCATCCGCCACCCCTCTGTACCTACCCTCAATCTGGGCACCAGCTGGACCCCACCCATGTCCCGTACCTTGGTCATCCCTCTGGTAGGCAGAAAACAGAAGGCCAGGTCAGACTCCCCATCCCAGGACTCAAGGTAGAATGGGTCTGGAGAGCCACTGAGGCAGGAGCATGGCTGCCCAACAAGGCTGCTGATGTCTGAGCATGGTCCCCATGTTGAATCCTGGTTGGGGCTTCAGTACAGAGCAGGGTGCAGCCAGGATTGCTGTGTTGACCTAGAAGAATGGAAGGATAGAGGAGGAAGCCCAGGAAGCAAAGGAAGGGGGGAGGGAGAAGGGAGGAGGAGGGAGGAAATGGAGAGGGAAGAAAACAGGCAGCCAGCCGCCAGCTTGCTCCAGTAGCTGCTCAAGGCAAGTCAGGCCCCTCACATTCCTGACCTCCCTGGTCCCTTTGCACGACTGCTCTCCATTTCTTAGACTCCAGGGTCTGGAAGTCCATGGGTGAGACACAGAGATACCCTACTGCACAGGAGCTGCCTGCCATTGCTGTTGGACCCACAGGAGAAGTAAGGCGACATCGGCATCTCCTGGCCTCACCGCAGGACTTCCTCCTTTGCTTCTGTGGCTGATGTCTTGCTGTCTCACTGTGGTCTGATGCCTGAGACAGAAGCCTGTTTGAGTCTTTGTGGCTACAGTGAGCGAGTCGAACAGGCTCTGACCTCAGTGCCATGTGTTGCTGTCAGGGATTGGTCTTGTGAGGAAGGGCCTTGAGAGGTCTTGCAGGGGCCACCTAGAGCCAGCCTTGATCCTGGCTATGTGCATGAGGAATCTATCCTGTCTCAGAAGTGCAGCCCAAACTCTCCTGTTCTCTCTTGACCAGTCAGCTATGGGCACTCACTCCTGGAATGCCGCTGTCAATGAGGTTCATGCAGGGTGTATAGAGACAATGGTACCCCTCCATCCTCACCTGTTTGCATGAGGCCTGCACTTACCCAGAATAGCACTTCCAGTAACAAATGGGGGAACGGGTACTGCAGACAGGCCAGCAGCCGAGGTGTGGGGGTTCCCTCACCTATCAGGAACTCCAGGCTTGAAAGAAAGCCAATCTATGACATCTGCCAGCACTGGGTACCCAGGAGCCCCAGGTGTCCCTCAGCCCCAGGTGAGCAATCTCTGGATTGCTGACATGGAGGCCTGGGTGTGTTTATCACCTGAGGCTTGGGAACTTAGCGTCTTCTTGGCTGGGACAGGCTGGGACTTGAACAACTTCTGTGGGATAGATTTGTCATCCATGAGTCGACAGTCTGAGGGCCACCATCCTAGGGTACAGTGGCTCCCCCACTGTAATGGCACTGATGGTGGATGAGTACAATCTGCATCGTCAGAGAACAGCATTCTCTCCTCAAAGGACTGTGTGGACTCTGGGCTGGGGTTGATGGTCTCACAAGGTCCTGCTGACACTGGGGAATTCTGTACCTATGATGTGTGGCATCAGGCCACCCCCCCACACCCTCTCTGAGGCACAGGTGCTTCTGCCAAAATGGAAGAAGGGCAGCACGTTCTTGGTTTGTTGGGGATAGAATCAGATAATCCTGGACTCCACCCCAGGTACAACAACTGCCTGGCTCTGAGATCCAGATAGTTTAAGAAGCATCAGCCTAGGTATGGGAGCAGAGAGTGGCCAGAAGCAGAGGGTGGCCCGGGAATGGATTTACCCGAGCCTGACAGTCATATATGCTTAAGCAATACCTCTGTCATATCACCTTCCGGGGCCTGCAGTCAGACCTGGGCCTGGCTCTCTCCTGCCCTGAGCCCCTCCTGACTCATCTCTGCTCCTCAGAGCCTCTGGTTTTCTGTGTAAGGGACGCAGGCATGGCTGCATGAATCTCTTAAGAGGATGACCCGCCCCTCATGGGACATTGCACTCTGGAATAATATAACACGGGACAGGAAGCAGGGTTGCTGCTGGAGGTGAAGTGTGAGTGGCTCAGACAGCCAGGACTGCACTGCTACAGTAAGCTGGGGCCTGCATGTGCTCAGGGACCTGGGGCCTCTGTCTGCCATCCTGAGGCACGCTGAGGATGGGCCCACTGGCAAAATCCAAACTGTCCTGAGCTTGAAACCTCAGTTTCTTTTACAAGATGAGTGAAGAGTCCATGTCGTGGGTAGGAGGCAGACTACCTGACCAAGATTTAGGAAGTGAGAGGCTTCACAGGTTTCTGAGTGGCTGGCTCCCTTGTGACCTTCTCAGGGACCATTCCAAGGCCCCGAGAGAAAAAGCAGTAGAGCTATGCCACTCAGCAGTGGGACCGCCCCTCCCGCGCCGCCCTGATTGATCAGAGTGCTGTTTGCTGCCTGGTGTCACTCGGGAGGCTCCATGGGCCACCATGCCAGGATATAACAGGTCCCAGAGAAGTGCTTGTCCATTGAACTGAATGCGTGAGGGCAGAAGCCAAGACAGGTTTCTTTCCACCTTACAGGTTCTGAAGCCCTGGAGTGGAGCCCTAAGTCATAGAGGCTTGTCTGATCCAGGGGGTGGGGCTTAGCACCCGTTAGGGCCAGGCTCTGGTGGAAGACAACTCTTAATCCTAGGTACTGGGCGGGGTGGGTGGGCACTTCTGCTGTAGTGATGGGGATGAGCAGGTCCTGGAGGTCAGTATCTGGGTGTGCCTCCTTTGTCTTAGTTGGGCCCCCACCCCAATCCCTTCTTCTGCTTGTCTACTGATATGGTCTGGGAGCTCTACTACTGTGAGCACTTACTTCACGGCACTTTACAGTTTACACAAATGCTTGGATGCGTTTCTAGGCTTGATCACTGTGGCATTGAGACCAGCGTCCCTGGATCATCCCATTTTCAGAGGACGGGACTGGAGTTCCTGTGTAGGGCTAGAACTGTGTTCTCCAGGCAGGTTTCTGTGCCCATGTGGGCAACAGATGCCTGTCTTTAAAGTGTAGGGCTGAGAGGGTGAGGGATGTAGTAGGGTGGCCACAGGCTCCCCCCTTGCCAGCCTACCCCCAAGCCACCTCCTCTGAGCCCATTCTCTGTTCCTTAAGAGAGCACACACTTCTAGGTGGGTGACCACACAGCGTTCTCACTCCACTGGCACTGATTCCTCCTCCATGCCGCCAGCAGAATTTCCTCCATGTCCCCTGAGATAGGCTATCCCACCCTCTGGACCTGGCTGCCCTTAGCTCTAGGGTGTGCTATGCGGTCTGTCTATTTCAGGAAGTTCTGAGTGGAGAGGAAGCCCACAGCACGTGTCTGTCCAGAGGACGAGGTAGTGTCCTCTACTCCTTTAGGATATCTGTGAAGTCCTGTCACCCTATGATGTGTTTTCAGGTGGGCTCTTAGCTCTCCTGGTGTCTGGTAATCTTTGTCCACCAGAGATGGGCAAACTCCAATGTCATTTTATCCTATTTTCTGCTTCCCGGGAGCAGCAGACTTAGTGGTGGTGTGGGTGTGGTGTGGTGGGCTTTTCTTATACCGTTTTCACAGCCAAGCCTCTGCAACCATCTCCAGCCATGAAGGAGGGCTAGAGGCCTCTGCCGTCACCCCTACCTGGTCCCCAGTGGTCACTAACTTGTGTCTTTTTTCTCCACAGCCCATGATCTCCCCACCAACAAGGCCTCAGCCACCCAGCCTGGCAGCCACCTGCAGTGCCTGACTGTCCACTGCACAGATGGTGACCCCAAGGCCCGCACCTCCGTACCCACGTGGCGGTCTCTGCACTCCGACATCTCCAACCGATTCGGGACATTTGTGGCTGCCCTGACTTGAGCCCCTGGGAGCCCCTGCCCTACCCACTCATGAGGGCCTCTGTGGCTGAGCAGACTCATGTTTTTGTCTAGGTTGGTACTTGCTTAGTGGCACTCGGAATGGAAAGGGTTCACTGAAAAGGGCTGGGGAAGGTGATAAAGAGAACCTCAAAAGTTTATTTTAAAGAAACGGTGTGCCACGTTGTGACACCAGTACCAGTCCTCGGCCAACAGCAAACACTGGCTCAAGCCGTTTTCCTGCTAGAGAACCCCGTTTTCTGTACTTGGAGTGTGTTCTAGAAGGCCCTTGCCTTGTTTAAGCCCAGGCAGGGTGCACCTTTTACCCTCTTTTCTTTTTTATTCTCTTCTATTCTCCCCCTTCGCCTTTTCTTTCCCCTTTGCTTTGTTTATCACTAAGATGGAGATCTTGGAGAGTAGTGTTCTGGAATATTCCCGGGTGGAGGCTGCAGGGCCGCCACAGCATTCGCTACTCCGTCACCAGTTAGGAGACAAGACACACGAGCAGCTCGAGGAACTTCCAGGGACTGGGCTTTTTCCACTGCCTCTCTGGCCCTTAGCCTTCAGCTAGCTTCTGTTTCTCCCACTGGGGACTGTTCTTTCAGTCCCTCCTAGGTTGGGTACTGGATGCTGGGATGCTGTGTCCAGCCACTTGGAGGAAGGAGTCTGCCAGGGTCACGAACTCCCTTCTCTTTTACTGACTTCACCGTTGCACACTCTGCCTTCTCTGGGCTGAGCAGGGTGGCCTTGTGACCCTCAGAGGGGACAGGGAAGAGGCCAGGGTGCCTCAGCTCTCCCACGTCCTCCTGGGAGTCCATCCCTGGGAGGAGGGATTAAGGCAGCCACACTCAGGCTGAGACACTCTCTTTGGTCCTGCAGTTCCCACAGGGATGAGGGGAAGGAGAATAGAAGGAGTGACTTCATGATATCCATTCCTGGGCCTCATGTTCCCTTCCTGCCCTTCTGATTCCATTTCATTCTGATTTAAAAGCAGAGCCCTGCCCAGTGTGTCCCTTCAAGAGGCAGTTCCTGCTCCCAAGCAGAGAGGAGCAGAGATCTCAGTGCTGATGTGGATACCTCAGGGTGTGATCTACACCTGACTGACCTCTGTGCCCACTGCTGTGGGGCTGTCCGTCCCTGGGAGGGTCCGACCAGAGCCAGCTCTAGTTCAGCTCAGCCATTCTCATCAGTGTGTCTTCCCAGTTGCTCCTTTCTGAGCCCCCACCCCAACTTGACAGATCCCCTTCCTTTTCTTAGCAAGAGGCCTGAAGGCTCGGGGCTCTCCAGACACCCACATTGTTTGTGTCAAGGGACTTTCAACTGTGGGAGCCACTTGCCAAGAGCTGGCACTCTCTCTCTCTCTCTCTCTCTCTCTCTCTCTCTCTCTCTCTCTCTCTCTCCCTCCCTCCCTCCCTCCCTCCCTCCCTCCCTCCCTCCCTCCCTCCCTCTCTCTCTCTCTCTCTCTCTCTCTCTCTCTCTCTCTCTCTCTCTCTCTCTCGTCCTCCTCCTCCTCTTGGCTGAGATCGGAGCCCCAGGGTCTGCACTTGTTGCCTGGGCAGTGTGGGGGGCTCAGAGGGCAGACAGAAACAGGAGACATGGGCTGCTGAGTAGGAAGGGCCCTCTGTTCTGTGCCCAAAGCATTGAGGGGATGGCTTCCCCTTCCACGGGCCACAGGAGCACCCTCCAGGTTTGGGTCCAGACTCTACATTAACTCTCAGAGTTTGCAACGTCTAGAGGTCTGAGAGCCAGTTTTTCACTCCCAAACAAGAATGACTTCTCCTTCACTGCTCAAGGCTGGGGAACAAATGCCCTAACGTCCATCAACAAACTTCCCAGCATCAGCCCACGTGCAGCTGCCAGTGTGTGGCTCAGGCCATCTCCAACCCCCGGGAGTGTCCAGTGTTGTCATAGCCTCACTCCCCACCACCCCAGGGTGAAACAGCCTTAAGCAAAAGGATGTCACATCATGAAATTTGGTTTAGTAGAACGAATAAAAATGGAAGAAAACCACGCCCGAAGCGCGAAAGCCTGGGAACCCTGCAATCAGTACACAGCCAACTCCAGCAGAGAAGGAAATCGCTATTGCACATGTAAAATATGAACCCTTAACCCTGCGGTGCCGTGCGCGAGCCTGTAAGCTTTTTTGAGTCTTAAAGAAACCATTTCTGAAATGCTTGGTTGGAAGACAGTGACAATAGCTCATGAAACTGAGTGGTATTTTTCTTTCTTTTTTAAAAAAATATGTAAAGTTGAGTCTTCCGTATTCACGCATACTGTATATACGTGTATATGTTTTGCTGAGCGGCTTAAATAACAATAAATACAATGTTAATGGTGTCTGGGTCATGTTTGTGGGTGGGATTTGCTTCCTTTCATAAGCTCCTTATTTTCTGCACATGTATTGTGTTTGGTGTGCCTGTGTGTTCACATGCGTGTGCACGTGCACTTGGGGAAGCCTGGTGTTGACGTCAGGTGTCCTTCTTCAATCACTCAATTACGTACAAAGCCCGGCTCCCACCAGTTTGGCTAGTTGGGCTAGCCAGGTTGCTCTGAGAATCCCCATCTCTGGCGGCTCTCACACCTGCCTGCCTTACACATTAGTCATCCAACCTCCACTCACCCCCATGCAGCAAGTACTTCGTTCTCTGATCCATCTCTCTAGTCCCCTGGCTTTCATTGCTCTCTGGAACACTGGAATGGAGGTTCAGGTGCTATCCTGAGTGAGTATGTGCATGTGTGCACTGTGCACATGCATGTATACATGTGTGTGTGTGTTCGGAGTCAGGTTACCCCAGAGCCTCACAGCCGTGATGCTTATCCCCTCTGGGCCTGACTACTTTTACTTTTACAAGGCAGGCTGGGTGCTCACACCTCACAGACCCCAAGCTCCAACCCACTGGGTCTCATCAGGACTCCTTTTCCCCATAGTGACAACCAGAACACCTCCAGTTTTGCCTGATGTGGAAGGACTGCCCCAGTCAAGAACCCCTGTGGTGGGGTAGGGGTGTGGGAAACCCTGGAGGGTTGTGGGATGGTGACCCTTCTGGAGTCTTGTGTTCAGCTGTGCAACTGCTGCAAGAATGTGGCTGAGCCTTGGGCATCTCCTTGCTCTCATTTGCGAAATGGTGCAATGTGAGGAGGCCATGAGGAAGCATCCGGATGCACTGCAGTGGCGGGCATTGCTTGTCCCTGCGGTAAGCCGATCCCTGTTTAAGGACCTAGTGCAGCCTCCATCCATACAGAGTGAGGGAGTGCTGTGCACATGCTCTCTTCTTGTAGGCAGTGATGATGGAGAGCTTTCCTAACATGTAGAATGAAGGTGGGGATGCATGCAGGGTGGTGGGAAGCAGGAAAGGGGCCTGGGCACCTGAGCATGTGGTCGCCCCAGTGTGCCCCAGGGCAGAACCTCTTTCCTCAGAGGGATGGGTACATACTCAGAAGATATGTCACTTTTATTTTTAAAAAGATTAGAAAAGGGACCTATCAGGTTGTCAACCTTGCACCTTTTCCCAAGCCAGCTTCTCAGCCTTTTTGTTTGTTGGTTTGTTAAACACAGTGGTGCCCCATGTCATATTTTAAATCTGGGCTATGGCTGGGGATGTAGGTCAGTGGTAGAGCACACATTTGTGTTCAATTCCAGCACTGAAAAGGAAAGCCAGAGTAAAAAGTTGGGGTATAATTTATATAAAGCAAAACACCCAGATCCTAAGTGTGTAATATGCTGTCTTCACAAGCACACCTGTGTAGCCCAGACTTCCTTCAAAATGAATGCCTTAGTTAGGGTTTCTATTGCTGTGAAGAGACATCATGACCACCGCAACTCTTACAAAGGAAAGTATTCAACTGAGGTGGCAGCTTACAGTTCCCAGGGCTTAGTCCATCGCCATCATCGTGGGGAGCATGGGGACATGCAGGCAGATGTGGCACTGGAGAGGGAGCTGCTATGTGTTGACATGCAGGCAACAGGGACTCACTAGGTGTGGCTTGAGGATATATGAGACCTCAAAGCCTGCCTCCACAGTGACACACTTCCTCCAGCAAGGCCACACCTCCCATTGGTGTCACTTCCTTTGGGGGCCATTTTCTTTCAAACCACCACAGTGAGTTCTAAAAAGTTCTTTCCTGACTACCTCCAGCACCAACACTGTGGCTTCTGTCACCATAGAGCAGCTGAGTCTGTTCTGGTTCTTTTAATGGCATGGAAATGGACAGGGACAGCCTGGGCTCATCCAAGTCTTCCTTCTCCTCTGTACAATGCTTTGAGGTCATTGCACCCACAATAAGTTTTTTTTTATATTTATTGCTGAGTAGTATTTCACAGTGTTTTTAACAATAATATCCCATCTTAGTCACTGTTCTGTGAAGAGACCTCATGACCTAGGCAGCTTATAAAAGAATGAATTTAACTGGGGACTCGTTTAGAGTTTCAAAGGGTCAATCCCTGACCATCATGGTGGGAGCAGGTACTGGAGCAGTAGCTGAGAGCTTACATTTAGATCACAGGCAGAGAGAGTGAGGGAGCCTGACATGGACTTTGGAAAGCTCAGAGCCCACCACCTCCAGCAAAGCCACACCTCCTAATCCTTCTCAAATAGTTTTACTTACTGGGGCTCGAATATATGAATGTGAGGAGCCATTCTCCTTCAAACCACCACATTTCTCTGCCTAGCCCTATAGGTTTGCAGCCACAGAGTAATGCAAAAGGCATTTAGTCCAACTTCAGAAGTCTCCATAGTCTTTCACAGTCTCCAGACTGTTTAGAAGTTTAAAGTCTCTTCTGAGATTCAAGGCAACCTCTGAACTGTAGCTCCCCACATGCGGACACACCAGGGCTGGACTCCCACTAAGGAAGGAATGGAAGGAGTCTGTACAAGGAAGCATCTGCAGTCCTCAGGACTGCCTGCACATGACCTGCTTAGAAAGCCTGCTTCTGTCTTTCCAAGAGCCTTGCGCAGGGCCAGTGTGCTCTTGATCCAAGGTCTATAGTGTCCCTGTGCAGGGCTGCTCCTGTCCCCAGTTCTGGGCTGAGGGAGGCACAGATCTCCTGGCTGTGCATGCTACCATCTCCTGGCTAACAGTCTGTGCGTACAAGCAGCCATTGTCTAGTCCAGGAAATCGGTCCTCCCAACCGACAGGAAGGGGTGGGGGTGGATCTGCATGGGAATGTCTGCTTGAGAAGGAGAAATGATGTCACTTCAGCCATAAAAAGGCAAATGCCTTGGAAGTACAGGCTTCTCTGCTCAGAAGGGACAGAAGAGTCTCTTCCAAGGGGCTTGTTTGTCACATGGCCTTGGGCAGTGGGTCCTGAAGGGTAAGGATGGACAAGAGGAATTTTGTGTTTAGCCTTGTATGATTTTTGGTGCTAGGGATGGAACCCAGGGCCTGTGTATGTGAGACAATTGCCCTTCCATAGGGCCACACCCCAGCCACTGTGATAATTTTTAATTCCCAAAGGAGCCCCTGACTGGTATCCTGTGCCTGTGCTAAGGTCTTTAACCACATCTCTTTACTTGCTTGTCTCTCTTGTGTTAACACATCCAAGCCTCTATGGGCAACTACACTAGCGTGCAGCTGTGGGAGAAGTCAGCTTGGGCTCCCTTCTGTAGGAGGCCAGCACCTATGGGAGCTGGAAGAGCATGCTGGCACAACGTCCTGGAGATCATCCAGAGGGTGGGTGTGTCTGAAAAAGGAAGTCCTTGTGTAGGGTAAGAAGGCCGAGGGAAGTCTCAACACCACGTGAAGATATTTATGGTCCACTGTATGGGTGCCAGGAAGGGTGAGCAGGAGCAATGGTCTGGAAGAGAGGGAATACAGGCAGATGCAAGATAGAGTCCACCAGTGTCCTTGGTAAGCAATGGAGGTGAAGCTACCAGTGCCAGCTTGCCACAGTTGGCTTTGTGTATGGCAATGATGATCCTGGTGATGGTAATGATAGTGGTGATGATGGTGATGAGGATGATGATTGCGATGGTGGTGGTAATGGTGGTGGTGTTGATGGCAGTGGTGGTGATGGTGATGATGGTGATTGTGATGGTGTTGGTAATGGTGATGGTGTGGTGATGTTAATCATGGTGATGATGATGATTGTGACAGTGGTGGTAATGGTGACGGTGATGATGGTGGTGATGTTGATCATGGTGATGGTTGTGCTGGTTCATCTCAGTCATCAACTTGATTGGTCTAAAAAGCTTTGAAGATTACCAAAACATACCTCTCCTCTACACATGTCTGTGAGAATTTACTGAGGAGAAAGATCTTCCCTGAATGTGGGTGACAACTTCCCACAGGTTGAGATGGATGGACGCAAAGGGAAATGGGAAGGAAGCCCAGCACATGTTGCCTGCATTCCTGACTTTGCTCTCCTTTTTGGTTGCTATGACGTAAGTGTCTCCTCCACCATGCCCTCTGCCACCACAGACTGTACCCTCTGAAACCATGAGCTAAATGACCCCTTCCTCTCTGCAGTTCTTTTGCTCTCAGGTATTTTGTCATAGTATTGGGAAAATATCCGGCACAGAGTCGGTGGTGGTGACATTGTAAACTCCAGCATCAGGAACCTCACGTGGACACTCCACACCCTCCCCTGTGCCCGTTACTAGGCCCCTTTCCTACAGACCCACGTTTTCAGATGTGGAAACTAAAGCAGAGTGGAGCTTAGGCTGGGGTTGATATGACAAAGGGTGTCCTCATGCCCAGGGCACAAAGATGTCAGTGTGCAGTTTGCTCAGCCTTTGTCCTGCCCTGACCACCTGGGCCAGGCTTTGGAGGTGATGGATACACTGTATTTAGGTCTTGCCATCTACTGGTGCCTGTGACTACACCCTGGTCCAAGGAGGAATGGGATTTCCACAACCCACAGCGCTCAGTCCTGAGTCCTGGCAGCCAAGTATGGGATAATTAGGTACATTTAATTTAATCCGGTTTCTCCCAGAAGACACAGCCAATGGAGCTGGATGAAGGCTGGAGGCCTTGCAGGACTGAAAACTCAGGACTAGCGCCTCCTGGATGGTCAGTGCTTCCTGGAACCAGCCGAAAGAGTGGTGGTGCTGGCATGTAGCTGCAGGTTAGCGGCAGGAAACAGGCGCCATGGCCTTTCCTTGAGTTTGCCCAGAGTATATGAGCTGAGGGAAGACGCTGGGGGACTCGACTTGGCTGGGTGTAAAGACCTTCAGGAGATCAGGTTTATATCGCATGAAAAGCAAAGCCGTTTTCAGTCTGTGCCGTGGACTCAGCTCAGCTGGCGGGTACTTGCCTAGCGAGTACCGAGCCTGGGGTGGATGCCCCAGCTCTGAGTAAACTGTGGTAAGACCTACAACTCCAGCTCAAGGGAGATGGAGGCAGGAGGAAGTTAGAGGCCAGCCCTGGGACACGTGAGATTCTGCCAGAAAACAAAGTAAACAGACCAAACAAACAACAACAAGGCCATCTCCCTGCCAAGCCTAAAGACTAACTAAAGGAGGCCAGCAATGTGGAAGGTGCTGAGCAGGCCCAACCTCGGGCGCTATCTACCCAGAATGCCCCAGACCACCTTCCTCTCCTCCCAGGCTTCCATTCTCCTCTTCTTACGGAGCCGAGAAGCATCCTTATCCACTTTTCAGACAGCACCATGATTGGTTCTAAGGCAGGTCCATAATTCACAATGAGCTAATCAGAGCCCTTCTCCGGGAGTCTTGTATAACCAGCTTTCTTCCACAGAGGTGAGCCTTGAGTGACAGGGAGATAAAGAGGGAAGGGCGAGGCAAAGCCACAGCAGAGGACAAAGGCCAAGTCTGGAACAGATGATGTCCTCGGAAGTGGCCCCACTTCTTCTCCTCATACGGAGATTTTGGTGATAATAGCTCAAATATAACATCTTTTTTTTTCTCCTTTGAAATCCTTGTGCGAACTAGTTAGGGCTCACCACCCTCTGACTCGGCCTCCGAGATCTGGGGTTACAGTTGGCCCACTCCCAGCCATTTCTCCTCAGCGGGCTGACCCCATGTTTGTCTCCTGGGACTCCACCCTACTCCTGCAGAAGGTATTTCTTGCTCCCACAGCACCTAGGTGGCTCTTGGCTCTCCTTGACTCTCAAAGCCTGGGACAGCATTCCTATCAGCTCTTGCTGATTCTGATTTCTATCAGAACTAGCTGTCTCCCCCAGCTCCATGCAATGTAGCCAAGCCTCTGGGGCAGTGGCTCTCAGTTCCTCATGTTGTGGTGACCCGCACCCATAAAATTATTTTTTGTTGCTACTTCGTAACTGTAATTTTGATACTGTTATGAATTGTAATGTAAATATCTGATAGGAGACCCCTGTGAAAATGTCATTCAGTCTGCAGGAGGGTTGAGACCCACAGGTTGAGAACTGCTCCGAGGGCTGTTGTCTCTACAGTAGCTCTGGAGAGAGCATTAGCACCCTCTGGCTTACAAACATACATACAGAGGTATAATGCTGCCGGGCGTTCATGCTAGGTCACCTGGCTGCCTTTTATACCAAAGCCATCCCCTGCCGTGGCTTCTCCTCCAGGGGTCCCTGATGGTGCACAGGTATTTACCACTCCCCTCATGGAAGAGCAGCCACCTCAGTTGCTCATGGCTCACAGAGTGCAGAGCTGGTGGCTCCATGCGTCATGCACTCCCTTTAATCCCCATTTGGTTCGAGAGGTGACTCGAGGCCAAATGGCTTGAAGACCACAGAGCCTCCCTCCTGTGTTATCTCAAAGCCGGTGTGTGTTCTGCATCGTGGGTGGTGGCTCCTCTACTTTCTGTTCCTCAAATCTAGGCACACCCAGGCTGCAGTCATGACAGACAGGGCAGTGTAAACAACACAAACACATTTCCTTTGGTTTGGGGGCACTGCACCCCCAAGAGCAAGGTGAAGCTCTGCTCTTGCTGAGGTTAATGTTAACTGAGGAGAGACATCTTCTTCAGTGGTACAGTCACCAATTAGCTGTTCATGCTCCTGTTAGCAACCCCAGTGCAACTCATCGGTGCATAGAGAACAAAACAAACAAACCCCAGACCACAGGAAACCCAGACAGCACTAGAAACGCCACACATTGCCGTGGAAACGCCACACTGTGCCTGTGGAAATGCCACACGGTGCCCACGAAAATGCCACATGGTCCCCGTGGAAACACCATACAGGGCCCGTCGAAATGCCACATGGTGCTCGTGGAAATGCCACACGGGGGCTTGTGGCTAAAATTCCTTCCTTGAGGGAAAGATATAACATCTCTCCCTCCTCCCAAGGCCACAGCCATATTTAATCAGGGCTCAACCCTTATGACCTCATCAACCTTTACCTTCTAACCCTGTATCCTCAGATCACCCCCTGAAGCTTTTGTAGAAGGGGTAGGGAAAGGGCATAGTGCTGGATTGGTTGTGTGTTAGCCAGTCATATGTGGCAGAAGTGCGCCTGTTCCAGTTCCAAGCAGGACCTTGAGGGTTTTGTAGTCTCAGCTGATTCTCACTGCTGGAGGCCAACCTCCATCAGCCCAACTGCAGCCCAGGAGAATTGTGAGCTAAATAAACACATTTTGCTTCCAGCCAGGAGGTTTGGGGATGGCCTGTTGTCCAGCAAAATTGCATAGATTTGCACATGTTCTTGGGAGAGGTCCAACTAGGGTCAGGCCAAGGAGAGGTGGTAGGCAGGGACTTGAGGTGCAAAGCTGAGTATGTAGAGCCACAGTGACATGCAGTTCTGGCCTACAGATCAGATAAATGATAGTGACTGGTGGTGTAGGGTGGTAATCCCAGCACTCAGGAAGCAGAGGCATGAGGACAGCCAGCTGGAGGTGAGCCTCAACTATGTAGGGGTTGTGATGTTACTATAGATGCTCAACTTCACAAGCCTTGGGTGTGTGTCTGTGAGGGTGTCTCTAGATTGTTAATTGAGATGGGAAGACCCACCCAGAATTAGGCAGCAGCATCCAATGGGCTGGGGTCCAGGACTGAATACAAAGGAGAAAGCAAGCTGAGAACCAGCGTCCACCCATCTCCTTCCAGACTGCAGATGCTGCCCTGCCTTGGTGAACCACATCTTCACACTGTGAGCCAAACACACGTGTTCCTCTCAGCTGTGAGGGAAGTAACTGATTGTGACCCAGAGCGCAGGCCATGCTACTACATGACTGCATCTCTGCACCTGATTGAGCTCTCCAGGTAAAACAGTGAAGACAGTGGGGAGGAGAGGTGTCCACTCAGCTCTGAGCACCGAGCCAGGCTGTTTGATTGAGTGTGTGGATGTGAGACCCTGCAGGGTACAGAGCAAGATACCTGTGTTTCCATTCATCTGCTTATCAGGGAAGCCACAGACACTCTGGGGAGATCCCAGCATCCACTGCTTGGGCTTAGATCCAGCTGCCATCGTGGCCTCAGTTTTATCAAGGCAAAGAGGAGTCTGAATCCACTCTGTTGTGGACTCAGAGAGCTCCTCTTTGTCTTGGAGCCCTTGCAGAGGTAGCTGGAGTCCCAGTTTGCATGACTTCCCTGGGACCACACTGGTCACTCACATTCTAGCAGAGGTGCGGTCTCCTCCACGGATGGTGCATAGCAGCACTCACCTAGGCACTCCAGAAAGGGGGCCCAGAGAACAAGGTCCTAGTGGGCTGTTGGCTTCCTCAGTGCTGTCTACAGTCATACCACCCTGAATGAGCCCAATCTCGTCTGATCTCGGAAGTTAAGCAGGGTTTGGGTCTGGTTAGTACTTGGATGGGAGAAATCTCAGTGTTACTGGGTGGGTGAGTGGATAAGAAACTTTTTTTTCTCCCTTTTTCTTGTCCTGGGCCTTGGGCTGTCAATTACTTCTTTCTGGGAGGCTTGGGACACTCATTCTTCCTCCCCAGGGTCATATGTGGGGCCAGCAGTTGTTGTTGGGGGGGTCAGGACGTGACTATAATAATGGCCCTTCTGCTAGCTCAGGCTTGGAGAAAATGGCACTCGATGTACCAGGGCTTGGTTGCAAATGTTCCACCTAGTGCTCTGAGACACCATGACTGGGACAGTTGGGTTGTGTCTTGACTTTGGCCTTGGCCTAGGAGGTGGCTGCAACTCTGTCAACCTGTGACCCTTCGGGGACATGCCAGACATCATAGAGCTGCTCAATGGGGTGCTCTGTGCTTTAGGTGCCATCCACAAATTTCCATTTCTGTTGCTTTTTGCTCCTAAAAAATTGTCTCTTTAGTTGAATTTAACTTATGTTTGGGCACATGTAGGCTAGAGGTCAACTCAGCTGTGCACATTGTTCCTCAGGCACTGGCTATCTTCTGCTTGAGACAGGGTCTCTTGCTGGCCTGGAGCCTGATGATTTGACCGGGCTGGCTGGCCACTGAGCCCCGGGATCTGTCCATCTCTGCCTCAGCTTTGAGATTGCAAGTGCACGCGGCCATGCCCGGCTTTTTCACCTGGATTCTGGGGACGAACTTAGGACCTCATGTTGCAAGGCTTTACAAGCTGCGTCATCTTCCCAGCCCTTGCATTATATTTATTTTTACCTGACACATAAACACATGGAACCTGAATGTGTGTGGAGATTAGCAAGGTATGGAGTGACCCCCCCCAAGGTATGGAGTGACATCCCCCAAGGTATGGAGTGACACCCCCCAGGTATGGAGTGACACCCCCCCCAAGGTATGGAGTGACCCCCCCAAGGTATGAGTGACATCCCCCCAAGGTATGGAGTGACCCCCCCAGGTATGGAGTGACCCCCCAAGGTATGGAGTGACCCCCTAAGGTATGGAGTGACCCCCCCAAGGTATGGAGTGACCCCCCCAGGTATGGAGTGACCCCCCAAGGTATGGAGTGACCCCCTAAGGTATGGAGTGACCCCCCAAGGTATGGAGTGACCCCCCCAAGGTATGGAGTGACATCCCCCCAAGGTATGGAGTGACCCCCCCAGGTATGGAGTGACCCCCCCAAGGTATGGAGTGACCCCCCCAAGGTATGGAGTGACCCCCCCAAGCAAGCAGCAGCGTTTCTCCACCCTCCCTCCCCACTCTCCCTTTCTACTCTCAACTTCTGGGAGATCAACTTTGACATCACATGAATGAGGTCACATGACATGTCTCTTCTGGTGTCTGGCTTCCTCAATTTCACCTGAGGACAGCCACTTCTACCCACACTTTCACAATGGCAGGATTTCATTCTTTTCTATGGCTGAGCAGTTCTCCACATTGCACTGGCACAGCACTGGCTTCTTGCAGTTGTCTGCTGGTGGACATTGAGGTGTCTCAGCTCATGAAGAGCATGTGAAGAACTTAGCATGCAGTTCTAGTCTCTGGGGACACCTGGAAGTGAGATGGTCCAGGTTTTCCACAATGGCTGTGCTCATTCCAAACTTTTCAACTTGATATGATTTTATTGGGGAGAACCCCTATTTTAAGTAGACTCACATTTATTCTCCTGGGCATAATATCCTGGGTACTCATGGCTCGGTCATGATGTCCTGGGTACTCATGAGCTACGGTAAGATGAGTCTCTGAAAGCCCATCTCTGACTTTACCCTCTCTGAAGAAGGACTTGCTGGGAGTGGAGGCAGATGGGAGAGGACCCAGTGCTGCCATGGTTTGTTCAGATCACCGGGTATCAACATAGCTCTGGGCATGGGATGGAACCCAGCTCAGTGCTTCCTGGCCAATGCTCAGCTAAGCTGCCAGCTGTATCTGGTACCGGGCACCCTGCGGATGTTGCATTGCTTTTCATTCAGATGACAAGGACAAAGGGCAGTGAGAGCATGTGCGGTCTCAGTCACCTGACATGCGGTGGTGTTTGCAGGAGTCACCGCGGAGGACCAGAGAGGCCATCTTAGTCCCTACACCCAGTTCTGGCAGGCGAGTGTGTAACCCCGATGTTGTACCACTGAGGGAGGCTGTCATAGTGTCCACCCCTACAGCCTCTCACCATTCCATGTACAGGAACTGAGTCATGCTGTTTTATTACACTAAGTGGATCACCAATCAGTCATCCTGAAGGCACCTGGCTGTTCCCCACTGGCTCCATTCTCTGCTAAGTATCTCAGTGGGAGGTAGAAGGTACTCACTGACCTGTGTGGCAGCCACAGGGATTCCAAAACCATTCTGCCAGGTGATGTTCAACATTTCTGTGTTCTGAACCCCACTTTTAATGAATATGGAAATGGAGGCCCAAAGAAGTTAACTAACTTATTCAAAATCACACAGCAAGAGAGAAAGAGACAGAATTTGAGCATACATATGCAAGTGTCCAGAATCGGGCTGTGAACAATGTCTCCTGGACCCTCATGGGTTACCACCCTGACCCTCAGGCCAGCATCATGCTTTCCTTAGCCTGGAGGAGCCTCGTGGGGAGGGAGATGGCAGCTGGGAGACACCTCTGCTATACTGCCTCACGACGATGACTGACGAAGAGGTAGAAGGGCTTCTGAGTGGGTGTCAGCAAATCCACGAAGCTGAGGTCCTTGTGGCTGGGAGGAGGAGGCAGCAATGACAGTGACGGGCACAGTTCTGGAAGCCTGGGTGACTCCACGTCACTCCTGTGCGTGGAGCGGGGGAGTCTCTCTTCCCTGAGCCTCACGTCAAGCTAGCTATTTTTAACCCTGCTTTTTATAGTTGAAACATGCTCATGTCATAGTTACCAAAGCAGACTCTGAGGAATGACGCTCAGGCGAGTGATGTCGGGCTCCCGAGTCACACCCACCTTCACTGTGCTCCTCAGAGTTCCTTGGGGAGGGGGGGTTCAGGACAGGGCCCCTGGCTCCAGCAAAAACTGACTGTCCCTTTGCTCTCCCAGTCAGAGTCCTGGGGACCTTGTCCTCTATTGGACACTCAGAGTCCGTGTACAGACTGCCCCCTTGCTTTAGTGACTGAACCTCATAATCTCACATGCCCCCAGACCCACTGTCACCAAGGCTGGGGGCACTCCTGTTCAAAAGGTTAAATCTGCTGGGGAGACAACCTTGAAGGCAGAGGACCTGAGTTTGATCCCTGAAACCCACATTTAAGAAGCTGGTGTGGCGTGAGCTATAGCCTCAGCGCTGAAGAGGACAGCCCTTGGGCTCGCTGGCCTGGCCTGTGATAGAACCTTCAGTATTTGAGGAATTATGCCAAGTCTGTTTTCTGGTCTCCATACTTGTTCCCATGTGCACACAAATGGATACACACACATGCACACACATGCACACAATACACACATACATACACACAGACACATACACACATGCACACACACATAGACACCTGCATGCACATACACACTCATGTATACATACATACATACATACATACATACATACATACATACATGCTTACATACATACATGTACACATGCATGTACACAGGCACACAGATCATATCTGATTACGGTGTTCTCAAAGTTGATACCCTCCTTCCTCCTCAGAATGAGCCCCCTTCCCTCACCCCAACTTTGTTCTTGCTGGCTCCTGTCACCCCGTTCAGGCCTCCACTGTTCCTGCTCGTGGTCCTGTGTGAGAGTCACTTGGTTAGATCCACCACACTCCGCATCAGCCTTTCTTGTCTTAAACATCTCCAGACAGAACTAGGGCTGGGATGGGTCAAGGCCACAGCAACATGTACTGGTCAGAGGACCATGAGACAAGGCACCAGGGCACATGGGCTAGAGAGGAAAACACCAACCCATTCACTGGGTGAGGGGCTCCATGGGAATGTGAATTCTGGAGAGAACCTAGGAGCAGGGCAGGGCCCTATTGCTTTGCCTGCTCTTGCTGCCTTCAGTCTGCAGTGGAGACTGTGTTGGGAAATGTCTGGAGACAGCTACACAGTGCAGCCGGGCTCCTGTGTGCTTTTCAGCCACTGTGTGACTTTGGGCAAATGACTTAGCTTCTCTGAGCATCCCTGATCAAATGGGAGTGATAATCAACTCCCCTCACTCCTGATTTGAATGAAGAACATGGTAGATTGTGTCTTTGAATATGCCCACAGCAATATATTCCATCTTCACTGCCTTATAGAACACTGAAGCTCCCTCACTTGGAGCCCAAGTTCCTTCACCTTGACCCTGGAGTGCAGGGTCCTGCATGAATGCAGACTACCATCAGTGTGCCTTAGGCTGCACCAAAGCAGGGAACAGACAGTGTCCCCACTCTCAGGGAGACATTAAAGCACAGAGACAGCAGTGTGTAGTTCCAAGCTCACACAGCATCAAACACGTAACACACGTCCTGCTGCTTCTGCGTGGGTGAGATAGATCCCTGGGTTCCAAGCCCACCACAAGCTGGTTCTGTCGTCCTCCTCAGTCCTTGCCCCGCACCCATTGCTCAGAGCACTGCTGATGGGCCAGACCTGGTGCCTCCAGCCAGCTCTGCTGCTGCCAGTTAAGCCTTCCTGGCCTCAGTGGCACTCAAGGGGGTGGAGCCAAGAAGAACAGCTGAGCATTGGCAGAGGGCTGGCCCCAGAGATGGGAGGGGCATCATCTGGCACCAACCTTGCTTCCTGGAGGCCTGTGGCTGGACTCATCCTCAGAGCTGGGATTGCCCCATGGAGGATCAATGACTTCCCTCTTGGCATTAATAATACTGTTAATTAAGCAACCAAGGGGGGAGCTTGGCTGGCGCCAGTAAGGGGACAATGGCCTGAAAAGGAAACGGGGAGCCGCATCTATGGCTTCCCATACAAGGCTTTCAAAAGAGCAGCTGTGGGGAGCGGGTAGGCAGAGCTCAGTCAGCAAGGGCAGGGGACCCAGCTGGCTCTTCTGGAGCTGTCAGACGTGTCAGGCCTCATGGGCTCCCCCAGACTGAGCATCCTTAGCTTCTTCTTCTATGGAACAGACCAAAGTAACTTCCGTTTCTTCTATGGGTAGATAGTGCCAGGGGAGAGTGATTGACTGGAATGTTGGTCTGAGAATTTGGGCCTGAAATCAATGCATGCAGGGGTTGATTAGCAATGTCTGAGACAAGTGCAGGATTGGGCGTGCAGGCAAGAGTACTATCTGTGGATTGCTGTGTCATGTTGTCTAGGATTGGATTAGGACCCCTGTAGACAACCAAATCTGCAGGTCTTCAATTTCTTTATGGAATACCCTGTATGTGGGCTTGTGGGCCCTACACACCCTCCCCATCTAGGTGACTTTCCATACCTAGCACTGAGTAAATGCTGTATTTACTCAGGGAGTAGAAAACCCATCTATACCTCAAGGTACAGTCCATTCGAGATTAACCCTTTCAGTACAAGTCAGAACCGTGAAGAACTAGCTGCTTTCCTTCTTTCGGTTCTGTTATTATTTGAGACAAAATAAAAAAAATCTGCAGTCAAGTGAGGACATACCAGGGGTGGTAATAAGGCCTTGACACTTGTCAGTTGCCCCAAGTCACAATCCAGGGGCTGATAAACACAGCCCCATGAATGCAGTTATTAAATACTGGCCATGCGACACATGTCAGTAATTTTAGACCCCAGTGCTCAGGAGGCTGAGTTGGAGACCAGCCTGGGCCACACAGTGAGATCATGTCTCAAAACTGACCAAACAAACACAGAACCAAGCCAAGTATTACTTTCGGCAAGTCTGCCCAGGGTGCCCACCCTGGCAGAGCTTAGAGCCCTGAGCAAGAGAGAACATAGGGTCTCCAGGTCCAGTGCATGGACATCTTCCCTTCAAAAGGGTTTTGTTGATCCTGCTTTATCCTTTTCCACGTATTTTCCTATCATCACCTACTTGGTTTTCATGGTGACCTCTGGGTGCAGCAGTATGACACTGACAAGCCCCTTTCAGAGGAGGAAGAGGACAGCTGACAACTGGTGGTGGGACCTTGAACATCATTTTTTTCCCTTGATCTCTTCTAGTCAGCAAATATTGGCCCCACAATCTGTTGGCTCTGTCTCTCACACAAGCCCCAGCCCCCAGCATTGCTGGCCTGAGCAATTCTGTCATCTCCCAGGGTTTTTCCTGCAGGGCCCTATGGAGGTTTGGGAAGGGTGACTGGAGAGAAGTCTGGTCACGTGTAATGTGTATAGTTTGAGGTGCCACAGCTGACCATCTGGGTGGAGATTATGTGGTATAGGAGGGAGGTGGTGTGGGCAGGGAGGAGCAGTCAAGAAATGTGAGGAGGAGCACACCTGTGGTGTCCAGTGTGTGTACATGTGTGTGTGCATGTGTGTGTGTGTGTTTGTCAAGCACAACCACTGTCCAGGGCCCTAGAATCATCAGGATTGGGGCAAGGGTCCTCTTGGAGCTCCCAATCCTTCCCTCAGACCTCCCTTACCTCCACTAACATCCTCATTCACACTCTTATGCACACTTACCTTCAGCCTTCCCTCATCCACAGGAACTCACAGTCCCACACCAGTCAGCACAGGATGGGTCACGCTACAGTAACAAAAGTACCCACACAGCCCTGCACAGCAGGAAGAGTTTCATTCAGGCTGTCTACTCTGTCTTATTCGCTCTTCCTCCCACTCCCTCTTCTCCTCACTTGATCTCTCAGTCAGTGCAGGATGTGCCGTACCTCAGTAACAAGCATCCCCAGACCTCAGCACAGCTCAGCCACTAGGGCTTGTTCCTGCCCACACTCTGGACCCACTCCCTCCCTCTCATCTTCCTCTTGTCTCTTACTTCCTGTGTGACCCACACATGGGATCTGTAAGCTCTGCATAGGGACCTCATGGTTACACAGTTCTATGCAGAGCCAAACCCCTACCCTTACAGGCACTCTGGCATCTGGCACACCTCTGCAATCTGCAGCCACCCTCACACTCCACTTGGGTCACACCCTCTTCTGCATGCTGTAGACGATTATGGCTGAATATGGACCCAGAAGCCAAGAGTGAGGTCCAGGAGCTGGGGTCTTTGGAGGTGACAGGGTCGGGAGGGTGAGCCTCCAGGTGGAACCAGGGCCCCAGAGTACCTCTGACCCTTCTGACTTGCAAGGACACAGCAGGCCAGCAACTGCGAGGCAGCGGCTGTACCTGGGACTTGGCAGCCTGAGGAACTGTGATGACACTTGTCTGTGGTTCTTCAGCCTCCATTCACGGTGGCTCATTCTGAGACATGGCCACAGTCAGGCTGTCCAGCTTTCAGCGGGGGCCATCTGTCCTAGCTAATTTGATGTCACATTGACGCAAGGTAGAGTCGAGTCATTTTGCGGGAGGGAACCTCAATTGAGGGAAAACTGTGCTGTTTTTCTTACTTAATGATGGATGTAGTTGGTCCAGTCACTGTGGGTGGTGCCAGCCCAGGGCTGGAGGTCCTGGGTTCTCTTAGAAAGCAGGTTGGTCAAGCCATGAGAGAAAATCCCAGAAGCAGCACCCCTCCACAGCCCTGCATCAGTTTCCGCCTCCAAACCCTGGTGCCTGCAAATCTCCTGGCACCAGCCCTGCTTTGGTTGGTACACATTCCCTGAATGAACTTGCAAAGGGAAACTTTCTCAAGTGACAAAAACTCACCAACAGTGAGACAGGAAACATCAGGACAGGGACTGTGTGTGTGTGTGAGCATGTGTATACATGACTGCATACAAGTGTGTGCACACATGTGAGTGTGTACATGTGTGCACCAGAGTGTGTGTGGGCCTGAGTGTGTGTGTGCAGGAATATGTGTATATGTGCATGGGAATGTGTGCATGCGTGACTGTATATATGCATATACATGCATGTGTGTGCATGCATGACACCATGTGGGTGCCACCTGGAGTCAGCAAATGGTGAGGGCAGAGTGGGTGAGGGGGGACAGGGGCTGGGTTTTGTCAGGCTGTGGGCAGGTGCTTGGAGGAAGAGCTCTTCTGCCTTCCATCATGCAGGCCCAGTGGGTACACTTCTGTGAACAAGGAGAGGGGTTCTCAGCTGGTATATGTGTCGCCTTAAACTTGGACTCTGGGCCACCAGCGTGTGTCACAATCTTCCCTTGTTTTTCAAATCCCAGGTTGAGTCTTCCTCATATCAATCTGAGCATCCCTAATCTGACTATGGTTATACGCTTCTGGGTGGGAGGTCTGGGTTGGACACAGATTTTTGAGTTCCTGTCTACCTGAGCGGGGCTGCTGGCACCAGGATGGCCCTGGACCTGCCCCAGCTCCCCGGAGAGTGGCCCTCGTGTTGACTGCAGCCCCAGGCTTGCTCTTTGCTATTCTATATACAGGCTCTGAAAGGGCAGCTTCAGCACTGAGGGGCGTCTGGGGTGGGTTTAATGTGCCCAGCAATTCTCACTGCCCCAGTGCCAGCCGGCATAATTCACTCTTAAATTATGGCCATAAATTCCTTCAAAGAGATGGATCCCCAGGCCTGTGGGGGGTTGATGCCAGTGTTGCTGAAGGTAGTTCACACTTCTGCTGGAATTAAAGGGGACAGCAAGCCAGCTTGGGGCCTGGAGGCATCTCTGTCCCTTCAGGAAAGTGTGAGTGTGCGCAGCAGGGAGTGGACTCTGGGTGTTCCTGTGTGCAGGGATGAGCAGGGCTTCCGCTGGAATCTGCCTCTAGTACTGCTGCTGGGTGCACGGCAGCCCTATCTAAGAAAGTGATTATTTGGAAGTTCCCAGAAGAAATACAATCAGGGAATCTAAGTGTTGCAATGACTGAATTAGAATGGGATCTGAGGGCAGAGGACAAAGGAAAGGGAACAAAGGCCAAGATTGGAGTCAAACAGTCACAATACAAGACAGGAGGACCAGAAGAGGCAAGAGGCAAGACACCCCATTTGCACAGTCTAGAGTGACTGGGAGCCTGCAGGATGGGTGCCCTGGTGCTGAATGGATTTGTCAAGTGGACAGATTTAGTGGCTTCAGAACAGAAGCCCTGAAGTGATTCAGGGGTTCTAGTCCAGGGTCTTGCCTTAATCAGGCCTCTCAGACCCCTCTAATCTTTTATTCTCAGAAAATATTCTCATGAAATGACATGATTCCCACCGACTCACACATTCAGTTGGTACTGGCTGAGTCCTCTGTATAGGGCCATATGCTGGGATGCAGACTAAGGAATGAGACCCCCAGCAGGCATGCCCAACCTGCAGCCCTGAGACCCCCAGCAGGCATGCCCAACCTGCAGCCCTGAGACCCCCAGCAGACATGCCCAACCTGCAGCCCTGAGACCCCCAGCAGACATGCCCAACCTGCAGCCCTGAGACCCCCAGCAGACATGCCCAACCTGCAGCCCTGAGACCCCCAGCAGACATGCCCAACCTGCAGCCCTGAGACCCCCAGCAGACATGCCCAACCTGCAGCCCTGAGACCCCCAGCAGACATGCCCAACCTGCAGCCCTGAGACCCCCAGCAGGCATGCCCAACCTGCAGCCCTGAGATCCCCAGCAGGCATGCCCAACCTGCAGCCCTGAGACCCCCAGCAGGCATGCCCAACCTGCAGCCCTGAGACCCCCAGCAGGCATGCCCAACCTGCAGCCCTGAGACCCCCAGCAGGCATGCCCAACCTGCAGCCCTGAGACCCCCAGCAGACATGCCCAACTTCCAGGCATGGGCCTCATGTGGACGTAGACAGACAGAAATGCCATCGGATGCAAAATCATAAACTGACTCAAACATTATGAAGGAGTTGTTTGTGGTAGGTTTTGGTTTCAGATGTTTGGAGCACCTGTTCTGAAACAGTGCCCCAGACAGTTCTATAGATGATGATGTGAGAGAGGGACAGAGGCCAGGAGTCCCACGCAAGTCACTGGGATGGGGCAGAGGCACAGAGAACTCTAGATTGGGTCTGGATCCTGACAGGCTTCCAAGCTGAGGGAGAGTGGAAGGGAGAAGTGGCTCTCTCTGGACATGGGGTGGAGATGACGTTGGGGGCTCCCATCACTTGCCTACAGCCTGCCTTCCTCAGCACTACCCTTCTCCCACCGCTGATGAGCTAGAGTCCTTTGACAGCTATGGACAGTGGGAGGGGCTTGGGTCCATCGGTCTGAAGTACACAGTGAGCTGCTAACACACCCTGTGCTCCTCCTCCAACCAGATCCGCATCCCAGGCCCACCTGCCACTCACAGGAAATCCCCCTACAGACTTGATTCCAGACCCTGTTCTACAAAGTCAGCGGGGTGCTAATGTTTTTTATAGGCTTTTTAGTGGGTCCAAATTTCTCTTTAAGGAAGACTGAGAGGGGAGGGAGCTGCTTAAGGCTCATCTCATCAGGGAAGTGCGGGGCTGGGCTGTGCAGGACTTTGTTAGTTGCTTTTATTTTCATTTTTATCTTCCTCCCTCTCATTCTCCCTCCCTCCCTCCCTCCCTTTCTCCCTCCTTCTCTCCCTCCCTCTCCACCCCTCCATATTGTACTTCTTCCTTCCTTTCTTTCTTTTTTTGACAGGGTTTCATATAGCCCAGCTGGCCCCTAACTCACTGTGTAGTCCAGGATGATCTTGAACTTCTGATCCTCCTGCCTCCACCTCCTGAGTCCTGGGGTTACAGGTGTGTGCCACCATGCCAGGCTCATGCAGAACTAAGGATTGAAGCACTCAGGGCTGCAGGCATACAGGAAGCATTCCACTCACTGAGCCCTACCCCCAGCCCCTCACGTTTATTCTCTTTGCGGGGCTTGTGGGATGGTCTCTTTGTTTCTCTGTAGTGATATTAAGCTTTATTGTAAAAAGCAAGCAAGCAAGCAAGCAAACAAGCAAACAAAAAAAAAACACATTTAAAAGGGAATAGGTCTGAAGAAGTCATAATGCCCAAAAATGGATCCTTCAGGACCCTGTGGCTAAAGCCTGAGACTATAGGCGCTGGGAGGTAGACCAACATTTAGAAGCCTCTGATCTGGTGAGTATTGAGAACCATTGAAGGTCTGTGAACAGGGAGGTGCTGACCTTGGCTGCCTCCCTGGAGGTGCTGGGGACCCTCCTTCAGGCCTGTCTTGGGTCCAGTAGGCCCCAGGCCCCCAACTTTTACACTGATGGAGAAATACTGAGACAATCAAGCAGTGAACCATGGCAGAGGGTTTATGAGGTGGCCATGCTTGAATGGTCAAAAGTTAGGGAAAATGTATTTATTATGCTTTTCATGGGCAAGTTATCATTTTGTCAAACTTTATTAGAGGGACTAATTAATGGGTTGTAAAGAGTACTAGTGCGTGGCCGG
Organism: Microtus pennsylvanicus; assembly: GCF_037038515.1. Lineage (NCBI taxonomy): Eukaryota > Metazoa > Chordata > Mammalia > Rodentia > Cricetidae > Microtus > Microtus pennsylvanicus. The sequence goes on along the minus strand of NC_134579.1, from coordinate 127,678,169 downwards.
AGAAAGAGCTGTGGTCCTGGGGACATTGGCAGCCCCAGGATTTATGAGCCCTCCGTTCCCCATTTATTAACGTGGGGAAGGTGTGCAGCAAGGGTTATATATGGGCTGGTAGGGAGTGAGGCTGTCTACCCTCCCTCTCCTGAGCTGTCCAGAGGCCTGGGAGGGGAGGGGAAGGACTCCTGGGGAGGCAGGGGACCCAGGCTGGCTGTGTGACCTTGGATGACCTTTTCCTGTCTAAGCTTCTCTGAGTCTCCACGTCCTTGTCCTGGAGGCAGAAAACACTCACCAACACACAAATGCTAAACCAGGCATGAGCTGGAGAATGTGGGGGAGGGGAAGAAAAGACCCTGCCCCCAGATAATCCATCACCCTAGTCCAGACATGTCCAACCATGTCAGGAGTAACCCGGTAGCCAGGTGTGCACACTTGCCAGACAGAGGCAGGAAGATCGGAAGTTTGAGGCTAGGTTGGGCCACATAGTGAGATCCTGGCTTAAAGCCAAAGAAGGACATGGAGAGAGTTGGCTGCTTTCACTGGGCTCCCCCGCACTTCTCATCTCCTGCTCTCAGCTCAGGGTCACTTTTTGCAGGAGGCCCTTCTGGCTGCTTTATGGATATACCGGCTATAGCCAGGGGATCCACCGAGACTCAGTGACTGTGCCTCCTGCCCTGGACACAGCAGAGTCTGTCTGGCCTGTGTCCTGCACCTGACTCACCAGCAGCTGCATAGATGGCAGCTGAGTGCAGGAGCTGCAGGCCTGGCCACAGGGCAATGAGAGGAGGTTATAAAAGCCTTTCCCATGGCTGGAACCTTACGGCCCCTAGGTGGGCAGCTGCCATGGCTAGGAGACAGGTTCTAGCAGGGACAGCTCCCTCCTAGAGGGGTGGCAGTCAGGAGGGGAAGGGGACTTTGAGCTGTAGGGAGTGAATGTTTTTTGGTCTCCCTTCTGTCTTCTGCTTCTTCCTATGATGCTCTGGGAGGGGGCTGACATCGTGCTGTTCCCAGGCCCTGCTGCAAGAGAGAGCTAAGCACTGTGGGCCCCTTCATAGTTCTTCAAATGCCTCCCCGCAGGCCTGGGAGGCTGGCATGGGGATCCCATTATCCATCAATGTGAGACTCCGTAAGACTTGCTGGTACTGACGGCTAGCACATTGGCTAGTATAAGACACCTAATCCCTTCCCACAGGAGTCTTCCAGTCCAGTGGGGGAAGCAGCGCTCAGAATGACAGGGCAGAGTCAGATACACATGGGGCAGGAGAGGAGAGAGGAAAGTTCACTAGACACAGGGCAAAGAGAAGCCCCATAACCAGCCAGGGGATTTGGGTGGGAAAAGTCTGGTGTAGACACCATGTGCCAGGGAGACAGATCATCAGTTCATTGCTGAGAAGAACATTATGGAAAAACCTTGCTGAACTGGACCAGGACATAGGAAAATGCTGTAGCCTCTTCTTACAGAATAAATGGGTGGCCTCTTCCAGTCTTCCCCGTCCAGTTCACCCACCCCATGTGTCCCCCCACCTTTCTATGCACATAGTACACATTAAAACCAAAATTATGTAAGCAAAGGTATTTGGACAGAGCAGCTGATAACTCTCTATGAGAAATGTCCCTGGCCATCAGAAGTCAGGGTCAAGTCCCATCCATGAAGTACCCTACAGCTTGTGGCCAGGGCTGAGTGGGGGCAGTGTGGGGGCCTCTGAGGCTACAGAAACCAGCTTTCTTCCTTTCCCCCCTTCTTGCTCCCTCTCCTTCTGTTTTATTTTTTTTTCCTTTTCAGATATTGTTCATTTTACCACTAAAGAAGGAAGTGTGGACTTGCTTAAACTACCATAGTTAGCAGTGTAAAAATATTTGAGAGGGGCTGGAGAGATGACTCCCGGGTTAAGAGCACTGGCTACAACCATCTATAACTCTAGTTCCAGAGGATCTGACATCTTCTGGCCTCCATGGGCACTGTACCCATGTGGTGCCCAGACAAATGTACAGGCCAAACACCCATACACATAAAATAAAAATAAATGAATCCTTTAAAAATGTGAATAACTACAGTTTTGCCCTACTCCAGAGCCTCTTCCTCTGCAGAGGTGGTCACTCTCACTCTGACGGTCTGTCCTGAGCCTTACAGGAATGTTTACGGCAGCCTGGTTTCTCTCATGTCTTCTGATGTCCACACACAAGCTCAATAGGTGGTGTGGCTGTATCTCTGGGGGTACTGGAGCTGTGGTCAGCATGTGTCTGCCTTAGCAGGAGAGTGGGCATTCGTTTGCAGAGATAGAGGACCAGCTCTGGACTTAAGTTTATCTGCATTTAGTACCTCATTTCTATTAAAACAGTACAGGTTAAAACACCAAACTTAAGTGAAAACAGGTCCATGCTTACACAGGGTTTTTTTTCCTCATTTTTATTTATTTATTTTTTTAATTTTCAATTGTTTTTATAGAGCTATATATTTTCTCCACTCCCCTTCCTTCCTCTCCCCTCCCCTTCTGCCCTCTCCCATGGTCCCATGCTCCCAATTTACTTAGGAGATCTTGTCTTTTTTTACTTCCCATGTAGATTAGATCCATGTATGTCTCTCTGGGATTGTGAATTGTAGGCTGGTTTTTCTATGCTTTATGTCTAACAATTACTTATGAGTGAGTGCATATCATATGACAATTGTCTTTCTGGGTCTGGGTTACCCCACTCAATGTGATCCATCCATTTGTCTACAAATTTCAAGACGTCGTTATTTTTTTTCTGCTCCATTGCATAAATGTACCACGTTTTGCTTATCCATTCTTCAACAGATGGGGATTTAGGTTGTTTCCAGGTTCTGGATATAACAAATAATGCTGCTCTGAACATAGTTGGGCACATGTCCTTGTGGCATGATTGAGCATCCTTTTGATATATACCCAAAAGTGATATTGCTGGGTCTTGAGGAAGGTTTTTCCTAATTTTCTGAGAAATCGCCACACTGACATCCAAAGGGGCTGTACCAGGTTGCATTCCCACCAGCAATGCAGGAGTGTTCCCTTTACCCCACATCCTCTCCAGCATAAGTTGTCATCAGTGTTTTTGATCTTGGCCATTCTTACAGGTGTAAGAGAAAATCTCAGAGTTGTTTTGATTTGCATTTCTCTGATGGCTAAGGATGTTGAACATTTCCTTAAGTGTCTTTCAGCCATTTTAGATTCCTTTGTTGAGAGTTCTCTCTTTAGATCTGGACCCATTTTTTTTATTGGATTGTTTGTTCTGTTGATGACAAATTTCTTGAGTTCTTTGTATATTTTGGAGATCAGACCTCTGTCTGATGTGGGCTTAGTGAAGATCTTTTCCCATTCTGTAGGCTGTCGTTTTGTCTTGTTGACTGTGCCCTTTGTTTTACAGAAGCTTCTCAGTTTCAGGAGGTGCCATTTATTAGTTGTTTTTCTCAGTGTCTGTGCTACTGAGGTTATTTTTAGGAAGTGGTCTTCTGTGCCAATGCATTCAAGTGTACTTCCCACTTTCTCTTCTATGAAGTTCAGTGTGGTTGGTTTTATGCTGAGGTCTTTGGTCCATTTGGACTGAGTTTTGTGCATGGTGATAGATACGGATTTATTTTCATTCTTCTACATGCCAGAACCATTTGTTGAATATGCTTTAGTTTTTCCATTTTATATTTGTTGCTTCTTTGTCAAAAATCAGGTGTTCGTAGGTGTATGGATTGATATCTGGGTCTTCAATTTGGTTCCATTGGTCCTCCTATCTGTTTTTTATGCCAGTACCAGACTGTTTTTTTTGTCCTGTAGCTCTGTAGTAGAATTTGAAGTCAGGGATTGTGATGCCTCCAGAAGTTCTTTAATTGTACAGAATTGTTTTGGCTATGCTGTGAAGAATTTTGCTGGGCATTGCATTGAATCTGTAGGTTGTTTTTGGTAAGATTGCCATTTTACTATATTAATTCTACCTACCCAAGAGCATGGGAGATCTTTCCATTTTCTGGCGTCTTCTTCAATTTCCTTATTCAAAGATTTAAACTTTTTGTAATACAAGTCTTCCACTTGTTTGGTTAGAGTTACTTTAAGTTATTTTATGTTATTTCTGACTATTATGAAGGGTGATGTTTCTCTGATTTCTTTCTCAACCCATTTATCATCTGTGTAAAGGAGGGCTACTGATTTTTTGAGTTAATCTTGTATCCTGCTACATTACTGAAAGTGTTTATGAGTTGTAGAAGTTCCTTGGTAGAATTTTGGGGGTCACTTATATAAACTATCATATCATCAGCAAATAGCAAGAGTTTGACTTCTTCTTTTTTTATTTCTATCCCCTTGATCTCCTTTTGTTGTCTTATTGCTGTAGCTAGAACCTCAAGAACTATATTGAATAAATATGGAGAAAGTGAACAACCTTGTCTTGTTCCTGATTTCAGTGGGATGGATCGCTGTAAGTTTCTCCCCATTTAGTTTGATGTTATTTGTTGGCTTGCTGTATCTTGTCTTTATTATGTTTAGGCATGTTCCTTGTATCCCTGCTTCCTCCAAAACCTTTATCATGAAGGGATGTTGGTTTTTGTCGAAGACTTTTTCAGAATCTAATGAGATGATCATGTGTTTTTTTTCCAGTTTGTTTATATGGTGGATTACATAGACAGATTTTTGTATGTTGAGCCATTCCTGCATCTCTGGGATGAAGCCTACTTGATCATGGTGGATGATTTTTCTGATGTGTTCTTGGATTTGATTTGCTAGCATTTTATTGAATATTTTTGCATCAATGATCATGAATGAGATTGATCTGTAATTCTCTTTCTTAGTAATGTCTTTCTGTGGTTTGGGTATCAGGGTAATTGTAGCCTCATAAAAAGAGTGTGGCAATGTTCCTTCTGTTTCCATTGTATGGAACAAGTTGAGGAGTATTGGCATTAGTTCTTCTTTGAAAATCTTGTGGAATTCTACAGTTCTTGTAGAATGTGCTCAAACCATCTGGCCCTGGGCTTCTTTTTGGTTTAGAGACTTTTGATGGTTGTTTCTATTTCTTTAGCAGTTATAGGTTTATTTAATTTGCTTATCTGGTCTTGGTTTAATGTTGGTAAGTGATATTTATTGAGAAAATTGTCAATTTCCTTTAAGTTTTCAAATTTTGTGGAGTACAGGTTTTTGAAATATGATCTAATGATTCTCTGGATTTCCTCCATGTCTGTTGTTATGTCCCCATTTTCATTTCTGGTTTTGTTAATTTGGATATTCTCTCTCTGCGTTTTGGTAAGTTTGGATAAAGGTCTATTTTGTTGATTTTCTCGAAGAACCAACTCTTGGTTTCATTGATTCTTTATGTTGTTTTCTTTGTTTCTACTTTTTTGATTTCAGCTCTCAAATTGATTATTTCCTGGAATCTAGTCCTCCTGGGTGAGTTTGCTTCTTTTCTTCTAGACTTTTCAGGTGTTCTGTTAACTCACTAGTGTGGGATTTTTCCAGCTTCTTTATGTAGGCATTTAGTGCTATAAACTTTCCTCTTAGCACTGTTTTCATTGTATCCCATAATTTTGGGTATGTTGTGTGGCCATTTTCATTGAAGGAATTTTAGGAAGTCTTTAATTTCTTCCTTTATTTCTTCCTTGACCCATTGATGATTCAGGTGAGCATTGTTTAATTCCCATGTATTTGTGGGCTTTCTGGAATTAGTGTTGCCCTTGAATTCTAATTTTAAGCCATGGTGAAATGATGAGATACATGGGGTTATTCCATTTTTTGTGTGTCTGTTAAGGTTTGTTTTGTTAACCTAGATTGTGGTCAGTTTTTGAGAGGGTTTCATGAGGTGCTGAGAAGAAGGTAATATACCTTTTATGTTTGGATGAAATGTTCTATAGATGTCTGTTAAGATCATTTGAGTCATAATATCTGTTAGTTCCCTTATTTCTCTGTTATGTTTCTGCCTGGCATACCTGTCCAGTGGTGAGAGTGTTAAAGTCTCCCACTATTAGTGTGTGGGGTTTAATGTGTGATTTAAGCTTTAGAAGTGTTTCTTTTACACATGAGGGTGCCCTTGTATTTGCAGCATAGATATTCAGTATTGAGATTTACTCTTGATGGATTTTTCCTGTGACTAATATGAAATGCCCTTCTTTGTCTCTTTTGATTTTAGTTTGAAGTCTGTACTGTTAGATGTTAGGATAGTTACACCAGCTTGTTTCTTAGTCCATTTGATTGGAAATTTTTTCCCACCTCTTTACTCTGAGGTGATGTCTGTCTTTGAGGTTGAGGTGTGTTTCTTGTATGCAGCAGAAGGATGGATTCTTTTTTCGTATCCAATCTGTTAGGCTGTGTCTTTTTATAGGTGAATTGAGTACATTTATATTCAGGAATATTAATGACCAGTGATTGCTATCTCCTGCTATTTTAGTTTTTGTGTTGATGATGTTATTTTATGTGTTTCACCCTTCTTTAAGATTTGCTGCTGTGAGATCATCAATTGTCTGTGTTTTTATGTTTTAACTTCCTTGGGTTGGAGTTTTCCTTCTAGTAATTTGTGTAGGGCTGGGTGTGTGACTAGGTATTGGTTAAATCTGGTTCTGTCATGGAATATCTTATTTTGTCCATCTATGGTGATTAAAAGCTTTTCTGGGTGTAGTAGTCTGGACTGGCATCCATGGTCTCTTAATGTCTGCATAACACTTGACCGGGATCTTCTGTCTTTCATTCTTTCCTTTGAGAAGTCAAGTATTATTCTGATAGGTTGCCTTTATAAGTTTCTTGGCCTTTTTTCCTTGCAGCTCTTAATATTCTTTCTTTATTATGTGTGCTTAGTGTTTTGATTATTATGTGGCAAAGGCACTTTTTTTGGTCAAGTTTCTTTGGTGTTCTGTAAGCTACTTGTATCTTCATAGGCATATATTTCTTTAGGTTGGGAAAGTTTTCTTCTATGATTTTGTTGAATATATTTCCTGTGCTTTTGAGCTTGAGTTCTTCTTCCTTTATCCCTATTATTCTTAGGTTTGGTCTTTTCATGGTGTCCCATATTTCCTGGATATTTTGTGTTAAACTTTTCTTAGATTTAATGTTTTCTTTGATCAAAGAGTCTATTTCCTCTATTGTATCTTCAGTGCTTGAGATTCTCTCTTCCATCTCTTGTATTCTGCCGTTTAGGGCTTGCATTTGTGGTTCCTGATCATATTCCCATAATTTCCATTTCCAGAATTCCTGTGGTTTGTGTTTTCTTTATTGTCTCGATTTCAGTTTTCAAGTCTTGAATCATTTCTTTCATCTGTTTGATTGCTTTTTCTTTGAAGAAAATTTTAATTTTAATTCCCTTTTTAAGGGCCTCAAACATTCTCCTAAAATTATTTTTTAGGTCATTTTTATTCTGCTTTATCTATATTTGGGTGTTCAAATTTTGCCTTTGTAGAGCCACCTGTTTTTGTTGGTGTTGTGTTGCTCTTTGTGGTGTTGAGTGTGTTCTTACCTTGTCTACCCATCTTTTCCTCTGATTGGTGTAGTTGGGGATGTGTCTTTGGTGATCAACCTTGCAGGTGCCAGTAGATCCAAGGCTCAGATGGTTGCTCCTCATGGTGCAGTCAAAGTCATGGTTCCAGTCACTCTGGAGGTCACTCTGTGTTCTCAGAGGTTGCTGGCTCAGGCCTGCTCCCTCGGAGATCCCTGACTCACGTCCCATCTGTACTTTGTTCCATCAGACGTTGCTCCCTTGTACCTACCTGCTCCAGTGGAGGTTGCTGGTTCAGGCCTGCTCCAGAAGAGGTTGCTGCCTTGGGCCTGCTCTGGCAGAGGTCCACTTATTCAGTTTAAGGGAAAGTTTTCTCACTCTATAGGGTGACACACACAATTCTTGGCTACTGTCTTTTGCCTTCTTTCTGTCTTTAAAAACAGCCCTCCACACAGGGCCTCATGCAACCCAGGTTGGTCTCAGACCTGCTGTGTGGTTAAGGATGACCTTGAAGTCCTGGTTTCTTTTCTGCCTCCTCTTCTCCCCTGCTGGGGTCCTAGGTATGGGTCACCACACAGACCTACATTGCCCTGTCTTTTTCTGTCCTTGAGAATGTCAGCCTTGAGAGTGTGGTCTTAAGCGGGGGCTCTCATCCCACTCCACTCTGTGGCTTTGCTGTCCCTGTAAGTCTGCTAGGTCCTAACCTCTTGACTCCCAGACAGCTTCTGACTTCCCATGCTCCACTGTCACTTGTTTTCAAGGCCTTGAGAGCTGCCCATCATGATGCCAGGCTTGGGTGGGCATCTGTGACTTCCAGACTCCCTGAGTGGGCTGTCTAACCTTGGCTGTCAGCTTGACCACATCTGGGGTTAACTCAAACCCCAGCACCTAGGCATGCCTGGGAGGATTTTCTTGATTGGATCATTGACGTGAGAAGACTCATTATAAATTTGGGTCATAACATCTGGTGGCAACTTGTATAAAGGACATGGAAAAAAGAAGCTCTTGCTTTTTGCCTGCTTGTCCTTTCATGGGGAGTTTATCTGTCCTGTTGTTGAGGCATTTCCTTCACTGGCATTGGAGCCCGCTTCTTCAGGATCCCAGTGTAGACTGAAGACAGCTGAGACGCCTCACCTTGGGGGCTGAACAACTGGATCCTTGTCAGGAGACACTATTGGACTAACTGAACCACAACTTGTAATCCAATTTAATAACCCCATACATATCACATAAAATTCATTTTATCAGTTCTGTTCCTCTAGAGGACCCTGACTAATACCCTGGGTGTGACAGTTGATCTTGGTTATCAATTTGTTTGGATCTGAGATCAACTGAGAGAAACACACACTCTGGGCATCAGGGTTATGATTTTGATATTTACTGTAGGATAACTCTTCTGTACACTGTGAATATATGTTACTCTCATTAGTTCATAATAAAAGTTTCTTTGGCCTATCGCAAGGCAGATTATAGCTAGGTGGGGAAGCCAAACTGAATACAGGGAGAAAGAAGGTAAAGTCAAGAGAGATGTAAGCCAGCTGCCCAACATGAAACAACATGTCAGTGGACCAGTAAAATCCATGATTATGTGACGATACATAGATTTATAGAAATGGGCTAATTTAAATCTAAGAACTAGTTAGCAATAATCCAAACCTAATAGGTCAAGCAGTTCGTAATTAATATTAAAGCCCCTGAGTGACTATTTAGAAGTGGCTGAGGGATGGGGCAGGACAGAGAAAGCCCAAGTCATCTCAAGCCTTCCTTCCCTTTTTCCTGTCCCTCAGTCCCTCCATCTCCATCCCTCCTTTCTTCCCTCCTTTCCTCCCTCTCCCCTCCCTCTCCCCTCCCTCCCTCCCTCCCTCCCTCCCTCCCTTCCTCCCTCCCTCCTTCCCTCCCTCCCTCCTTCCCTCCTCCCTCCCTTTCTTTCTTCCTTTCTTGGCTAGGGTTTCACTATGCAACATTGGCTGAGCTGGAATTCGCAGAGGTCACCTGCTTCTGCCTCCCCAGTACTAGGATTAAGGGTGTGCACCACCATGCCTGGATCCATGCTGGTTTTTTTTTTTTTTTTTTTTTACTGCTGCACAGTATTCCTTCGCAGGGAGGCACTGCAATTTATTTAACTCTCTCTTCTCAGTTGTCTTTGTTTTTTTCACCTTGAGGGAAAGTTATCTTTTTCCTCAATACTAAGTAGGGGTGTTTTGGATGGCAAAAAGCAGAAGCCACCCTGAAGGTGCATAAGATACAGGGCTGTCAAGAAGATGCATTTAGCAGCATATCAGGCCTGGGAATATCAAGCTTGTTTATAGGACTGGGGACAGAAGCAGGGTCAGAGAAACTGAGGCAGCGGGCCAGGTGCTGGGCAACCCTGAGCCCTAGGCCAGCCATTGCTGCTTATTGTACTAATAGTGATCATAGCCATGGCCATGGTGGAGGGCTTCTCAGAGCAACCAGACACTGTGGTATATTCTGCTAATTCCACCACTCAGAAAACTGAAGCAGGAGGACTGTGAGTTTGAGGCCAGACAGGACTATATGGTAAGACCCAGTTTCAAAACCTCAAACACAAAGAGAAAAACTTGAGCGGGTTCTGATCTTGCCACTTCCCCTCACTAGCTTGTGACCTGGCAGGATGCTTGACTGTCTGCTGCTCCTGAACTGTAGGCTTTACCACCACTTTGAATGCTTGAGTGTCCCCGATCCATCCCACCCTTCTGAACCATGGTCTTCAACATCATCCAGCAGCTTAGCAGATGGAACTGGGGCTGTGTAAATCGAGTATGAACAAGACTCAGCTAAGGGCTGGGCACATGTGAGTGTCTGTAGGGAGCAGTTTGTATGGTTGGCCTTAGGAGCTGCTGAATGTTATCTCATTGCTGAATGGGATAATGCCTGCACAGCTGGAAAACCTTCAGGTTTATGATGGGGTTGCCCCTGGTAAAATGCTCAGAGTATTCTAAGTTGAGGTGATGTAAAACGTTTATGGCTTAAACCCCTCCCCCATGGTTGTAGGATGATCACTTTAGACCACAGAAGGTTTCCAACAAAGCCAATTTTCGACTGAAGTGTTGGAAAGCTCATGTAATTCTTGGAACAGCTTTATCCAAGATTCTGGCCACCCAGCACATGCTCAGTGCAGGTTGGTGGGGCTGGCTGTGTGACAGCGCACTGCTTCGGTCCACTGTTGGCAGAGAAGACCCTATATCCCATTGGCCCAGGGAAGGATGCGAGTTCTATGTGTATGAAAGGGTCTCCTGTTGGCACCATTGTAAAGTGGGAAAATCACAGAGGAACTTGTCCCAGTCCACACTGGATATTGCATACCATGGACTTTCCATTAATACAACAGCCTCTGGCTGGCCTGCAGCCACCAGGCACCCGGATGTGTTCATCTTCGAGCTCCGAAGTCCCCAGTACATGCCTTAAGGTGTCCTCACCTGGCTGGAGGAAGGAGAAAGAGATGGAGGAGTTAAACCTGTTTATCAACCATGACAGGAAGTTATGCACATTGTTCCCTCTCAGTCTATTGGCCAGAGATAATCACATGACACCACCTAGCTGCAAGGACACTTGGAAAATGTGGTTCTGGTGCAAGGAGTCTCCATTCTGTGAAGTGCAGAAATCCTTGGTGGTCTCCTCTGCTCTGCACAGTGCTCTCTCATGTCTAAGTAATGGCCTAGAAATGTCAAAATTGGGGCAGCCATGCCAGAGTTTATCCAGGGTTCGTCCAGCGTGAGCTGCAGCTGTGCAGACTGTGTATTTCCTGTAACCAGGAATGATGGTTCTGGAATCCATGAAATCCTTAAATAGGTAGTGACAAAGGCAGTTTCTCCAGGAGAGTCCCTGGGACCCAGCACGTGCCACCTCGTGGCTACAGTGAACCCCCAACGCCTTAACAGAATGCCTCTTTCTTGGGAATTGAACCCAGGGCTTTGTGTATCCTGAGGGGTGCTCAGCCACTGAATTATGGCCCACTTTCATATTTGACTCAACTAACTTGTTCAAGTTGATCTTGAACTCATTCAGGCCGTCCCCCAAATAGCAATCCTTCTGCCTCAGCCTGTGGAGTAGCTGGGGTGACATTCCTGGACCATCATGTCCAGTTTCTTCTATTGCTTTCACCCACGCCACAGTTCAGGCAGTGGCTTAGTATGGTTATGTGCTTGCCCAAGTTTCACAGCCAGACAGGGCCAGACTCAGGGTGCATCTTAGAGGAGAGGATCCTGCAATGGGGCGTGGGGGCACATGCAGGTAGGAAGGGGACCCTCACCTCCCCCCAGCAAAGCCACAGACAAGATGGCCCATTGGACCAGGCATGTGGCCAACAAGCCACTGTCCAAGGAGCTGAGAGAGGCAGTTTTGAGTTTCTAGCTGCTTTCTGCACATTATGAAGACTCCTGAGACCCTGCTGGCATGCTGAGTTGGCTCTGAGCTCAGGTGGATGTTGGCATCTCTGTGTCCAGTTCAACAGAGTTAGACATACAACATGGCAGGGCTCTGCTGAGCAAATGAAAAGGAAAACCAAGGGACACTGTGTAATGTACACACGTGTATGTGTGTGGTGTGTCTGTTTGTTTTTGTGTTTGTCTGTGTATATGTGTCTATGTATCTGTCTGCGTGTCTGTCTGTCTGTGTGTGTGTGTGTCTGTCTGTCTGTTTGTCTGGGGATGTGCAGGTACCAAACCTTAATATGGGAGTTTCACAGGCCTGGGAAGAAGATACCATCAATACCTCCACTTAGACAGAAAAATCCAAGTGTTGCATGGCTCCTCGGTGTTCACCCAGCCTGACTCTTGGTCCCCTCACCAGGCCTGCTCTGTGTTTTTGTCCGTGACTTGTCTGGGTCCTGCAGAGCTGCAAGCCCACAGGAGGCTTTGAACAAAGGAGACCCTTCCTTCACTGGGCAGCTCAGCTTCCTTGGCCCCTATCCTGAGTCACGAGGGGCTCAGAACAGTCTCCAGGTATCTATAATTCGGTCTTGCCAGTCGTCAGGGCCAACGGATTCTCTAGCTTGGCTGAGATAACCAAGCCTGGTACTTAGTGAAGCCCTTTGTTGACTCTCTGACCTCTGCAATAGCCAACGGAAAGATGTCCTTCACTGCTCAGTTTTTCTGCTGGGGAAACTGAGGCCCACGAAGGTCAGCCTTTGTTGAGGTTGCTCAGGTAGGAGAAAGCTGAGGCTAAATTTAAAGCAAGACTCCTAGAATTTGGTAAATATGTACCATCAGCCACCCACAGTGGCCTCGCATCTCTAGGTCAAAGCCGGGTGTTACCAGATGGGGCAGGAAAAGTCACATGCTGAGAGCTGCTGGCTACCTTCCTCCCTTCTGTCCTTCCTCCTCCTCCTTCTTGCTTCCTGTGTGCATGCATGCCCATCCTCCAAGGATGCTTTTCATCTAGAGAAGCCTATCTTGCTCTTTTGTGGCTGTCAGCCTACTCCACAGGTATTGGTTCCTCCGGGAATCCTCCCCTGACTGCGTCTCAACATGCCCAGGTCTTCCCTTTGGGTTGAATTCTGAAGAAGCCATCAGTGCCTCATCCCCAGGGAATGTGGTGTGTGTGAGTGTAAAGCACAGATCTCTTACCCTCTGTGGGCCCCATCCTGAGGACATGGTGAGGCACACAGTAGGCATGCTATAAATAGCTCTTGAAAGACTGACTGAGGACCATGGCTTCTGGCCAAGGTGGAAGGAGGTGGGAGACAACTCTGAGGATTACCTGTGTGCCCCAGAGTTGGTTATCTCCCAGCTAGGGAGACTGTAGAGGGTGGGATTCAGCTTCATCAGGAGATAAGCCAAACTCTGAAGGAGTCGGGCCATGCTGAGGACAGTGTGGCCTCTCTGTGACCCAGAACAACGGACCCTGGGTTGGCTGCCGGATGGGAGCTAGTTCCTGGCTTGTGGCCTGGGTGTTTTGACAAGCTACTGGCTTTGGTCCAGGTTCTGGGACTTCCCTGATGGGCAACCAGGCCCTGGTGATGGAGCAGATGTATGGTGACAACCCACTGGGATCTAAGCTGGGAAAGAGGGCACTTGCTGTGGTACAGCCCAGCTGCTGCCTTTCCGAAGCCCGGCATGAACCTCAGCTCTTTCAGAAGGGATGAAAGGGAGGCCCCGGCAGACCTCAGGCCCTTTATCTTTAGCAAAATGCTAGGCAAGCTTCAAAGACGTTTGAGGGCTGAGAAGAGGCTTAGTAGTAAAGTGCACACTACATGAGTGTGAAGACCAGAGTTCAGCCCTGCAGAGCCCCCTTTAATCCAGTGAGCCCGGTAGCCTACCTGTAATTCCAGCCATTGAAGATGGAGACAGAACCCTTGGAAGAAGCTGCCCAACAAGGCTAGTCATGTCAGCAAACTCTGGGTTTGACTGAGAGACTCCATCTCAAAGAATAAGGTGGAAGAGTATCAGGATGACTCCCAACAGCAACCTTGGGTTGTGCTCGTGCATACCACACACACAAGCATGTTTGCACACGAGCACACATGCCCCAAGTGTGAAAATGGAAACAGGTCAGGGGAGCAAAGTGTTTTGAAGGGGTGATGCTTCCTTTTATTCTTGTAACAACCCATGAGTTGGGTCCCATCATCGCCCCCATTCTACAGAACTCATAACCAAGGTACACGGAAACAAAGCCATTTCCCTAGGGTCATACAGCCAGAGTTGAGCCCCAGCCCTGCCTGGCTCTCCAGCTCTCTTTTCTGTTACTCTAAGATGAAGAGAGAGAGGAGGCAGAGGCTACAACTCCACTTCTCCCACATTCCCAGCTGGGCTCAGGCAGGACTCTATTGGTGAGCTGGAGTGCTGGGTTCAGTCACTGGGCTTCTGTTTGCCAACCCCTGCTCCAGAAGCTCCATCAAGGGGTCTCAGCAGGTTAGAGACCCCATGGCGTGCAGAGACCTCCCTGCCTGGTCCTGTTGCCCCTCACCCCAGCAGTCCTCCTGCCAGGTGCTCTGCTCTCCCTCTCATCTCTTGTCTAGTTTTCTCAAAGATTCTCAGGGTGTGTGTATCTGTGTGTGTAGTCTGTGTGTGACTCTGTGTGTGTGTGTATTTGTGTGTATCTCTGTGTGTAGTCTGTATGTGTGTGTGTGTGCACTGATGTGGAGGCCAAGGCCAACCTTGGTTATTTTCCTGAGGAGTGGTCCAGCACATCTTATTTTTTGAGATAGTCTCTCTCAAGGCTTCTCCTGTCACGGTCTCCCTGGTGCTGGGGCTACGACACATTCGACACATTCACTCTCTCTGTTGCTGCTGTTACACTTTCAGCCCCAGAAATTCCAAATAAGGCAAGACTGGGAGAAGCAAACTGAATGGGAGAGTCCCAGGGCAGCCCTCCTTGTCCCCTTCTCCCAGGCCAGGCTCCAAACCCAGGCTGTGTTCTGTGTGCGCACAGGATAAAGATATTCAGATGTACCACACGGGATCCTGACCTTCTGAAACCTCTTCCTGTGCTGGTTTCACATTCTAAAGAGTCTTCTTTTGGGGGATAGACCATTTAAATATTGTAAAACACACAATGTTAACAAAAGACACCCTACCTCATCCGGGCAGTGGTGACACACACCTTTAATCTCAGCACTCAGCAGGTAGAGCCTTGTGGATCTCTGTGTTTGAGGCCAGTCTGGTCTATAAGAGCTCCAGGATAGCCTGGACTAAATAGTAAGGCCCTGTCTTAAAACAAAACAAAACAAGAAGAGCTTCCAGCCCAGACAACTCCTTTAAGACAGCCTAAACACTCTAACCAGTTGGAACCTGCTGAAGTCCTTGACTGGAAGTGTTACCCCAGTCCCTGGCAACCATCTTAAGCCCCCTCCCCTGGGATATTTGGTTTGAAGCATCACCCCAGCCTTTCCCCCTGGGAGGAGTTGCCTTGGTCTGAACTCTACCTCCAGAAGCCCACCAAGTGCTGACCCCTCCCCAGGGAGGGTCAGGACCACTCCCACAGGCTATTTAAGCTCATGCAGGAAAAAGAAACATGTGGTCTCAGGTTTTGCGTGTCCCCCCTCCTTCTGTCTCTCCCTTCTCTTCACCAGGCTCTTCTGGCCACCCGGGAGCGCTGCATTCATTAAACGTGGGCATCTTTGATTCGGTCTAATCTGGTCTGATTGGAATTATTTGCATTGGCCAAGAGGCTCCTCTTAAGATTATACCTAACAGTCCTTTTGGGGGTTTCCAAAGCTGGGGAACTAAGTCTGACCCATTGTCTGCAGTTGTCAATAAAGCTTTATTAAAACAGGACTAGGTCCATTTGTATATAATGTACATGATTTCTTTGTTCTATGATGACAAGCGGTGTGTAGTTTGACAGAGAATGGTCTCCAAAGCCCAAAACATCACTTTTGTGCATGGGTGGGGGTTCAGTGTCTTTAGACCCCCATTCTAACGGAACTCTGTCCACCAGAACATTCTGTGACTGAAGGATGCTTCCAGGCTTTGATGACTCACTACAAGTCATGCACAGCCATTGAGTACCAAAGTGTGGCTTTTGTAATTGAGGAACAGAATTTTTCATTTTGTCTCAAGTTAGTTAATTCACATTTAAATGACTTCTCGAGCTCTTACCCTAAGGTGTTTTAGCATATAGAGCCTGAATATTCCAGCATTGTCCATATTGAGAGCCTGCCATTTGTGGGGAGGGACAGAGATGAATCTCTGAGATGGGTTCTCTAGGAAAGAATACCCCTTTTCTATCTCTACTATCTCTAGCCAGCAGCTTTGGGGTTAACAAAGACGCAACCTAGGATGGTGACATTTCCTTCAAAGATGTTGTTTGTATTGATATATTTTGGAATAATGTGTTAGCAGAGGGGGGGGAGAGAGAGTGAGAGAGAGAGAGAGAGAGAGAGAGAGAGAGAGAGAGAGAGAGAGAGAAATCAATGAGCAGCTGATTGTAGCAGGAAGGGCGGTCGTTTGGGGCAAAAGCTGCAGCAGTGTATTGGGAAATAGATTTTTCTGCCCTCCAGACATTAGCTGGAAATTCTTTGAAATGAAAGCCCACAATCCATGTCAGAAATGAAAGATTAAGGAGGTTAATATGCTGGGCCTCCCCCCTCCCTTTTAATTTCCACGTCCTGGGTGCCCTTGGCCTCCTGAGGAGGATGTGCAGGGTCCCTCTGCCATACTCCATCTGATCCCCCACCCCCACCCGTCCTGATCTGGGAGTAACAGCCCTGTTACCTGCTCCCGAAGTGGGTAAGGGTGAGAGAGGTGATCTACTGCCTTAGTTCTGAGATGGCTCTTGGCCCAGGGGACTTATACCACAGGGCCGTGCCCTCACCTCAGGAGACTTTCCAGGGGCTGGTGCCCTGACACTGTTTCCTGGGACTCATTGCTGGCCTCTGGGGACCCCAAGCTTTGGGAAACTCCAGAGCTCTGAGGCTGTGGTTGCTGAGGAATCCAAGTCCTGCCCCACCTCATGCATGACAGATCTGTGATTGTGTTCCAAACTCAATGTCTTAAAACTGAGCATGAGGCTCACGTTCTGGAGAGATGGGGTAGGGTGGGGTGAGTGCACTCTCTGTCTCTGGAGAGCAAATCCCTGAGCCTATTGCGACTGTGCATAGTCAGTAGTTTTCTAGAGTGTTGTGTGTTCCTTTTCCTTCATTGAGAACAGCTACCTGGCTGGCTTTTGACTGGAATGCCTCTGAGTGCTGGTTGAGGTGAAGGATCTGAGCTGGGTTTGCCTTTCCTTTTCTGCCTCGAAACACCAGAGTCCCAAGACCCAGCCATGTCCCAGCATCCACATCTTCAGCTGCCTTCCCTCACAAAGTGAAGGGTGGCCTGGTCTTCAGCCGTCTTCACAGAAAACGCTGAAAGGAAGACTTGCAGCTCTTGGGGCCATAGGCTGGGTATCACCTCCTCTGCATCCTTACGGGACTAGACCGGCTTGGGACTCAGATTTCCGAAGTGTAAGTGTGCCCACTCTGAAGCTGCTGTAGCTCCCTAGGGGTGCTTTCCCAGCCCAGAAGCTGTAGCTGTGGGTGGAGACGACCAAGGGTGCTTGTAGATGCCACTCTACCCTGAATTCTGGCTGTTTCTATGCATCCATGGGGGCGGGGGGTAGAACCAACCATGGGGAGGTGGCAACCCTGGGTACAAAACCTCAGAATCCAGAGGCATGGGTTGTCCTTCTCAGCCTTCCCTGCAAGCTGCAGCGTCCTTCCCGGACAATGCTCTTCTTTTGCCGCTGAGGCTAGGGAATGTCTTCATCTTCTTAGAATGACACTCATCCAGGGCCACAGTGATATAAGCTACCCTATCATCTGCTACCTGAGGCCCTTTGCCTGTAGCTGTATTCTCAGAACCTGGTGTATGATTTGATGAGCAAAACAACACACAGAATCACCATGAGGATGAGGCTGTATACTAACAACCACTCAGCACTGCCATGGGCCCACAGATGCCCCTGAAGCCTGCTGGAACCCAGGCAGAGCTAGGTTAAAGTTATTCCTTGCCGAGGGATTCCATGCCCTCCACTGTAGTGTGTTGGGAGGAGCCTTGTGCACAGGAAACTCAGATACCTTTGTCTCTACGCTCCCAGCAGTAGGGATGGAACAGGGCAGGCAACAGCTGATATGATAGTTCTGGTGACAGTAGACATGGAGTTTTGTAAGATCGTAAACTAAAAGTCACTAGAAAGCACTGCATTCATCCTTCTACCCCCCCAGACTTCCCACCATCACCCACTGTCCACCATGCTCCACCCACCTACCCACCTATCCACCTACCCCTTCACCCATCACCTACCACCCACCCACTGACCAAGCAATCACCCACCCATCTATATACACATCCCTATTCCATCCACCAATATATCCATCCACCCATCTACCTTCCACCCACCCATCGCCACCCTTCCATCCATCCACCCACATACTCACCTATCCCCCTTTACCCACCATCCATCAGTCCATCCATTCACCTATCCACTTACCCACCTGTCCATCCACTCACCTACTCATCCACCCATTCCCCATAGGCCCATCCATTCCTTCATCCCCCATTGTCCAGGCAGAGGCTGGCTGCTACTAAACTCATTTCTTTCCCCTCTTGCACCACATTCCCAGCCTCCTTTGTCCTTGGCTGTGTTCATATGGCTTTATCACATTGGGTTTGGCCACAAACCAGCACTCATGTCTCCCATTCCCTCCATCTGCTATCAGAAAGCAGGTGACTCTGAGACCTTGGAGAGGAGAAAAGCCACACACAGGAGGCATTGAGACCTGCTGGCTGAAAGCAAGCTTTCTAAGAGCGAGGGAAAATGCTGCTGATACCGTTGCGAGAGCCTCATTCAATGCTTGCTGTCATCCTAAGTGAGGAGATACACTGGACAGGTGTTTATTGAGCACAGGCTATTTATTGAGCCAAGCCAGGACAGGACACCATGTGAATCTTGTCCTTGGAATGCAAAGAAAGTAAGATCATGGGTTAGAGATGGAAAGGACTTTCCAAAGGGAGGCTGGGGAGGCTGGCCCAAGAAGAGACCATGACGTCTTTCCTGAAATTGAGAGTAGGAAGGAAACTGGACATGCCAGGAGTGGTAGAAAGTCAATCCACTTGCAGCCCAAAGAAAGGCATTGAGGTGCAATCAGAGGGGACCAGGGAGCTGGAGCTGGGATCCAGAAGACTGCAGAGAGCAAAGAAAGAAACAGGGATGCTGGCGACTGTGAGCTTGGTGCATGGGACACTCACATGTGGAAGCCTCAATTTCACAACACAAGAATGTGGGGACTGGAGCCCAGTGGGAGGCATTTGGGTCATGGGGGTGGAACTCAGAACTGAGTTGATTCTTTTCTTTTTGAATTCTTGTGAATTCAGCCCTTTCCTCACTTTTGAACATGTCCAACTTTGCTGAGCCTCCAACTTTGGGTTGAAGCCACACCAGGTTCTTGCCAAAAGCTGAGAATCTACTGGCATCTGGCTCTGGGATTTCCCAGAGTCGGAGTAAACTTACCAGTCTCAGGTATTTGGTAATAGCAACAGAAAATGGACTAAAACACCTGCCAGGATTTATGTTGAGTTGTTAGGGTGTGCTGTGGGACAATGGTCTTGTATCCTGTAAAAGATTTGCCACTTTTATTGGCTTAATAAAATGCTGATTGGTCAGTAGCCAGGCAGGAAGTGTAAGTGAGGTGACCAGCACAGAAGAATTCTGGGAAGAGGAAAGGCTCAGTCTGCAGTCATCACCCAGACGCAGAGGAAGCAAGATGAGAATGCCTCATTGATAAAAGGTACCAAGGCATGTGACTAACACAGACAAGAATTATGGGTTACTGTAAGATGTAAGAGTTAGTTGATAAGAAAGCTTGAGCTAATAGGCCAACCAGTTTATAATTAATGCAGACCTCTGTGTGTTTCTTTGGGATGACTGCAGGACTGTGTGGGACAGAAACTTCTGTCAACAATGGTGCACACATTGAAGGCAAGCCATTCACGACTATGTACTGTGGTGTCCCAAAGCCCACATTCTAGTAAGGGAGTGCCTGCTGGACACTTGGATCTGCTCATGTCCCTACCAGGCTGCTTGTTTGCCTCTAGGGACAGGGAACTCACTAGCTAATTAGGCAGCACAGTACATCTCTGCTAGCTGATATTTTACTTGTAAGTCTAGGGCATGCTGAATGTTCTGTATCTCTTTTCCTGGATTGGCTAACAACAGAACATCTACAGCTACAGGAATCACCTTGCCTCCCCAAGTACCAAGGCAATTGAGGGGGAAAATGACTTGAAAGATACAGGTAGCTTCTGAAGAGACCCTGGATCCAGCCATGCCAGAAGTTGTACCTTCAATAAATTTCCCTGTGTGTGAAACTCATCAGTTTCTTAAGCCACTCAGAGTTGGGTTCCCATCAAACACCATTCAGGGATGGGGGAGTGGACATGAGGCATGCTATGGATTGGATGGCTTTTCTGCTTCAGTTTCTCTGAAGCATAGGTGAGTTAAAGGGCACTCTCTGTTGACACACAGGGTGGCTGGCACTCATTTGGAAATATATCCTGGTTCCTGTGCTTAGTGGGGTGTGGCTGGGATGTGACTATGTCTCTGCTCTATAATAATTCAGATTTACCTCAAGACTCTGGAAATGGCAAGAAATGAGGGTCTGTGCTCTTCTCCAGGCCCTGTTGCTCCCATGGTCACCAAGAAGATGGGGTGAAGGATTGTGTCCAGAGCTTCAAAAGAATGGAGTCTTTTAGCCAGCCGCTGCAGGCATCTGGAAGGGGAGCATGGCAGATGGTATGCCCGGCGCTGCCACATTGCTGAGTTTATGGCGATGGTAGGTTCTCCCCCCTGCTGCGTTTACAGGAATGTCTTCACAATTTGCTTTTTGATATATGACAGAGGCTCCTCGGCTGGTGCTCCTCTGTCAGTTGGGCTCTGAGACTAAATCACTGGAAACCAGCCGGCACTGCACACTGCTGTGGGATAAATCTTCTCCAGGACACATGCACCATGTGACCCTGGGGACAAGACAGTATAAGAGGTCAAGTACAGGGAAAACAGGGAACTTGCCCTCTGCCCCCATCTGGACTGGAGGGTGGAGCTGGTGATGGCAGGACGGAGGGTTGCTGTGAGAGGGGCTATAGGACCACAGCAGCCTGAGATGAAGGTGTCCTTGGGGATGTGGCCCCTGTGCTTTGTCTTCTCGAGTTCTGGGCTCACAAGCATGTGTTACCTCCTTCATCAGAAATGATGCCTCCTACTCCTGCCTCATCTGAACGTGGCTACCCCTGCGAAGACCAGCTTCCACTGTCACAGTCTGACCATCGGAGTGAACACCTGTTTGGGGGAAGCATAGACAGTAGAGGGTCGATCCTAGAAGTGCCAGGAACTGAGAATGTGCACATGGCCCTTAGGTAGCTCCTGAAAAGAGCTAATCTTACAATGGTACTGGCTTATTGCAACAAGCAGCCTTCATGGGAGTGGCATGAATGAAGACAGCATGGTTTGGCTTATGCTCAAAGGTTCAACAGGGACTAAAGCTTTGACCATCAGTGTTGAGATGGCATGCTCTTTAAGAGGAGAGACCCAGTGAGAGTGCCCTAAACTAATATCTTCTTGTGCATCGGCTATAAGAGTTATCAAGAAGCCTGAGCTAATGGCCAATCAGTTTATCATTAATGCAGACTCTCTGTGTGATTTTCTCTGGGACTAAACAGCTGGGGGACCGGGCGGGACAGAAACCCCAGCAGCCCGGCCCTCATTACAACATCATTGAAAGACAGGTGGTAAAATGCTTACAGAGTAATTAATTGTCTTAGCTGAAAACTGGAAACCACTCAGTGCAAAAATGGCTGCAATCCTGCATACTGACCCATTAAGAAGCTGAGTCTATGTCTTCTCTCTGCAATCTGTGCTGGTCATGTGCCTCTCTGTGGCCAATGGGAAGTGGTAGAAGTAACAAAGCCTCAAGAGGCCTTGCACACTTCTCTGTGCTTTCTAAGAAATCTGCTCACCATGTGGGTGTCTCCTGTTGCTGTGACAGAACGGCCAGCGAGGACAAAGGAAGGAAGGGAAGGGTTATTCTGGTGAGGAGCAAGGCAGGGGTGTGAGATGGATGTCACACCGTGGCCAGTGAGGAAGCGTGGAGAAATGAGTGCTAGTCTCGGCTGTGTTCTCTTCTTTATTCAGACTGGGACCCATTCCACAGGATGTGACACCCACATTCAGGTTGGGTTTTCCCACCTCAGTTAATCCACTCTAAATCTCACAGACACAGAGATCCATTTCCGTATGGTTCTAAAGCCTGTCATGTTGATGACAAAGATGAAACCTCACAAGTTCACCCCTTGTCAACTTGACACCCAAGCATTCCTTTTAAATCATAGAATTCCTTCCCTGGTCTTCAAAGACTAGTGGGCATCTTTTAGTGAAAACCATGCTAGGTTCACTCTGAGAGTCCCCCAAGTCTTAACAATTCTAATATGTCAAAAAGCCCCCAGTCCAAAGTTTGTTCTGAGAGACTCTAAGAAATGTGAGTCATTGTGTTTGGAGAATTCCTTTCCTGGGGATACCTAACAGGGTTCCAATGACAAGCCAAAGTACAAGTCCATCAACATTCATCCTGAGCAACCAACCGAGTTATCGGGCTTCCTTACAGAGCAGGAGTGAGGGCTTGCTTAAAGGTGAGTAAGAGACTCCAAAGCAGGCTCACAGTGGCTTCCTCACAGCCCCAGAGATGGAGCCTCTCTTGAGTTTTCCAACAAGCAGTGGCAAGGAGTGTCCACTCCTGCTCCGAAAAGGAGGAATGGAAGGAGAGGTCAGCTCCATATCCAGCATCTGGAGCCTGGGGTACCATCACCTGGACTTGGGGAACCCCGCTCCTCCAGCACTGCCACCTGCAGCACATACATCCTCTCTTGGGCTGGTACCTGAGGTTCTGGAATTCTCTTTCTTAGCTTCTCACCTCTTACCAGAGTGACAATTGCTTCTTGTCTGCATCTGGCTTTCATGTGGTTCTGGGATCCAAACTTAGTTTATTGGACTTGAAAGGCAAGCATTTAACCCACTGAGCCAACTCCCCAGCCCAGAAAAAGTCTTAAACATACCTGGTTTCTTTTCTTTTCGTATTGCTGGACAGTCCTGGGTTGGATCCTCACACAGAAGACAGACATATAAGGAAGAGTTCTGTATGTTGTGAGAGAATCACGCAGCATGTTGGAGGTTGCACGATGCAATGGTTAGATTTGGTTGTCAAGCTTACACAGTTTAAGCTGCCCGGGAGGGGTATCTCAGTAAGTGTTAGACTGATCGGTGCACAAGCTTTGAAGGGATTTCTTTGGACATGGGAAGACCCAACTGGGTGTGGGAGGCATCATTCCCTAGGCAGAAGACCCTGAGCTGTATGAGTGGAGAGAGGGCGCCAAGCACACAGACATTAATGAATGACTGCGCTTCTTCATCATAAATGTAGTGTGACCGCGGCTGGTTGTTTGCTGTGAGCCTGGCCACCTTCCAGCCATCTTCAACCACCCGTTTCTTTCCCGAGTCTCAGTGTCTTCTTTTTCTTTAAAATCTTGATCACATTTTGATTTATTTTTTGTGTGCATATGGGTTTTCATGCGTGTATATGCGCACATGTGGAAGCCAGAGGACCTGTTAGAGTTGGTTATCCCCTTCCACTGTGTGACAGAACGCCAGTCATCAGTGTTGGGGGCAGGATCTTGCTGGCTTTATTACTAAATTGGGAGAGTGACTTGGTCAAAATGGACATTCTGTGTTACTTTATGAGATCAAAACATCCTGTAGAGAGGGTTTCAAAAGCTGCCTACTACAGGCTCTCCGAGTGACCTTTGTCTCGTCCTCTGGCTAGTCATCCCCTCTGTGCCATGGTGTGGTAGTGGTGGCAGGGGGAGGGGGCAGAATTCTGGCTCTTTTTTGGCAGGCACTGGGCACAGATAGTACCAGGGAGTCAGCTCAACAGCCCAGGCCAGCACTGTAGTTGTGGCCTGCACACCTCAAGCATCTCAGCAGCACCAGGCTGAGGCAGGAGCATCCCAGCAGCACCAGGCTGAGGCAGGAGCATCCCAGCAGCACCAGGCTGAGGCAGGAGCATCCCAGCAGCACCAGGCTGAGGCAGGAGCATCCCAGCATGTTTGCAGCCAGCTTGGGCTATAAAGCAAAATTCCACTGTAGCAAACAATCAACTAAAACATGAAAAAGGAAACAAGAAGGCAAGAAAGAGGCTGAATCCTAGAGTGGAGGGTGGCCCAGAGTGACGGTGGCTCTTAGCACATGAAGCCTGAGGAGCAGGCAGCAGGTTTGCTACTTCTGAGTGGGGACAAGCAGGGGACAACTTCCCCAGCAACTCGGCTTCCAGAGAGGAGAGGTGAGCAAGTGGAGAAGCAGGCATTGGAGTAGGCCTGGAGGGCAGATGGAGTGTGAGCCGCAGGCAGGCCTGGGTGACAGGGACAGCACAAATGATGTTCCCTCAGATTTACAGAGTGCTCACTACGCCCTAGGTTTCACGGATCTGCAGGTACAGGGCATGGAGGATGAGCACACTGGGCCTTACTTAGCTGGGCAGAATGTTCCAGAAGCATGAGTGCCTAGCTAGAAGGATCTCACCTTAATCTGTTAAATCCTTGCCTTTCCATCACTACCCACAGGACTGCCAAGTCAACCTGCTTCCTATAATTATCTAGAAGACTGAATCCAGCCTTGGAGAACATGGCCACAGATGTTACCCTCCAGGTTTAGGCCTGGAAATCTGTTTCTGTATCAAAGCCTTCAGGGTCCAGTGGGTCTGGGAGCCCAAGCAGTAGACACGTGTCCCCAGGCACCTCCCAGCCACACGCACCCTTCTGCAAACACACAGGACTTGTGATTGATTCTCTGCGTTCTTCACAGTCAGGCGGGGCTGGCTGAATGGGCCACATGCAGCCCAAAGGCCCGCCTGGAACCTCCTTCCTGCCCTCTGCCCCGGAAGTCGTTTGTTTGTTTTGAGCGGCAGCCTTTTCTGTCCAGCTTGGAAGGTTACTGTTGGCCTCCCTGGAACTACCCATCCCAGCTAAGGCAACAAAGACGCCATGAGATGGGGCTGGCCGAGGGCCTGCCTGGGTGCTCAGATGTAGACACAGATCAGCATGAACTCAGGAAGGAGTGCTGGGCTCTCCTGCTGAGGTAGTCCTGGCTTGGACTGTGGATAAGATTTCCACATAGGGAGGATGCTGCCCCGCCCCCACCTGTCTCTTCTTTTTGAATTACAAGCCAGCTGTTGCCACTCTCAGTGCCCTGGCTCTAGCTAGCTCCACCGCAGGCTCGGGAGTTGAACAGACCTGGCTCAGCTCCAGTCTTGGCCAACCTTGCTCAAGCTTCCTTACCTGTTCAGGAGTGTGGAGTGGAGGAAGCCAGCTTTTGAGGGTAGCCAGGCTCTTCCCTACCCCAGGACGAAGAGGCATTTGTCCTTCCTCCCCCTCCTCATCTTAGTCATCGGCACAGGCTTCTGCCCCATTTGAATCCCTAGAAGAGCGCTCTGGTCCAGGAGTCTGGAACTCTGGATCCCAGCTCTTTCTTGTCTGGGCCCTGCTTTGTGACTCTGGGCAGCTGTCTGGAATCAACTGCACACTGGGTTTTCAAGCTGTGTTCAAATTATGAACTCCTGTGAAAACTGAACTTGGTCTCTTTTTCTGTATGCTTTCCACACACCTCATAGACTGTATCCAAGGTGAACATTTAAATGAAATGACGGTTGTTTCTTTTTTGTTTTTGTTTTTTATTTTTATTTATTTATTTATTTTTTGCAGTGTGTGTGTGTGTGTGTGTGTGTGTGTGTGTGTGTGTGTGTGTGTGTGAAACTTCTAAGTGCCAGACTACGGATTTTTTTTGTTGAGAATCTGATGGAAATAGTGTTTTTTTGTTTTGTTTTTGTTTGTTTGTGGTTTTTTTTTCTGAGAGATCTGGACCAGGGAGTTGTAAGAGAGATTGTGGGTTACTCCCCCCCTTCTTCTAACCTTATGTGTGTGGGTATTTCACCTACATGTATGTCTGTGCACCACCTGTGTGCCTCTTGCCCTCAGTGGCCAGAAAATCTTGTCGGATACTGAAACTAGAGCCACAGATAGTTGTGAGCTGCCACGGAGTGTTGGGCGCAGAGCCCAGGGCTGTGCTCGTAACTGTTGAGCTATCTTTCCAAACCCCAGTATTTTCTTTATACCATCGTGGAAACTCTGAAGGCTTACGCTGTCTTCATAGTTCAGTCACTGAGGGAGCTCAGATGCAAATGGTTGGGGTTAGTGGTACAGCCGCCATGACTTTGTGGAGAAAGTGACAACCCATGGCCTGGGAAGATGCCTCCCTCACTTCCCAGAACCACCTTCTTCCCTCTTGCCCTTCCTACTCTCTGCCTAGCACATCTGGAAACAGTCCCACACATTCGTTTGCCATCCCACTCACCCATTTATCCATCAATTGAGGGTCCCTCATCTGTCTATACACCCATCTGTTCATATACCTATCCAGTTCATTCACCTCCATCAGCCATTATCCATCTACCCCCTTATCCATTTATCTAACCATTCATCTATTCAACCAGCCTATCTCTCCACTTACTCGTCGGTTTATCCATCCACTCACCTACCACCCAGCCACCAACTCCATAATCCATCTATCCACTTATCCATCCATTTATTCACTTATCCACTTACTCGTCCATCCATCTAATCATCTATCCATCCTTTACCCAAATGTCTGGCCACCCACTCATCCATCCATCCATTAATCCATCATCCATAAATTCATCCACTTATAAATCCATCTGTCTACACATCCACTCATCCATTAATCCATCGTGTAATTATCCACCCATCCATCCATCTACCTATCCAGCCATCTAGCCTTCCATCCATCCACCCTCCTATCTCAAAATCATAGTCTGAGTTTGTCTGGGCATTGTCCCAGGTCTGAGGAGAAGGAACACCTGGATTTGCCCTTAAGGGGCTCTGATGGTGGGTGGCTGTGTTAGCGGACATGGACAGTTAAGGGACTGTGAACTGTGAGGAGGTACATAGGGCCAAAGTGTCCACATGCGGTCAACAGGTCACCCAGCCCGGCAGCTACACTGTAGTCAAGATGGGCTGCCCAGAGAACAGATACCTGTCGGAGAGAGATAGGGAGATGTTAAAGAGAGGAAGGGCCCTGTTATGAAACAGTGCGGGGCAAACTCTGGGAACTGGAGAAGCACAGGCAGGGCTGAAAATGAAACTTGGCATGGAGACCTTTCAAACACCCATCAAATGCAGACAGAAAGACTGAGGCTTTTGGACCTGGGAGGTAAACAGATAGCCTGATCATGCTTTGGTTGTGGGAGACTGTGCTCAGCCCTGGGAGACCCTCCGGAGCTCTGGGGGGAGGGAAACTGGAAGGCTCCAGGGAGGCCTGTGAGGCGGGTGGGGCGTGGGAAGGCTGCAGACTGCTGTGGGACAGCAGGGCTTTCCTGTCATTCCTGGTCCCCTCCTTTGTCCCCATGTGTCACCAAAGAACGCAGCCACAATCTTGATAAAGGACTCTTTGTTTGGCAGTCTTGGGAGGAGGGAGGGAGAGAGTGGAAGGGGAGGCTCTGGGCAGGAAAGAGTTACCCCTCCCCTCAGGCTGGCCCTGCCCCCACCTCTGGCTCTGGGCAGGAAGCACCTATGCCCCATGGACACCCACATCCTCTCCTGAGCCCTGAACATGCTTCCTGACTTGGGGCTGCACAGCTTCCCGTTCTTTGAGCCTCAGTTTCCTCATCTGGAGGGAGTTATCTGTCAGCTCTATGGATGGGTGTGGGGTTCAGCCAGATCAGCTGTGTGGTCCCCTGTGTGAGCCATAAGAATGAGTGAGGGCAAACAGTTCTCAGAGGCAAGGTGACTGGTTGGTCAGAGTCATACAGCTTGACCTTGGGAGGGACGGTCCAGCTGTGACACCTCAAGTGTGCCTGAGGGTGAGGGCGTGTGGCAGGCACTGGTTTACCATCTACAGGTGGTTGGATTCCTGGCAGGCCTTTGGCTTAGAGGAGCGTGTGGCCATCTGAGAGAGTGCACCCAGGGAGAGCCTTGGATGCCTTGGGTGCTTGCTGCCCACATGTGCTAGACTGTGCTAGAGGGTAGCAGAGAAGCTTTGGGCCAGGCGACTGCCACAGAGGTCTGTGTGATCATTAGCTGGTTCCGGTCTGCTCTGTGCCTCAGTTTCCCAGGTAGTGTGGATTTGACGTGAGCACCACCTCACTGTTTGGGTGGGCAGCTTCCAACATGGGCCAGCAGGGTCACTGGGACACTGGGACAATGGTGTCTGCTTCTGGACACACAAAGACTTTGTTCAATTCAAGGTCATAGCTGGGGTGAGCTGGGACCAGCCCAGCCCCTCCTGGCAGTTCCTGCCTAGGAAGGAAGGGTGTGTACAGAGGGCTGTGGTCCTGGGGTGAGGAGGTCTTGGAGTGCAGGAGGCATGTGAACCGTCTTGTCCTGTTGGGCACTGCCCTTTGTGAAAGATCTGTCACCCTGGTCTGAGCTTGGGGTCCTGGACCCTTGTTTCCTCCCCACAGGGATGAGTTTACCCATGGACCCATGGATGACTCCTGGTCTTTCTCCCTCTAAGTGGTGGGTGTGCTCCTGTGTGTGTGTGTGTGTGTGTGTGTGTGTGTGTGTGTGCCTTATCCAGAGCCAGCCGCTAGCAGGAGACTCCATTACTTCCCCAGGCTGTGACTTGGCAGGTGGGAATTGGGTGTCAGTGTAGATAAGTCCTGAGGAGATTCCCCAGGGGAAGGCTTGGCTATGGTCTAAGCCTACTACTGTGGCCAGTCTGTTGGGGTCTTATCTTGGTTCTGTCCTGTGCTGTGTGACCTTGAGCAAGTGAATGAACTGCTCTGGGCTTGTTTCCTACATATAGGATGCAGATTTTTCCAGTGCCTATATCCTCAGGTCCTGGTGAGGATGGAATGGAACGCAGTGCTCATGGAAGAGCATGGCTGAGCGTGGACATGCCTGTGATGCCGCGCAGCACCGGCGAGCAATCTGCCAGTGGTGGTTAGGGATTATGTAGAACCAAAGGCTGAGTTGTAGGGTTCTAGGAGAACCTTGGGGAGCCACCCCTTTCTTCTGTGACAAGAGAGAGGTTGGGGAGGCAGCTACACCAGGGGTTGTGGTGAGGTCCTGCCCAGAACTGGAGCTAGGTGGGAGAGGGGGACCTGTGGGGCACAGGGCTGGAACAGGGGGAGGTAACCATGACTATAGCCGCAGTCTGCTGGGGGCCCAAAGAACCCTGAGAGGAAAGGCTATGTGGTGCCAGGAGTCTCCTAAGGCCTGAGGTCTCTGGAGTGGTGCACACTATGGGCCCAGTGGGAAGGGCAAAACAGTGGCTGGAAAATGATGTGATCTGTGATGACATGTGCCGGCAACTCCAGTGCTCCGGAGGTGTGCGTGGGCGGGGGGGGGGGAGAGAAAGAGGGAAGGAGGGGGAGAGGGAGGGAGAAGGGGGAGGGAGGGGAAGAGAAAGAGGGAGGGAGGAGAGGGAGGGAGAAGATAGGAAGGAGGGAGAGGGGGGAAGGGAGTGAGGGGGGAGAGGGAGGGAGAAGATAGGAAGGAGGGAGAGGGGGGAAGGGAGTGAAGATGGAAAGAGGGGGAGGGAGGGGGCAGGGAGGAGGAGGGAGGGAGGGAGAGAGAGAGAGAGAATCTTTCTTTGTTCTCCTTTGTCTTGGACATATCTGCTGTGTCCCCTTGGTTCTTGAAACATGAGTTCAAGGATCAAATTTAGAATTTCAAGGCAGTGATATTCATAGGGTCCCTCATCCCCAAGGCTTGCCCATTTTTTGGATGAGCAAAGTGAGTCTAGAAGGGTGACACATGCTGACATTGCCACTTCCACCTAGGCCCCTCTCTCCTCTCCTGCACTGGGTCCACATACCTCTCCTGGACACTCATTTGTCTCCATAGAAGACTCCAAGGCCATTCAAGCAGACCCTGTGGATCTGTTAATACACACGCAAAGGGGATGCCTTCTGGCCCTGGGCAAGGACAGGTACCCACCTGCAGCTTGCTGAGCTTGCTTAGCAGGGAGCCTCCGTGCTTTCCCGACAGGGCTCACCACTCACATCACCCTCAGTGTTTGAGCCTTGGAGCAGGCATGGAAAAGCGTCAAACTACTGTCCTCCAGGTCCTGAAGACCCCAGCTCTTGTTTATTTACTTTCTTCCACTAAGGAGAGTAATAAATGACCGGCCACTTGACGTGATCATCAAGGGCTCCAGTGAGCTATGGGCAGTGTTACCTCCCCCTCAGGCCAGCTTGAGGCGCCAGCTTCAGAAGATGGCAGAGATTAATAGAGTCCTTGTGGGGCCTACCTCTGGGGAGGGGTTTCTGAGAGGTGTGCTCACTTCTGCAACCTCTGGGGCTGTGCATGACAGCAGGGGAGCTGGCGCATGGGTGTCAGCAACGTCCGCAGCTTCCTGCACACAGGCTTCCAATGGCACTGTGGACAGGGTGAAGGTGAACAGGAGGCCTGGGTGCAGCGAGGCTCCTAGAGAGGGACCAAGAGGCATACATACTGAAGGAAAGGATGGTGACTAAGATTATACCTGAACATACCTTTGAAGATTACCACACGGTAGAGATTCAACAGCTTGAGGCAGGAGAGATGGTTCAGGGGGCAGGGTGCTTGCCACCAAGACTGACAGCCAGAGTTCAGTTCCTGGGACCCACATAGTAGAAGGAGAGAACTGACTCTCAAAAGTTCTCCTCTGAACACACACACACACACACACACACACACACACACACACACACACACACACCTTTAAGAAAAGAAATTGTTTTATGCTGTCTCTCACAGTTTTTTCAGGAACATGTGGAAGAATGAACTAAAATCCTCTGGTCTGTCTCTGATGCTACGCTCTGGGGTGTGTGTGTCTCGGTTTGGTGTTTTGAACACAGGCTGGGCATCTGGTTAATGTGGACAACTGGATTCCAAACCTTCCCAGGTCAAGGATGTTTGGAGAATCACATGATACTTCAACTAGAAAACATCATATCTGACCTCACACCATGAATCATGCCAGAAATTGTGGTAGAAAATTATTGTCAAGATAAATATTCCAAAATCTTAGAAGCAACAACAACAAAACCCAATCAGAAATACTTCTGTCTGAAGCTCAACCTGCAGCATGTGAACCGTTGAGTGTCCTCTTGCCCAAGGGCACATTAAATACGACTGTACAGGGCCTTTCTAGGACATATGACACACCTACAAGGTAGTGCCAGGGCTGGCCCATTTCACAGACACAGTGTTGAGCTTCTAGAGAAGACACACTCTGATGGCTGCTATGTTCATTAAGTGTGGGCCAGTTTTATAAACCCAGAGGAAAACCCTGTAAGAGAGTTAGCAGACCCTGGCTGGGAAGGGCCGAGGGACAGGTATGTTTTGGCAACCTCTAGTCATGTGTGTTCATGGAAGACAGTGAAGACAGATGGGGCTGAGGAAAGTGTCGTCATCTGTTTTCTTTTGCTAAGAGAAAAGCCTGGACTCAGGGTAACTGGTAAAGAAAGAAGGGAACAAGAATATAAACCCAGGAGTCTTGCGGGTGAAGGCTCACACCATGGGTGTGAAGAGCATCACGGCAGGAGTACCTGTGAGCTAGGCAGGGATCTCATGGCAAACAAAGCTGGGGCAGAAACCAAGGCCAGGCAGGCAAGCTCTTTTACCATGCACTCTCCTGAACCAGAGCAGAACACCCCAACCCAGTGACCGTCAGCTGAACCTACCCCTAAGGTTCCTCCTCTTCTCTCATCTCCCTATCTTTCCCATTCTCTCTATATCCCTTCCTTCTCCCCTCTTCATACCCCCTCCCATTCTTTGTAGGGACAAGGTCTATCTGCCTATATAACCCAGATTGTTCCACATTCACTCTGTGGTCCAGGCTAACTTCAAATGTATGATCCCCATGCTTCAGCCTTCCAAGTGCTGGGGTAAGAGAAGAGTTCCATTACACTAGCATTGGCCACTGCTTAGTACTATGACATGGGACCTAGTAGTTCTGGAAGGACCCAGGCCATTCTCTCTGGGAGGACCTGAGTTACTCACTCTGCACTTGGATGCCCAACATCTACACAGCACTGGTTCCTATGAGCAGCTAGCCCCAGTCCTAAGCCCTGAGGGTTGGGGATGCTTGCCCTTGCCACAAAGTATAGGACCAGCTCTGTAGTGGGGAGCTAATAGGAGCCAACCTACCTCCAGCGACTTCACTGGGGCCAGACGACTAGAGCTCACTTGGTGCCTGGAGTCAGGCCGGGGCCAATCAAGTTTCTTCTGTTTCCTCACATCACACTGGCCCCACATTTGGGGGCTCTATGGGTGCTCAGAGTCATGAAGCTACTTGCCCAGGGTGTCATAGCTTGCCAGGAGTGGCACTGACAATTGCTTAGACCTCAGATTCCTGATGGTTTTACCACAGACTCTGCTCCTTAATCCCCAAGAGGAGACCACCGCTCAACAGGGGACAGCATCCACTTAGTGCTGTGTTGGACAGCCCATGGCTTGTCTCTAACGACTTTACTAAGGTAACTTACTCTCCACACAGTCTATCCATTTGAAGCACAGATCTAGGGATTAGCAGATTCAAGAACTATGAAAACATCAACACAATAATTTTTATAACATTTTTTACACTTCAGAAGGAAACCCCAAACCCTTCTCCACTGGCCTGACTTTGTTCTTCCCACCCCCAACCTTCGTCCTGGCAACCAGTAATCTGGTTGTCTCCAGAGATCTGTGTATTTTTGGAATTAAATCTAAAAACATAGTGTAATCCTCCCTGTCTGTAAGGTCTGTCGGCGTCACAGCGTGCCCAGCGTTTGATTCTGTGCCTCACACTATCCCACCTCACAGGTGGAGCTCACTCCCCTCCCTTGACAGACGTTCTTCCTACTCCTGGCTACTGTGGTTTATGTTTCCATGGACACAAGCTTCCCTTTCTCACAGTATTCCTGGGAGCAAGCTGCTTGGTCAGATGGCTGCTCTCAGACTGTCAAAGAGAAACCAGACTGTTTGTTTTCCGGAGAGTGAACTTATGCACACAGAGGCAAGTGTTCTTCCATGGAGATAGAGCCACACCTTCTGAAACTTTCATTTAGAGATAAAGTAGCCCAGGCTGGTTTCAAACATACAATCCTCCTGCCACAGCCTCTGGAGTTAATCTTTTATTTTGTTTCTGTGATTTTGAGTCATGGTCTCATGTATCACAGGAGGCTTCAGTAGCTGAGGGTAACTCTAAAGTCCCGATCCTGGGTGCTGACATCAACATAGCAGTGTGCTGCCATACCAATTGTGTGGTGCTGGGGATATGAGCCAAGGCTCCATGCATGCTAGGTGAACACCCTACCAAATGAGCCACAGGACTAGCCCTTGATGTTCATCAAGAGAGCGAGGATGCCATTGGCCACCAGCCTCAGCATCCAAGCATCTAAGGTGACACTTGCTGCCACCACAGTGGAAAGTGAATCTGAAGCAGAGTTTGGGAAGCGTATCCACACCCCAGCTCACAAGGACACCGGTGCTTGCAAAGCTCTGAGAGGCTTCTCACCCGAGAGATAGAAAGATGCCCCGGGGCAGTGCTAGAGTCTGGGTGGGTCCATAGCAGGCCTCACATTTGAGCCTTTATGTCTTTCTTCCATCCTCCCAGCCAGGGCTACCAAACCTCACATGCAAATCACATGCAAATTTCTCCCTCCCATCGGCCCTTGGCACCTAGAGGAGTAGGAAATATTCTGGGTTGGGTCCTTCCCTTCATTAATTTCTGAGCCTTAGTACATTACTGATGGGTAATTAAAAGTGAGCTATTAATACTACATTTAATATTTAAGTGCAGCGAAGGGGAGAGAAATGTAAGTCAAGAATTCTAGCCGACAAGATACTATGCTCCAGAGATGAACTTTTTCTCTGCCTTCCCAGGGCTACAGATCATTTTCATAGAATACATAGGCCTGAGAACTTCCTTTAGTGGAGGAATTCCAGGGAGACCTCAAACCCCAGGCAAGACACTGGGGAGCCATTAATTACACTGGAATTGGAATAGGTCCTGAGCCCCATGGGTCTATTGCCCTTCACTAGTGGAACCGTTGGTGAAGAGGTTGCTCTGAGGCAGACACAAGGGAGATTGAGAATATCTCTCCACATCAGAAGCCAGTAGTGATGAGAATGTATCTGTCTCTACCAGGGGTCGCAGCAGTGTGGGCCTCTGGGTCCTGATCCTCCTTGATTTCATCCTCACCTTCAAAATCAGGCTTCCTGTATCTCAGCCTCTTCATCTCCCAGGAATCCCCCTAGAAAGCAATGCCTTGGGGCTTTGTGTTTCAAAGCTGTAACATAGTCTGGAATAATCTCTGTGGGCCAGCTCCCTCCTTCTTTTGCTCTCGTAATGCGATGCCTACAGGTCACTTAAATGCCAGCACCTGGTGACTCCAGAAGCCACATGCAGTAGGTGAGTAGCCAACATGGGTCATGTCCTAGGGCTGCTGATGCTGTGAGGTAATGTTGGCTAATACACCAGTCAAGTAAGGCTAAATTGCCCCAAGGCCACTGGTAATTAATGCAGGATGGGATTAAGTACATCTGGAGGGCTTTGTGTGTCTTCAGGGGCCTGAATCTTGGCTTTGCCCCAGGTCAGTGGGATCTTCGGTTGCTAGTAGGTTCTACTCAAGAAGCTACGTTTTCTACGAATGGGTTAAGTGGAGGTCAATGGAGGGAGGGTTCTCAGCTGGAACTCAGTGAAGGGAGGTTCTCAATTAGAACTCAGTGGAGGGGGGTTATCAAGTGGAGATCAATGGAGGGGCATACTCAAGTAGAGGTCAATGGAGGAGGGGTGTCAGGTGGAGGTCAATGGAGGGGAATTCCAAGGCGAAGGTCAATGGGGATTCTCAAGTGGAGGTCCATGGAAGGGGTTTTCTACTGGAGATCCATGGAGGGATATTCAGGTGAAGGTCAATGGGGGGAACTTCTCAGGTGGAAGTAAATAGATGGGAATTTTTATGTGGCCCTCAATGGAACAGGGTTCTCAATGGAGTTCAATGAAGGGGAATTCTCAAGTGGAGGTCAATATAGGGGGTTCTCAAATGTAGGCCAATGGAGGGGGCTTCTCAATTGGAACTCAATGGAGTGAGGTTTTTACATAGAGGTCAGTGGAGGGGGTTCTTTTGTTAAGGTCAATGGAGGAGGTTCTTAGTGGAGGTCAATGGAGGGGGTTCTCTAGTGGAGGTCATTAGATGGAGGCTCTCAAATGGAGGTCAATGGAATGGGTTTCTCAGGTAGAGGTCAATGGAAGGAGATTCTTAATTGGAGCTCAATGGAATGAGGAATGGAGGGTGGTTTTCAAGTGGAGGTCAGTTGAGGGGGTTCTCTAGTGGAGGCCAATTGAGGAGGTTCTCTAGTGGAGGTCAGTTGAGGGGGTTCTCTAGTGGAGGTCAGTTGAGGGGGTTCTCTAGTGGAGGTCTGTTGAGAGGGTTCTTTAGTGGAGGTCAATTGAGGGGGTTCTCAAATGGAGGTCAATTGAGGGGGTTCTCAAATGGAGGTCAGTTGAGGGGGTTCTCTAGTGGAGGACAGTGGAGGGAATTGACCTGTGGGCAGTGATGAGAGCTGAAGGGAGGCCTACTCTCTGCCAGGCTTTTAATGGGCACTTCTACACAGTATTAATAACCTAACTGTCATACTCAGCCTGCATGACACCCAGCACACTTTGGGCCTAAGTGTCCATCGCTTACCCCATGTTGTGTCTTGTTGGGATCCCAGCAGGACCAGGTGGGTGCTCTTGGGAGGTAGAAGGTCTGAGTTGGAGTCCATGCTTCCTGTGTGTAACTTTGTGAATGTCTCATTATGTAGGCTGCTCCTTTTGGGAGTGGGAATCATGGAAGCAGAGGCAACCCTCTCAACTGAGTTCATGGCAGTTGGTCAACACAACTTATCACTGGTAGTTATCTAAGGCCTACTTTACAGATGCAAAAACTGAGGTTCACAGAAGACAGGTGAATCTCAGGTCCTTTTAATTACTCCCGTCCCTGGACAACACTGGGAATTGTGGGTCTTTTGTTTGACTGGACCCCAGAAGATGGTTGTGGAAACTTCAGGATCTCTCTGGAAAAGGTAAGTAATTGGGGTGGGGGCAGGATGTTTGATTGGGGCTGTGTAATCCTTGGCTTCTTCTCGTTCTGCTTCCAGGCTGACATGTTCCCCTCTCTCTAACATACACACCTTGATCCACTGAATTCTCAAGTTAAAAAACAATTTCCCCTCCAAGAGAGACACAGCAAAGGGGCAGCAGCCAAGATCCTAGGCACATCAAATGACTCTGGATCTCCTATCTGCTGATTCTGGTCACCATCCATAGGATTTGTAGTGAGGGACCCTGCAGGATCTTTCCAGCAGGGGAAAGCCTGGGATGACTGGGTCCAAGTTCCACACAGCTCTGGTATGATAGCCTGAAAGGTCTCTTAAGGTGGGAGTAATGAGTAGGGTTATTTGTGAACACACAGAGAGCCAAAAACATGCCAGGGCTCTTAGGAGAGTTCAGACCCCTAATACTGTGAACAGACAGAAAAAAAATCAGGATACACATGGCAGAAGTGAGGTCTGTTTATATACACTTCTCTGAGGATGGGTAGGTTTCATGGCATAAGCCACTAGCTAGGCTCTCTGATTTCCAAGCAGGAGGCAGGGAAGTGTTGGGGAGCAGGGTGTGTGGTGTCAATGTCCCTATGATGTAAATTCACTTCCTCAGGTAAGAGATCCTGGTACCTGGGATTCTGTTAGCTTGGACTTCACAGATGTTGTCTCAGCAGGTGCCTGTAAGTATCTATGTAAGAAGAGGAGCTGTTGCAGATGAGGCCTTAGTTATGGTTATTCTTGCTGTAATGAACACCATGACCAAAAGCAACTTGGGATGGAAAGGGTTTATTTGGCTTATGTTTCCACATCACTATTCATTACTGAAGGAAATCAGGACAGAAACTCAAAACAGGGCAAAAACCTGCAGGCAAAAGCTGATGCAGAGGCCAATGCAAATTATCCATATCTATATCATATCCCCCTTTAAATGTAAAAGAAAATTTATAAACAATATTTGGGAATATGGACACAGTTATTTCTCTCCTAACTGCTTCATGCTGTGTGGGAGCACTGTTAATTAGGTCTTTCATGGTGTATCCTGTTTGCTAGGTTCATCTCAGTCATCAGTTGGGTGAAGTAATTTTCTGAAGGTAGTCATGGTGATCTTTCAGGAGGATGTGGTCTATCATACCATATTGGGATAGAAGCAATCCACAGGATCTCATCCTCTGTGAAAACAAAAGAAGAACTTCTTTCCAA
Organism: Microtus pennsylvanicus; assembly: GCF_037038515.1. NCBI lineage: Eukaryota > Metazoa > Chordata > Mammalia > Rodentia > Cricetidae > Microtus > Microtus pennsylvanicus. The sequence goes on along the minus strand of NC_134579.1, from coordinate 127,640,952 downwards.
AAGCATCATATCCTTAGACCCAAATTCTGAAGTCATAATACCCTTGTGATATCCATTCTGGTTTAGCTTGGCAGCCCATATAATGAAATGTCTCTCTGTACTTAGCTCCTTTACAGTCAAAAAATTCAAAGAAAACACAATAATAAAAAGAATTCAAACTCTCTGTGAATTTTCCACTTTTATGTGGCTTAATTTTACTCTATCACTTAAAGCATTAACTTAATTTTATGACTTGTTAATACTCTTTTTCTTCTCTCTCCCAAGCCTCCGTATGTCTAACACTATGACCCATTTAGAAGTCTTTTATGTCTGAATCTGTCCTATTGTGAATCTGTAATTCTTTACTATCAAGGAGCACTTCTTAAAATGCTAAGCACTTCTTAAAAACTTAAGTTGCACCATATAGAGGTAATACGGTACCACCTGTTTTCTGCCCAGTCTAAACCTTAACTGCATTGTTATTATGATAATTATGATAGTTCCTGCCTGAGATCAGCACAGTTCAGCATGGTGGCAGGAGCTGCTCCTGCCTCAGAGTCATTTGGTGCCATTTGAGCCACATGCAGTTCTAGGCACACAGCAGCGAGTCCACATTGCCATCAAGCAAGCAAACCATAGCACTTTACTCACAAAATCCCATTCAAAAGCTATGTCTCCCGCAGAAGCCAGACAGAGATTGCGATGGGGGCACAGCCCAGGAACTGGTATCTCAAAATCACCACTTTCTAGTAGACCTGATCCCACTGCCTACCCAGGTAGGAAGAGCTGAGCCATTGGCATGGTCTCAGCTACTTTGTTCCCAACTCTGAGAGGGCACAGAAACATCTGGGCCCACAAATGCTCCATAGCCAGAGATTGCACCCGCGGCAGGGCCCAGTGGAGTTAGTAGACCATGTTGGAGCGTCACTCTGTTGTAGATGGAGCAGAGGGCTGCATCCCGCTGCCCAACTGGCTTACACCCAGACTGGCAGGCTGCTTGTCGTCCTGGCCACCTGGCTAGCTTATGCCCAAAATAATCACACAGAGATCTGTATTAATTAAATTACTGCCTGGTCCATTAGCTTCTTATTGGCTAACTCTCACATCTTGATTCAACCCATTTCTAATAATCTGTATGTCACCACGAGGCCATGGCTTACCAGGAAAGATTCAACATGTCTGACCTGGCAACTTCATGGCAGGTGGCTCCCTGCCTGCCCTCTTCCTCCCAGCATCCAGTTCTCTTTTCCCCACCTAAGTTTTGCCCTATCAAAAGGCCAAGGCAGTTTTCTTTATTCAACCAATGAAAGTAACACAAAGAAAGAAGACCTTCCTACATCAGTTGGGCCCTGATGTTATTATATTCTTGGGCAGCCTATGGGGACACAGCGTGGCCTCTGGATGGCAGTAACTCCATCTCATGTCCAGGCTACATACCTGCTGTGATGATTAGTGTTGGTTGCCAATTCAATAGACTATAGAATCACCCTGGAGATGAGCCTCTGACATACCTGTAGGAATTATCTCAATTACATTAATAGAGCTGGGAAATCCTGACCACTGTGGGCGGTGACATTCCCTGACTGGGGTCATGAACTGTAGAAGTGAAGAAGCTAAGCAGGAATATTCCCCTCTCTCTGTTCCTGAGTGTGGATGTCATGTGACTAGCCGGCATCCTGTTCCTTGTCTTCTCAGCTATCTCTCTGAAACTCTGAGTTGAAATAAGCCCCTTTCCTTTAAGCTGCTTTTGTCAGGCGTTTTATTATAGCAATGAGAAAGTATTCATGAGATCTGCGTTCCTATAAGCCTTGGGCAGGTTGAGTCATGACCTTAGCCCAGCTCACATACTATGTTGGGTGTGGAGGAAGCTTGTTGTAATAAGAGCGGCAGGGCTGCATCCCCAGCACCCCGGCCGCCTGGCTAGCTTATGCCCCGGAATAACAACACACAAACTGTATTCTTTTAAACACTGCCTGGACCATTAGTTTCAGCCTCTTAACCCATTTCTAATAATCTATGTAGCACCATGAGGTGTGCTTACCAGGAAGATTCTAGCCTACGTCCATCCTGGGTCGGAGCTTCATCGCGTGTGCCTCAGAGAGCAGAGCTATGCGTCTGCCCTGGAGAGGGGAGCATGGCGTCTCTGAGCTCACTTCCTCTTCCTCCCAGCATTCTGTTTACTCCTCCCACCTATGTTTTAACCTATCAGGGCCAAGCAGTTTCTTTATTGCTTAACCAATGAAATCAACAGATTGATATATGACACTCCCATATCAGAAGCTGGTGTACTTCTTTTGTCTCTGCCGAATTCCTAGCAGACAGGTTCTTAGAATTGGTATTGTCAGTCTCATTTTCAAGTTTGGGGACTGGGCCTAAGTCAGAGAGTGCGTGGCCTTGTAGGTAGTGTCATCCTGGGATGGTGGTCCTGGGTTCTATCAGAAAGTAGGGTGTGCCAGCCATGATGAGCAAGCCAGTAAGAAGCACTCCTCCACGGCTTCTACATCAGCTAAAGTTCCCAAAGAAGATGGAAACTCAATCGAGAAAATGTCTTCATGAGATTCAGCTGTAAGGCGCTTTCTTAATTAGTAATTGATGGGTGATACCCAGCCACTGTGGGTGGGGCCATCCCTGGGCTGGTGGTCCTAGTGGTTCTATAAGAAAGCAAGCTGAGCAAGCCATGATGAGCAAGCCAGTAAGCAGCACCCCTCCATGACCTCTGTGTCAATGCCTGCCAGCAGGTTCTTCCCTCACTGCTTTTGATGGTGAACAGTGATGTGGAGCATAAGTCAAATAAGCATTTTTCTCCCCAAGGTGCTTTGGTCACGGTGTTTCATCACAGCAATAGTAACCCCTACCATCCATCCATTCTTCAACCTTTTTCCTTATTTCTTTTTCTCTCCCATACCCTTTCCCATCCTCCTCCCGCCTAGTCCCTGCTGGGAGGGTCCTTGTGGCCTGATCGCTCACCAGTACTCTGCGCACACATTATCCAGAGCACAGCGAAGCTGTCTAGGATTCTCGGCTGGTGCAGGGGAGACTCCTCTGCATATTTCCTGTCTATAGTACCTGCTCGGGGTGTCCCTCACAGTCCACTGTCTCACTGAGCACCATTTCAAACTTCCCTCTGTGTTTCATAAAATATCCAAAGAGCAGCATGTTGGCACAATGAGGCAATAAACAGAAAATTCAATTTATTTACTCAGATAGGAAGGATGAAGCCCTACAGTTGCCCAGATCCTTCACGCTGTAAAGGGCCAGCATTCAGGAAGGCTGTCCCTAGGGAGGTTATCTGCTGGGGAGGTTATCAGCAGAGGCCAAGTACCAAGAAGAGTCCCCACAGAGGGGCTGGCAGAACCTGACAGCCTCCCACTGCCTCCCTCCACTGCTTCCTGCAGCCCCATGCAAATCACCAGGAGCCTCATTTACATACGCACCAGCTCATTTCCATATCCCCCAGCTCTGGGTGGCAGGGCCCTGGGACTAGCTGACAGCGGCTTCTTTTGTTTGCTCTTGCCATCCAGGGAATTGTTCCTTAGTCCTTCCAATTGGGGTAGGGGGAGAAGAAGAAAGCAAGCCAGGGAAAGCAAAGCAAAAAAGAGCACCCTCAGGACAAAGGAGGCAGCCACCATCTGGGCCACAGGAAGGGAAGAAACACCACTGTCTGGAGTTGGACACTGGGGAAGCTGGTGACAGAGGGACAGGGCTTGGCTGGCTGCAGTGGGATCTCAGAAGTGTCAGCCCTGGCTGCAGGCCCAGCCTTGTCATGCACTTGGCTCTGGAATCTCTGCAGGTGATGGAGACATGTGCCTCTGTTTCCCCCTCTGTGATGTGACTGTTCCTCAGCAGCATCCTAAGCTTGTGGGGAAGTCCAAGGGTGTTGGCACCGCAGGCCCATTGGGTGGCCCTGGTTCACAGCTGTCAAATATAGCAGGAGGCTTGCTTGCCACAGCCTCATCTGTGAGGCTTGTGTCCGTCTAGCCTCTATCTCTGTGCCTTAGTTTCCACAAGGTGGTAGACTCTAGCCCAGAAGCTGGTTCTTGTCTGCTTTCACTGGAGTGGGTCCAGCTCACGGCCCAGCCCCGCTCTTACAGCTGCGCCCACTTTTCAGATGAGGACCATGGAGGCTCAAGCTTAGCCCCTTGGTCATGCTTTGCTGTCCTCTCTTCACGAGCCACACCTCTGCTCACCCAGGAGCCCCTGGACCCCCAGCACTGTTCCAGCAGGCAACACTTTGCTCAACAGAACCCTGGTTTAATCTGGGGGGACTGGAGTTCTGTTGAGGTGACTTGGTGTGGGAAGATCATGCATGTTGGAACCTGTGCTCTGTTTCTGACCCTTCAGTCTCCAGTTATGATCCACTCAGAGTTCTGTCATGACTCTTTAGTACAGACCAAACTCCTCCTTTAGGTGGTGCAAGAAGTGTGTATGTGTGTGCATGCACATGAGCGTGTGTATATATATATGTATGTGTATTATGTATATATGTGTGTGTGTGAATGTGTATGTGAGTATATGTTTTCGTGTGTTTATATATGTGTATGTGAGTATATGTGTTTGAGTGTGTGTATGTATGTTTGTGTGTATGAGAGAGAATATATGTATCCGTGGTGGATGGGTGTGTGTGGGTGTGCACACACATGCATATGTGTGCACGCATGTGTATGTATGTGCATGAGTATGTGTGCATATGTGTATGTGAGTATATGTTTTTATGTTTATATGTGTTTGGGTGTGTGTGCACACGTGCATGCTTCAAGTGAGGTCCCTAGTCCTATGTGAACATCTCTGTGCTGTTCTCTTGCACACATGCCTATTGCCACACATCCGTGTGCACAGATGGTAGCTGGAATGGGCTGGTCTGTTTTTTTTTTTTTTATACCACGCGTGAGATATTGCCGTGCAATGACTCAGGAGACTTCTACAAGGTGTGGGCCTGTGCTTGCTCTGCCTTCTGTCCATATTCGTGGGATTGATTCTACCTTAACTGTGAGTGAGTGCTTCATAGGACACACCCTCTGCTCCTTTGTGGGAAGTGTTAGTCTTGGCCCTCTGCAGGGCAGTGGTCTCTCTTCTCCTTCTCCTGGTCAGTGAGGAACAATGGCCCCAGGTAGGAGCTAGCGACAGGTGACAGGTAGTCTGGCCAATCCGGTGGCCAGTGCCAAACCCCTCCCTGGGTGCATTAGAACTATGTCCCCTGAGTGACTCAGAGGGCCTGGGCAGGTTCCTGAAGCTCCAGCTTCACCCACAGTCCCCCCTCCTCCAAGTGTTTTTCCCCTGTCCTGAGGTCTGGGTTGCAGTTTTAAATTTAGCCTCTTGTAAAGCCTTGTGTGACCTGGCCCCTGGGGGCCATGTGAGGACCTCTCAGAACCTTTCTGGGAGGGTTAGAATCTGAGTGACCTGGAAGTGGGGGAGGGGTGAAGTAGTCCTATATTTTCATCCTCCTCCCCTCTGTCGCGAGCCACCTCACACCCGTACATAGCACTGGGAAGCACTTGGAGATCAGACAGGACGTTTCCCTGGAAGCTGGGACCTAGAAGTTTAACCTTAGCTCAGCCCACTTTCTATGTGGCCTGCAGCAAGGTCCTGGCTCCGGGGTTCAGTTTTCCCATTTTCACAGTGGGTCTTTTAGTTCGTTTCCTAATGTCCTTGAGGTGTGTGAAGATTAGCTGGATTGAGGGCATCTGCAATCCGTGGTTAATTTAGGCCTGTCTTGGACATCCTAGAAGCCCTTGCTCTCAGACTTTCTCTGAAAAGTCTGTCACTCAGGAGACCCTTGGATGCAGCGTGCACTTAGAGGAATTCAAGCATGACCCCTTCCTGGGCCATCATTTTTGGAAAACAGCCCTTTCAAGGTCAAGCAGGCAGGGAAGGCCAGCTGCTGGCTGCACTCTCTGCAGTGAGGTTGTGGGCCTGGGTTACCATTGGACAAGCCCTGTGTGGCTTGTCCAGACACAGGGAAGAGAGATTAGCACCACCCTAACACATGACCACTGGAGGAGACTGCCTGCTCCCTGGGGGATCAGGCTTGCTTGCCATTGGGTCACCTAGTTCTGGGGAGGGACACGAGAACCTGACACCTTCAGACACTTGGCCTTGTCACTCCTGGGGGGATTTGGTGAGCTGTGGGCAGCTTGGTTGGGTACATGCTGTGCCGGTGCCTGAGCAGCCGAGTACTTGGTACATTGTCTCTAGATTTGGCATGATGGGGAGACAGAGGGCACAGTGGCATTCTTTTAATATCTTTGTGTGAATAAACAAAGGGGCCCTTAACTTTCCCATTAAAAATGGCAGCCAGTCACACACAAATCGGCATAGGTTCTGTTCTGCCTGTGATATTAAAACTGAATTGGGAATCCCATTGACTCATCCATTCTTACAATATTCCCACTGCCAAGACTCAAGTCCAGCTCCAAAATGCATTCTGATTCCACTGCTTCCCCATTAGAACTCTACCTTCACCAAGGTGAGCTTGGCAGAGCTCAGGGGAACATGCTGGTTCTCGGTAATTTAACCCTTCCTGTAGTGTCCCGCTCTGGCTTGCTCATGAGGACATGGTCCTGTTCCTTCTCCTTGGACAACCCTTGGGCAACTTTCTCTTCTCTGGGCCTGGACCAGTGTGTTCAAACTGCTTCACCAGACTCAGCTTGGTTCTAGTCCCTGGTCAGTGTTCTAGCCCTCACCATGAATTACTGAATCAGAGCGCCTGTTGGTCTATACCCTGACCCAGATGCTGAAGGATAGCTGGAAGGATCTGAGACAAGAGGCCCTTCACCAGGAAGACTGCCCCTCTTTTCTTCCACTCCAGTATCTCTCTATCCATCTCCCCACCCATCCCTATATCCACCAATCATCCATCTATCTATCTGTCTATCTATCTATCTATCTATCTATCTATCTATCTATCTATCTATCTATCTATCTATCATCTATCTATCTTATCTATCTATCTATCTATCTATCTATCTATCTATCTATCTATCTATCTATCTATGCTCCCTGACACATGTCCATCATCCATCCATCCATCCATTCATCCATCCGTATTTTCATACATGTATTTATATACTCACCTATCATCCTATTCATCGATCCATCTGTCCATCCATTGCTGTCTTTCTACCCATCCACCCACCATCCATCAGTTCAATCATACATACATTCTTTCCAGGTATCTGTATACTTATCCATGCACGTGCCTATCTACCCATCTATCAATCTACTCATTCATCTCCCTGTCATCCATCCATCTGTTCATCCAGCTACTCACTTAATAATCCATTCATCAATCCTTTCATTCATCTATTCTTCCACCCAGTCACCAATTCATCCACACAATTTTCTTTCTACTCATCCATCCACCTATCCATCTACCTACCCACCCAGCTACCCATCCATTTATCCTTCCATTCACCCATCCATTCATCCACCTGCTCAATCATAGATACATGCATCTGTCCACCTATCCACCCGAGGGGGCACGGGACAGACTGTCCCCAGTTTTGGGACAGGATAGAGAAGGCGCTCCTGAGGACCAGCCTGTGTGTGGTCGGGCTACCCCTCCTTCTCTCTGTACCTCCCCTCTCCCTCCCTTTCTCTTCCTCTCACCTTCCCGCTTTTCTACTGTCTCTTCTTCCTCTTTCTTTTCCCTGAAATTCTGCCACTCCATGCCTCATCTTGGTCCTTTTCTCTTTCTCCCTCCTTTGTCCTCTCTGTTTTCTGATGTACTCCTCCTCTTCTCCTTCCTCTTCTTCCTTATCATGTTCTTTTCCTCCTCTTTCCCACCCTCCTCTTCAACTTCTTCCAGCCCTTCCCTCTTCCTCTCTGGGGCTCACTGGGCTCACTCAGCATCGTGCCAAAGACTTTCCCCCACAGGCTTGCTCCTGGCTACTCCCAAGGCCTGTATGACAACAGTAACAGTCTTCAAGTCTCAGCAGGGTCCAGATGGTCCTGTGATGTGTCAGGGCCCCTGAGTGAGACAGAAGTACCTCATGTGGAGTCTGAGTTCCTGGCCCAGACTGGGAACACTTGAGGCTCCCTGCATGGACTTTATCTTGCTGACTCCTTCACCCAACAAGTTCTTTGTTGAACTTGGAACTGTTTCTTGCTGACCCTCTACCCCACCAGAAGATCTGAAAACTGTACCAGTACCTTGTAGAATTTTTCTGTCCCACCAACCAGCTCCCAAATAATCACATAGAGACTTATTATTAATTATACATGCTTGGCTGATAGCTTAGGCTTATTACTAACTTGCTCTTGTAACTTAATTTAACCCATAGTTCTTATCTACACTCAACCACATGGTGGTACCTTTTTTCAACATGGCACATTTACTTCGTGCTTCTTTTGCATCTGGCTGGCAAATTAACCCTTCTTCCCACACTCTCTCTTTGTTCACAAGTTCTGCCTCACCTCTACCTGCCTAGCTATTGGCCATTTAACCCTTTATTAAACCAATGAGGGCAACACATATTCACAGTGTTCAAAAGGAATGTTCCACAGCAGCGCCTTGTCCCCTCTGCTGTGGTGGCAGGTCCCAGGCTAGTGACAGAAGCCTCATAGTTTCAAGTACTCCCACTTTATGCAAATACATGTGAAAGAGAAACTTTATGTTGGGGGAGTCAGTGGGAGGAGAACACTGATGGGGAGAATCATGCCTTTTGGGAAATCTGAGGCCTGTACCCCAACCTACCTCCCTTGGGAAGGAGACAAGGAAGTGTCAGGGCTGCTAAAGATGTGGCTGAAGTAGGAGGAAAAAAAGATCTCATTTAGTGCCTACAGGTGGGAGGGGCATGAAGCAGGTAATTCAAAAGGTGGAGCTAGCTGCATACAAGCACCCTGACCCAAACGAGGTGGCAGGCCACAGGGGCGGGGAGGGCATTTAGGGCAGCCACTGGGTTAGCCCCAAACGTTCTCCCTCCCTGACTGATGGGTGGTGGTAGCATGGGTCTGCCCCATGTTGGGAGCAAGGTGAAGTGGGAACCCAAAGAAGTCTAATAACCAATTTGTTAAGGTATGATGAAAAGACAAACTCACAGATACAGAACAAATCAGATGTCGCCTCTGATCCAGCTGCCTTTGTCCAACTCAGGGGTGAAGAGTACCAATCGTGCAGTCTCTTGGTCACTTGCTCTCTGACCATGCCAAGGGAAAGCACGAGAGCGAGAAAGTGAGAGAGTCCTCCTATCAGCTTTTATGTGGTTACATACAAGACCACGTCCTAGGACTCATAACCCCCAAAAACCATTGGCTAAAGGATAGAAATCCCACAACAGCCTCCTTTGTGACAACTGTCTGCTGGCCTGGCCTCAGCTACCTCTCTGAGACTTTTGTTAGCTCTCCCTTATTGGGTAGCAGTTGTCTGGTTGCTCTGAGCTTTGGTTTTCTCCTTTGACAACAGGGACAATGAAAGTGTGTGCTGGGCCTTTGGATGCAGATGTCTAAAGTGAGTCAACAGAGCTGTCCCTGCCACCCTGACATCCTGGTCCTTTGCCACTCTCCAGACCATGAAGGAAAGTGTCCCTAGCTCAGTCCCTCCCTGGCCATGTCTCAGATCTCTCTTTGTTTGTTTGTTTTTTTGTTTTTTCTCTCATACACTTAGTTGTCTGCTGGTAGGAACCCAAACTGAACCCCTGGGGACATTTGGGGTGACCATTCCTTCAGCTAGTCTGGCTCTTGCCTATTCCCTGCAAAGGGGTTTGATGTCCATAGGGGCTTAGTCAGTCATTCTTTGGCTGTCTTGCAGAGAAGTCAGCCTGGAGCTCTTTCTACCTCTTCCAGCCCACTACAGGGAGGCTGTAGGCACTCAGGGCAGTACACTCTACAGACAGACATCTTTAGTCCCCATTAAAGGGACCAGATCCCTAAAGGATGCTTGGATTGACCTGGAAGAACCACATGTGGTCTATCCACTCATTCATCCATTAATTTATTAGCTCATATACCTACTCACCCAGCCACTTGCTCCATCATTCATCCAAGTACTCACTCAGGCATCATTTCTCATTCATTCATTCACTAATTTGTACATGTAGTAATTTGCCAATTCATTAATTCAGCCATTCACTCATCCATGCATCTAATCATTTATTCACCCACTAGCTGGTTTATTTATTCAAGCATTCATTCACCTATTCATCCATTCATCCATTTGCTCAGCTAGCTAGTCACCAGTTTGTTCACACACTCAGCTCTTCATTTATTCACTTGCACCCTTGGTTGTTCATTCACAGGTACTGAGCCTGGATCTTCCCTGGGTCCAGTGCTGAACCTTTCTGAGCAAAATGGGATCTGTTCTCTTGGAGCTCAGGTCTTCTGGGGGCCTATGGCAGGGGTTAGAAGATTGTCAGAGGAGTGCATAAAAAGGGAATATCCAGGACTGATGATTGGGTTGGAGGAGGAGAGAAGATGATAGGGGGCAGGGGCAGGGAGGCAACATGTTCAAAATCCATGGTGGAGGCACCGGAGGGCACAGATGGAGCAGTGGCAGTGGGGCTTGGGGTCAGCGAGGGACAGTATTCTGAGGGCAGTGGTGGACACAGAAGATGACTCAGGCAGGAGGATATGGCCCCTAAGAGGAGGGCGCAGCGCGATATGGGCGGTGACAGTAGCAAACAGCTGGGATATGAGTGACATTGCTGGGCAGCATGCTGGCACTGGTGAGACATATCTTCACCTGGAACTCCAAGAGGAGGCCATGGTGGGCAGGAGTACCAATGTGCCAGGCCCAATCTCTCTGGGTTCTTTGACTCAGATGGGGAAACTGGCTTTGACAGCAGCCAGGTGTCTCCTGTGCCTGGGTGGCCATGCACAGACTTTCCATCCTCACTAGTGACACAGGTCCCTTCCTGCTCCATGGAGAAAGCCAAGAGTAGGATCCAGTGACCTGCTACCTCGGTCCCAGTCTGTGCTCTCACCTAGGCCTGTGGACTCGCCACATTGCAGACTTCCCTTTTGGGGATCTTTCCACCTTGTTCCTCCCCCCTCCCCCCCGGCGCTATCAGCACAGCTCTGAGAGAATCCACTATATCCCAGGCCCCAGGGAGGTGACACAGAGCTACAGACAAAACCCCACACTTAACTTCAGGACTGGTCTCCCAGAAAAGGCAGACGAGCCGTGAGGGGCAAGCATGGGGCAGCACTGGGCATGTGAGGGTCCCGGTAGGAACAAAGGGAAGGTGAAACTGTGTGCTGGCAGCCAATAGGCAGCCCAACCATTCTGCCTTGCTTCCACCCTTCCCACACCACTGTCTCCTCTGTGCATGTTCGGGAAATGGGGTGAGGCTGGACCTGTTTGGGGGTGTTCTGTAGGCACACTGCTCTCACATGCATGACCTATGGGCACGATTTTGGCTCAGACTCCCGTTTTGAGACTGATCCTTGTTGATACGTGATGCTCCAGTTGACACGCGGTCATGGCGATGGGCTATTCCGCAGCACGAATGTGTCACTACGCGTTGGGTCATCTTCCCAGTGATGGCCGTGTAGCTGGGCTTTCCCCCTTTACCACCCAGACTGTAGGAACTCCGGGACCAGTTGACACCCCTGGCTTCCGTGCTTCTAAAATAAAAGCACCTGCTGACAGGAAGCCAATAACAGCTGCCAAAAGGCTCCCCATGGCCCACGGTGACGGTGACGATGGTGACAAATAGTCCCCAGGTCTGGGCCTTCCTTCAGCCAGGAGCGCTCTAGGTTCCCAGCTCAGGCCTTCTCTCCCTCTCAGAGACATATCTTGGTGTTGCCCTCATGTCTCAGTCTCTGACCTGGAGACCAGAAAGGTCAAACAGTTTCCCTAAGGGCACTGAGTGAGGAAGAAGCTCAGTCCCATGGCTACAGCCCCTTTCCCTCACTGTTCTGCTATAGGCAGTGTGGCTTCCACTATGTGCCTGAGATGCTCTCAGTGTGGCCCTATCTCTGAGCTTCACTCTGACTGTTCCCTCTACCCAGAATGCTTTGCTCACATCTGAGCCCTCACAAAGAAAGGCTGGGGAGCATGCAGTTCAGAGACACTCTGCAACTTGTCTGGGGACCACAGCAAGAGTGAGCAGAGACAGGCTTGAAACCAGCACTTCCCTGAGCCCATCTTCACCACTTTTCTGAGGTGCATCAGCATCACTTGATGCATCAAGGCTTGGAAATGACAATTCAATCTCAAAGTGTGTGTCTGTGTGTGTTGGGGCAGGGAGTGAGGTCCAGAAAGGAACCATAGCATGCCCAGGGTCACCCGGCAAGTGATCAGCAGGTCAAGCTCCTTCTCCAGCAGGATGAAGGTGGCATGTGTGTCTGTCTCATTTCTCTCAGTGTTTGGGATGCAGCCGGGAAGGAACAGAAGCCTGGATCAGAGGACCCGCTTGTCACTGCTCAAGGAGGATCTGGGGCCACCAGGCAGGGAAGGAGGAGGGTCAGCTGGCTGGACCATAGGGGGGCTGCAAGGCCCCAGGAGCTGTCACCGCTGACTGATGGATAGGGACAGCTTCCAGTCACTGGCAGTCCCGCCACGAGCCCCGTGGCCATCTCTGTGGCCGCCCACTCTGGCCTCCAGCCCAGAGCTTTGCTTTGAATGTCCACAAGGCCTTTGTTCTTGATATGGAGCTGGGCCGGAGGGGCTGAGGGGCCCCTTTCAGGGGAAGGAGCTGCCAGTGGTGGCTTCCCCTGCCTGCGACCCCCACTGTGTCCATCTAATTACCTGCAGGCAGGAGGGGCCAGCTGAGACAAGGGATCTGAGGAGGGGGGGGTATGGGGGTAGCTAGCCATCAGATTCCACTAAGCAGAGACTAGGGAATTTGCTTTTTCAGATCGTGGTTATCAAGGCCCAGAGAGGACAACCATCTTGACAGAGGCCACACAGCAAGTTAGAGGCTGACTCCAGGGAAGTGGGGATGGCCAGGGTGAGGGGAAGGAAGGGAGCTGGCGCTGTGCTGAGCTGTGCTGAGCGACCATTGGGCACTTGCTGCTATGTTTCTGCAGACAGACCCATTTCTAGTTACTTTGTATCCTCAGACAGGCTAGTTCTCGGAGTCTCAGTTTCTCTATTAATGAAGTTTACTTATAGAGGACTTCTTGTGCTCGGGACCCTGCAGAGACACAGTGTCCAGCCTCCAGGCACCCACAGGGACAGATGAATCGCAGACAACATATATGGGATGGGCTTTGAGGGTGGACAGAGGCAGCAGTGGGACCTCAGAGGGAACATAGAGAATTCCACTGAGAATGCCTAAGAATTCTCTTCAGAGAGCAATGTGGGTCTAGCCAGGGGTCATAGAATTTGGAGATGGCCTTGCTGGCTGTGATGAGCCTGTCACCGAATATGTTCAAAGCTACCAGCTGTGGATGCTGAGACAGGAGGATTGCTATGAGTCTAAGGTCAGGCTGGGGGATTCAAATGAAACATTTTATATTTATAATTTGCCAAAGTTTAAAAAATGATAGAATGTATCAGAAAGACCATCCAGCTTGGGCGGGTGAACCTATGGGGCCTGAGTTGTATTGAATACAACTGCTGTTAAAGCTAGTGAATGGAGGCCTGCCGAGGTCAGAAGATCCGTCTCAGGGGGCATGAAGGCCCAGTGTGACCAGATTGGCAAACGATGACCTTTTGACTTGGTCCCTTCCTAGGGAACAAGCTACTCAGAGCCTTCTCTGCCTTGTCCCATTACTTCCTGGTCTATAGCTTTGCTGATTAGCTGTGTGTCCTTCGGAAAGTCACACAACCTCTCTGAGCCTCGGGTTTTTATCTTCTATATATCAGCTGCCTGTTGAGGGCCCTGTGCTGTATGGGGTCAGAGGCTGCGAATGCTTTCTTTCAGTCCTTGGCACACTGGAGAGGACACAGGGGCCCTGAGGGCCTGGAGTTCTGGCTGAGCTTGCTGGAATGGGGGAGGGAACAAGACCGTAGTGGGCCGAGCCAGCCTCGGCATAGGGTGGCGCCCAGTTTTGCCTGGCCCCACTGCCCTCACCTCCTCTCTCCCTCCTTGCCCTCTGCTGGAGTTGGTCACGGATCCCATTCTTCTGGCAAATGATCTCCATGTGTCTCGGGTTGGGTTTCCCCTCGTCTGGCCCGTCCCCCTTGGGAACCGAGGCCCCCCACGGTTTGACCCGGAGAGGGGCCGGCAGGACGCGCCTGGCATCTGGTTTAACCATCAGAGCCAGGCTTGTTTCGGTTTTAATGACCCGTGGAGCCCTCAGGAGAGGGAGTGAGCTCGGGATGAACAGGCACAGGAGGTGGGAGGGCGGGAACAGGACACAGCAAGCAGATTAATGGAAAAGGGCAGAGAAAACACTCACGCACTCCTGCAAGCCTGCACGAAGGGAGAAGAGCCTCCTTTTCCACATGGGCTGCAGCTGCCCCAGCTCCTTCACTCGGCCTTCATTCTCAGTGTATGCTCATGGCCTGGGGACCCCACTTTGACCACCCTCCCATATTACAAGATCTGTTCTTGGGACCTATGGGTGATGTGGAGCAGTAGGAGAGCTTCTGCTAAGGGTCTGGCTTATCCCCTGCTGTCACCAGACTGCCTGTGCTTCCTGGACTCTACAGGTGCCCTCTCTTGGCTTCTCACCTCCCCCCATGACTGTCACCATCCTGCGATTGAGAAAAGAGAAGTTCCCCAGCTGGTTACAGGAGACTGGTTATCCTGTGGGCTCATGTGCCTTCAATTTCTGCTCCCAAGAAAGGCTGTCTGGGAGGCAGAGTCCCAGTCCCCTGCCTCTTAACTGTCATTTGGACTGAGACACGGTTTCTAAAAGCTCATTCAGCTCCAGCCTGTCTGCCATTGGTCCCTCTGGGCCCTAGATTCCTCGTTTGACAACAGTTAGAATTATATTTTTTTGGGGTTCTCATAGGGTGGAAGAGGGGAGAGGGGCCCCTAATTCTCAGAGAGGGAAATTGAGGCTCAGAAAGGCCAGTGACCTCACAGGAGGTTACAGCCAAGTTACGTCAGGGTGGAATTCTAATCCAGGCTTTTATTTATGGCCCCACTTCATAGCCCATCGGGCCTATTGCTCATTGTCTTCTATCTCAGAGTGAACTGAGAATACCTTGGGTCTCATCACCCCTCAGATCACAGCCTTGAGGTATAGTGTTAGGGCAGGCTTGGAGGGCCAGGAATTGTCTGGTCTGCCAAACTTCCAGCCTTCTGTTTGGTTCCCAGGGCTGTGATGACTGAATTGCCTCTGTCCAATGGGCACAGCCCTGATCCCCAGGTGGTCTGGAGGGTGAAAACAGGTTGATGGTGAAATACGCACTGTGCTTGGAGTGGAGCCTGGCACGCATAGACGCCTACCGTCCTGCCTGTCGGCAGCATGATGTATCACCGTTTCTAATTAACGGTGGCTAAGGCGCAGCACTGGCCAGGCCTGGAAGCAGAAATAACTTATTGTCCTGGGACCCGGGGAGGAGCTGGGCTGCGATGCCAGCCTCAGTGTCCTTGTCTGTGGGGTGGAGCCAGGCCCTGACCGTTAGTAAGAGCCCTGCTTGTGAACTGTTCAGGAGCCCAGTGCCAGTTCTGCTCAGCGTCCAGGTGGGTGGTGGCCGGGATTAAGTTTCTGAGCCTCTATGCCTGCTGTACTAGTGAGGTACCCCTGATCCTTCATCCTTTCTGAAAATAGCCCCGTAAATCCCTCTCATAAAACCCCAGCCTCCCCAGCCCAGGCCTTCCAGGGACACAGCAGAAGCTAAAATAGAGCTGAGATCAGCTGTGCCCTGTCCCCAGCACCCACCTGACTTGGCCAGCTCCTTAAGAGCTCTGTGCAAAGTTCCAAAGATGGTGGCCAACTGGGTATGTCTCCCAGTCCTAGAGGCAGTGGTCTAAGCTGGGTCTGAGGACTTGGGTCAGAAGTCACAAGGTCTCGGGGCTTCTGTCAATTGGCTCGGACAAAGGCTACTTCCCTCGCCCTCACACCCATCTGTTCCTGTTTATTCCACTTTGGTCTGTGAACGTCGGGGCTGGGCTGAGATATTTGTGTTATGAAGGTGAGTGTGGAGTGGACAGATAGATGAATGGATGCACACATCCAACTGGATGGACAGTTGGAAGGACTGATGGACAGATGACAGGATGGATGAATGGTTGGATGGATGGATGGGTGGATGGATGGATGGATGGGTGGATGGATGGATGGGTGGATGGATGGATGGGTGGATGGATGATGGATAGATGATGGATGGATGGATGATGGATGATGGATGGATGATGGATGAGTGGATGGATGGGTGTGTGGAGGGATGGATAGTGGACAGGCAGGTTGACAGTGGAGAACCCTGGGCTTTCTTTTCTCCTGACTGGGTCTGAGGCGGGATCCCTTGTGTTCTACTTAGTCACACTGTGGTCTATTTCAAGGCTCAGAGCTATTCTGTTTCTTGCCTTTCCTGAGACCCACACCCATAGTGCATCAGGAGCTGCCAAGTGGCCAGGTCAGCCTAGCACAATTTGGTACATGAGGCCTGTGCTGCACCTGTCTATACTCTGGGCCTGGTGCTGTGCTGTGTTCCTGGGATTTTCTTCTGTGGGGCTCACTCTTCCTCTTCCTCCTTGCCTGGATATCACTGCTTTGGCTATGAGTACCCCCAGTTGTCCCCCAACCCCAGAGCCCTATGTGGCTCCTGGGAGGTGGTGTTCACTTGATGTCACATGATGCCATCTCTGCTTCTCATGCCTCTAAATAAACTGGGAATGCTTGTTGAGTGAATGTATGATCTTGCTGAACAACCTCAGCTGAGTCTTCTTTTAATGTGGGTTCTGGTTCTACTGTTGCTAGGGGACTCAGACAGGGGCTCCATAGAGCAAGTGAGCTATGGAGGGTTCAGGGTCATCTCCAGAGCAGGGCCCCTGATGGAATTCTGCAGACTTAGGGTGAGTCCTCAGCCAGAGCCACAGGCTCTATCATGCAGCAGTTCTCTCTAGACTTAGACTACACTGCACCTCTGGGGCAGGGCCACCCACCTGCCACCCAGCTCAGGGAGGTGGCGGGGATGGGTGGAAAAGGGTCCTGAGTCTCTCATGGCCCCTGCAAGCATACTGACCTCCAGCAGATTCCCTCGGGGCAGAGGATGATGGGAAATGACTTGGAAACATCTGTGGCTCCATTGTTACACAAGGTGGTTTCTTCACTGACTAGCTCCCTGCGTGATGATGATGACCCTGAGCCAGGGGACAACATTGTGAGGAGTAGGGAAGAACATCCCCAGGTCTGAGCTTGCAAAGGGCACTTCAGCCTTTACTCCTGGAGATCCCATCGTGGAGGCGAGTTCCTTAGAGAGGCTGAGGGAGGGCTTCTCTCCTGTGGTCTACAGAGACATAGTATCAGAATTAGTCGCAATCCCCCCATGGAGGGCCAGTCACCACAGCCCTCAGCTCGCTCTTTCCAAACGTGCAGGTCTTTCAGTCGTCACTCACCGCCCACCTGCAAACATTTCTCAGTTCATCCTTAGACAAGAGGATGTGTGCAGGGAGGGGAGTCGCTCGAGTTGGGTTGCTGCCTGACTCCTGAGGAAAAGACCTGGGAACCATAGGTGAGCATGCCTATGCGAAGTCAGAGTTTAAACCGAGGCCTGGAGGAGTCACAGGAAGTGAAGAAGGCAGAAAAGCCTGCAAAATTATGGAAAGACTTTCCATTGGCCAGGTGACGGGGCTCCTCCCAGCTTGGTGGGACACTCTTGTCTCCTGTCTGGCTGCCACCTACTTTTGGATCTCCACTGAGGAATTATCTTTGGAAGGCCTGCCAAAGTTGGAGGGTGGGTCAGTGACCTCCTCTGGGTCCCCACAGTTTCTGCCACCTTCGAACTTACCCAGAGGACTCTGAGCTCCCTGGAGAACAGCCAGCTGTGAATACTATCCTGGCCTTGTCAGTGAGGGATGAAAGGAGGCGGGAGGGAGCCTGCTGGGCTCCATGCTCAGGGTCAAGGCTGCCTAGCCTAGTGCCCATGAATTGGCAGGCAGATCCCTCTTGCCCCTCCCAGAAGGCCCAGCCAGGACACAGGGTGCAATGTAGGTAGTTCAGAATGGAAACTATTGGCCAACAAACCCCCCTAATGGATCAGCTACTTTGATTCTTAACTGTTTGAAAACCTTAGTGGATTTACAGACAGGCACACAGGTGTAAACACACAGATACACTTATGTGCCTGGTCTCTGCAGCGGGAAGTCTGGCAGATCTTTCCCAAGGCTGTGTGGAAGTCCAGGACTGGGTCTGCTTCCAGTCACTGATGATGAGATGTTTGCCACTGTGCTCAAGGACTTTGTGATTTTGGTTTGCATTGGGTCTTTGAGGTCCATGGCATAGGGTGGAAGCCTTGGGAAGCTGCCAGCCTCAGGAACGGCAGGCTGGATTGCAGAAGGGGCTCCTAGATCCTTGTGGCAAGGAAGGAAAGTCCTGTGAAACTCTAGCCAGAGAGTTGCACAGTGGTCCTGGGAGCATCTTATAGCTTCACAGCAACAGAGGCAAGATGAGGCCTGGCAGGGCCAGCTGGACTCTGGGAGTGGGAACCTGGTTCTGTCCACTGGCTAGGCCTCTGCTTCAAGGTCTCCATCGGATGCCGACCATGGTTGGGATAGTCGTACTGAGAAGCCTCTTCCCTGCCCTCACTCTCTGCTGCTGGAACCCAGGCTGATGACATCTGTGAGGGCCTGGGCATCTTCAGAGGCCAGCTGGGCAGGGCAGCAGCAGCAGCCCTGGGCTGTGATCTGGACCACAGCAGGTGGAGACTGCAAACGGCCAGCGGCCGCCTGGCTTGTATTTTTAACACCCCGCTCTCGGGCGGTGACAAGGTGTCTGCTAAGTGAGGTAATAGGCCATTGAGTGGGTTCCGCTTTGCCGAGGGCCTTCATAAATCACATCTGTCAGGGGCCCGTGTCACGGTCCAGAGCAGTGGCCTCACGGCAGCAATTAGCCAGCCTGCGCTGGGTGGCTGGACGGCAGCCTGCTCTCCAGCCCTGTGGCCTGGCAGTGCTGCAGGGGGCTTGGCCCTCTCATTTCTCTGTCCCCAGCCACTGCCCTTTGGAGACAGATGAAGGAGCGTCAATTGCAGGATCCCAGGCACATTACAGCTGGGGGTGTATGGGGCTTCCCCCCTGGACCTGAGTTCTCTTGTCCACAGTGGGCACACCAAATCTCCCGAGGAATGAGTGGTGGGCATACGTACCACAGGGCAGAGCTTATACCAAGGGTGCCACCTGTGACAAGGGTGAGGACAGGCAGCATGTGTGGATGCACTTGGTATTTTCGTGTGCTAGTCAGCAAAGTTTCCATACTGCTCCAGGACACACAGCCATTCCTGAGTGGGAGAGCAAGGTAGGAGGCAAGCTTGAATAAGCTTCTTAGTCTTCCCTCCATTTTGCAGGTAGAAAAACTGAGGCACCATTAGCTTGGAGACACAGACAGTGAGAAGGTGGGCAGGTTTGCACCCTCCCTTTGGACAGGGGAAGGGGTCCCACCTGGTGAGCATCAGCTAGAGAAGTCCTCAAGTCCTTGTCCCCTCCTCGGGTGCGGGACCCTGGTGAGTCCTGGCTCAGGACATGGGGAAGGGGTGACTGAAGGTCACGTTATTTGTTGCAGTGTTGTAAGCAGAGACACTGGAACCAGAGCGGGCGAGTCCCTTACATTTATCCAAGCCTCTGCAGTCTCGCAAGCTTGGCATCATTGGCATCCATGGATATTTTCATGCTGAATAATAGACATATAAATAAGGCTCAAAGCCCAACAGCCCCTCGGTCTTCACTCTCCACAAAACATCTTCCCTGAGTTTGATTTGCCCTCACTCAATGCACACTCATGGGCAACAGACAAAAGATGAACATACTCCACATGGTTTATACACCCTCCACATGCCTGCACATACATACACACAACACACAACGGTATGTATACCCCTTACACCACATGCACACATATCTTATACTCTGTATGTTCACCCTCGTACATACACACTATATGCACACATTCACACAGACAACACAAACATGCACGCACAAGAATACACACTCTGTATGCACACCTACATGTCTACACACACACACTCTTATGTACACCCACATACAGACAGTACACCACATGCACACACACACCACACTCTGTGTGTGTATCCTTATACACACACAGTGTACACACACACGTACACCCATACACATGCATATTCTGAATGCACACCCAAATATACACACACCCATAGTCTTTATATATACATTCATACACACATACACTGCACACATACAGGCAACACACACACTCAACGCCCTCTACTCTATATGTACATATTTACATGCACCTCCACTCAACACTCACACACTATGAACTCGCCCAGGCATACACACGTACACGGCCATGTGTACCATTCATCTTAGCCAGGTGGGGGAACTCTACACAGACCCACAGCATGCCGTCATTTTACACATAGCTCACAGCACCAGTCCTGTGCAGTCCAGACACTGAGGGACCCTTGTCCCTTCAGCACCTGTTCCTCGGAATCCCACAGAGCTGCAGTTTCTGGGGTTTGCAAAGGCTCTATCCCTGCTGCTGGGGTAGAGATAGGTGAGGTTCAGATAAGAATGGTGAGTTCTTCCCTTGCCTCAGGTCTCCTTAGGATCCCCAGAGGGCCATCCTGCACAGGCAGAACAGACCATGGGGTTTCAGGTGCTTGGAGGGACGGTGAGGACCCCAACAGGGGCTCATTCCTGAATATGTCTACAGTGTGAGGACTAAACACCCCAAACCAGCTTTCAGACTCACACGGGGCCTCCAGGAGCACAGGCCTCCTTCCTTCCTGGCCTGTGTCCATCAGTGACTGTTCTACACCGGGGGTGGGGCTGGGCCCTGGAGACCACCATCTGCCTGCCTGTTGGCTGTCTCCGTTCCCTAGGGTCACCAGAGGCTGGGATCGATGCGGGCCCAGCTGCCCAGCACCTCCCTATTACCAGCAGGCCTGGCCTGGCCCTAATTGCTTACACTAAGGCGTCTGTGGGGGCCCAGGTGGCAGGACCCAGGCTGCCTCTGGCTCCCCCAAGGCATGGCCTGGCTGGGGACAGAAGAGCAGGGAAGAAAGGCCGTGCCGGGCGGGGCATCTGTGAGTCCCAATTAAGGCTGAGTGGCATAGTCTGTGAGCCCCTAATTTGGTTTGGGACAATGAACCAGGGAAATTGGCTCTAGTGTGATCAGGCTGAGGCCCCATCTGTCCGACCTGGGACGTGCCTCTGTCATCCCAGTGCTGGGCATGGGGGAGGGCACCCACAAGCAGAGCCTGTGCTCTACCCCCATCCTGCAGGTAGGTAAACTGAGGTACAGAAAGGCAATGAAGCTATTTGCCCTGACCATATCCAAGATCTGCAGGGAGATTTCTCCTCGTCTGCAGCCTTTCCAGCGGAGGGTCTCTTTGGTTCTTCTGTCGGCTTGCTGTGCAAACACAGGCTGCTCTGGTTTGTTCAAGTTCCCAGGACAGTGAATAAAATGGTGTGAACTTGTCCCCATGAAGAGTTTGGGGTCAACTTATGCTAAGGCAGTTTGTTTTGTTTGGTGTTTTATCCATGGATACCTGTGGGTAGAGAAACACAGTTTGGGGTGTTCATGTATTCAATCTGGTCTTTTGGGGTGTCTTGTGGATGGCAGAGCTCTGTGGCCTCCACAGGGGCCACATTTAAGTGCTGTGGGATTGAAGTCATCTGGCCCAGCAGATGACACTGAATTCAAGGATCTCGAGAAAGGGAGGTAGCTGGGAATCATCTGGGTGGCCCACGTACTCCCAGGAGGCCTTCAGAGACGGGTGGGGGCGCTCCATGCAGAAGAGCTGCTCAGAACAGTGGTTGAAGGCAATGCTTCCAGAAGCCACGTACAGCCTGTTTTCCCTTATGGTGGAGTAACTGCGGAGGCTTTGTGTATGTATGTGCATGTGTGTATGTATGTGTGTGTGTATGTTTGTGTATTGTGTGTGTTTGTATGTGTTATGTATGTGTGTACGTGTATGTATGTGTGTTTGTATGTGTTGTGTATGTGTGTATGTTTACGTATGTGTGTATATGTGTTGTGTATGTGTGTATGTGTATGTATGTGTGTATGTGTGTTTGTATGTGTTGTGCATGTGTGTGTGTGTTTGTATATGTGTGTGCATGTGTATGTGTGCATGTGTTATGTATGTGTGTATCTGTGTGTGTGCATGTGTGTGTGCTTGTGTGTATGTTTGTGTGCATGTGTATGTATGTGTGTACATATGTGTATATGGGTGTGCATGTTTGTGTATGTGTTGTGTGTATGCACATGTATATGTGTTGTGCATGTGTGCATGAGTGTAATGTGTGTGTACATGTGTGTGTGTGTATGTGTGTGCATGCACACTCACATGACCTGGGTTTAGTCTCCAGCACTGGGTATCTGGGTGTGGTGGTGTACAGCTATAACCAACCCTAGCATCAAGGATCAGAAGTTCAAGGTCATTCTTGGCTGCACATGAGTTACAGGTGAGCCTGGGCTACATGATGGAAGAGGGAGAGAAAGCTAAAGAGGCAGGGGGAGAGAGGGAGGGAAGGGGAGAGAGAGAGGGAGGGAGGGAGGGAGGGAGACAGACAGAGAGAGAGAGAGGGAGGGAGACAGAGGGGGGGGGAAACAGAGAGAGAGAGGGAGAGAGAGCTAAAGAGGCAGGGGGAGAGAGGGAGGGAAGGGGAGAGAGAGAGGGAGGTAAGGAGAGAGAGAGAGGGAGGGAGACAGAGAGAGAGGGAGAGAGAGCTAAAGAGGCAGGGGGAGAGAGGGAGGGAAGGGGAGAGAGAGAGGGAGGTAAGGAGAGAGAGAGAGGGAGGGAGACAGAGAGAGAGGGAGGCAGAGAGAGAGGGGGAGAGAGAGAGGGAGGGAGACAGAGAGAGAGGGAGAGAAAGCGGGGGAGGGGGACAGAGAGAGAGAGAGGCAGAGAGAGAGAGGGAGGGAGACAGAGAGAGAGAGGGAGGGAAGGGGAGAGGGAGGGAGGGAGGGAGGCAGGGAGGGAGGGAGAGACAGAGAGAGAGAGAGAGGGAGAGAGGGAGAGACAGAGAGAGAGGAGAGGGGAGAGAGAGAGTTAGAGAGAGAGGGAGAGAGGGAGAGACAGAGAGAGAGGAGAGGGGAGAGAGAGAGTTAGAGAGAGAGGGAGAGAGAGAGAGATCATATGACCAGACAGGAAACTAGAGCAAGCAGCCAGGGTTGCCTCCCAAACCCTCTCATCAGAATTAACTGCCTTTACCCTCCTAGAGGAGACCTCTCCTCCAGTGACCTGCACAAGTCCCACCTATTTGCACCACACTAAGGACCAAGGTCCCATTTTATGAGCAATTGGGGTACACCCATATGACGTCCAAACCACAGCAGCAAAAGATGGGCTTCTCCAATGCCAGGAATGTAGTGAACTCTGTCCTTCCCTCAGCTCACTACAGGCAGGCCCACTGTAGAACACTGTAACTGTCTACGTGTGTGTGTGTGTGTGTGTGTGTGTGTGTGTGTGTATACACAAGTGTGTGCATGTGTATGGAGGCCAGGGGTTGACTTCAGGAGTCTTTCTCAATTGCTCTCCACCTTACTTTTTGAGCCACAGTCTCTCAGTGAACTGGGAGCTCTCTGAACTGGCTTGGATGGAAGTCCAGCAAGCCCCGGGCTCGTGCCCATTCCAGCCCAGCACTTGATTCCAGGTGTGTGTAATCACTCCAGCTTTTTTGTGGGTGCCGGGGTAAACTCAGGCCCTCACACTTGTGCAGCAAGGGTTTTGCCCATGGCCCCACTCACGATATTTTAACCCCCCAAACTATTGGTCGTTTGTTACAGCAGCCACGGAGCTCACAAGGTGGCCATGAGGTGGCTTGGGCTGGGTGTTCCCTTTGTGAGATGAGATGATGCTGTCTTCCGGGGGTTGTTGCAGCAGAGAGGTGGCGGTCATAAGCTGACACTGGGTTCAGAGACCCTACCTGCCTCTTTGCTTGGCTCCCAATAGACACATGTTCCCTGTGTCACATGGGAGCCAAGGCCTAGTCTGCCTCCCTGCTAGCTCCTCCATGCCCAGAGGACTTGGTTACCTGTATCTGGACAGATCCCCCAGTGCTGCCACTTCCCTGACTCTTTAGATGTTCATTTGTAACCATTGTGGTTAGGAGATGTGTGGGAGTGCTTTCTAATTAGTGGTCATGGAATGGGGTCTTGGTCCCTGGTATTCATGAAAAGAAATGGAGCAAGGGCAGTTGCAGGTCACCGGGGATTCCCTTGGAGGGTGATTCCTAACTTCAATTTCACCAGTGGGACTCCAGGTGCCCTGCCTCTTAGTACCCTGATAATCAGGGCCCATAGACAGGGCACAGGCAAGTGCCAGTGGTCAAAGCTTTTCTTGCCTAAACTGTGCTTCCATTTCCCAGAGTCTGGTAGGAGAAAATCAGGGGTGCACTGCTAGCAGCCCTGGGCTGCCCATGGCTTCCTGCTGCAGATCCACCTGCTCCAGCTAATGGGTCTCTCCCTGGTACTGGCGGTCAGGAGGATCTAGAGGGTTTCACACCTGTTGTGCACAAATATATCTGAAGTGAAAAGAACAGGCCTCTCTTGTGTTCCACCGAGGGGTGTAGCTCTGTCTTGGGGTGTAGCATGGACAGCAAGGGTTGTTTATTTGGGGAACCTGTGACCTTGTGGGGGGAACCCTGCAAGCCTTGTGGTACCCACTCCTCTACTGTGTACCTGCAAACACTCCTTTCACAGCAGCCTCACTGGGTATTTATGGTTTGGATTCTCAGGGGCCACATACAACCTCTGCAATCCAGCTACAGATGACACTCTGACAGTTGCCCCAAAGCTGTAGGACCAAGACATCAACCTTCTCTGTGACAACCCCTCTCCCTCCATCGCATCTCTTCCGACCACTGTCTGCCATACACCCTCCAATAGCACAGATGGGTCCTTGAGGGTCCTTCAGGACCTACGGAACATGGATGCACCACAGAAGGGCTCATTTGTACACTGTGTTTACGATGCATCCATTTAGAAGATACTCTAGGGGTGTTCTTAAACTTGATAAACAAATTAAACCAACCAACCTCTTAACGGAATTTCAGCCGTGAAACAAGAAGAGAGGCATAGAGTAGCTCTGTGTGGTGGAGACAGAGGAAATTGTAGTGCCCTGGTCCTACCCAGTGTAAAGGTATTTCCTGTATTTGTGGGTACAACCCAAGACATGGGGGAGCCTTGCCAGGGCTTTCCTCTTACTTTCTGTTCCTCCCACCTTGAGACTTGAAGATGTTCAGAGGAAGCTCTCAGATTCAAGTCTGAACGCACTGCAAGTGGGTTCTGCTTCAGGGCCTGCCCGTTTGAAGGACACAGTGAAGACAAGGCCCCTGGGAGCCTCCTGCCTCACCTTGTTCACATCTTAAGCATGTGACGTCACTGGGTGGGCCCTCATGTGAGCTAAGTGGCTGGTGTGACATCCTTGGGGCAAGCAGGTGGTACTCCCAGGTATCTGTGGGCAGGACACTAGTTATTTGTTTCTGGAATCTTCCAGAAGATTCTGGAATTTGAGGAACTGATTCAATTCCTGACTTAAATGCTTGTTTGGGACAATACCTGCCCTGCCCAGTGTTTTGGGAACTCATTTATTTTAGGTCATATGTGATCATTTGCCACACAGCTCAGCAGCTGATACATGGACTCTTTCGCTTGTTTTGATTGATAGATTATTGACTGATTGACTGCTGATTTCAAACTCCAAGGGGTCCTTCTTCTCTGCTAATATGCCTGGTGACCAAATGTGCTTTCCTAATGAGTGTGGGACAATGCAGGCTGTGGCCCGCCCTCCCTTGTGGCTTCTCTGTTTTGTGTTAACAGCTGATACTGTAGGAAGCCTTGGGTGATAGCCAAAGGCAGGAGGCTCTGTGACACTCACCCGGCAAGCTAAGCCCCAGGCTATGGCAGGAGGCAGTGCCCATGCCTGGAGGCCCAGGGAAACTCTCAGCCTCGGGGCATCTCCGTCTCCTGGCCCCTGGAGGAGGAAACCATTGCCTATCAATACAGGGGATTGAACTCAAGATGCTGCCCAGGCTGGGCAAGTGTTGCTTGACTGAGTCATGCCCCAGCCCTCTCATTTTGCTTCATGGCAATGTACTGAGGACCCCATAGATAAGTCAGATGAGAAGGGTTGGAAGCAGGTGGCACTTCTGCCTTCTGGGACAAGAAAGGGTGCGTGGTGGGTGGTTTTCCCTCTGAGTCTTGGTACCTGCATCTCTAGATTAGTCGACTCTAGGGTGAGAGGCCCAAACTACTCCTTCACAAATGCCTGGTCTCACAATAGGGGTCATGCTCCATGTTCCCGGGAACCTGGTGAGGCTGGGCAAACAGGGAGGCTGTATCTCAGAGGGCTGAGCCCTTAGCCCATGGCCAGCAGGTGAGGTAGAGGACTTGCAGGGAGGTGGGTCATTGCTTGTCAACACAGAAATCAAGCAAGCCCTCGTCAGTGTGCCCAGGGACCTCACCAACACCATCAGAGTCTACCCTGCGCGCAAAGGATGACCTCACTGGGGGCCTTGCCAACTTTTTACTTCCTCCTCCTCTTTTCTCTGTTCCTCCTTTCTCTCTTTCCCTTCCCCCTTTCTCCTCCCTCTCTCCCAGATCCCAGGCACACTAGGTGAACCCACCATCGCTGAGCCCCCAGTCCCACATGACTTTTCTTTCTGTCTCACTAACTGGGCTCCCAGGGCTCCATCAGCCCCGCTGCTGTATCGTCTTTGGGGACACTTGCCCAGCCTTCGGGCTTGGCACCTGTGCGTTTTTAGCCTTTCATTCACTCACATGCCCACCCACTTGCTCATAAACACCTGCCACTGTGCCAGTTCTTGGGCTCTTGGTCTTGCTCACCATTCTCTGCCCAGCCCCAGAGAAGCATGCAGATAGGCCCTTCCACGGGCTCCCAGGATGGAGAGGACAGTGATCCCCATCCATGAACTACCAGACCTCTAGACACATCCCGGAACTCTGGAGTGCGTTTCTTCCCCGCAACCTGCGGCAGGGCCTCTCTGACCCCTTAAAGAGGCCGCCACTCAGTCTGTATTTCTCTATTAGTAGATGAGGGCTACTGAGTGACTGGCTTGAATGCTCTTGGTCACTCAGTAGCCAGCTAAGCTCACGGGTCCCACAGCCTCAGGTCTTACCCAGCGATGGTGCAGCTTTGTCACATTGCATAATGTCAGGTGCACAACAACCACTCTGTCTCCTAGCTCTCTGCGTAATTGGTAGGAAAGTGAATTCAAATGTCACCTGATAAAATACAAGGACACAGTCTTAGCTCTGGCCTGGCCATTTCAGAGTTGGAGGGTGCAGGGCTTCCCAAAGAATCACTAGGGAGTCTGGGGACCTCAGGACCCAAGATCATTTCTATAAACGAAGTTGGTGGCCAGAGGAGTATGACTAGCTGAGTATAAATGTGTGCCACTGATTTAGACAGATAACAGCATTTCCCTCTTTGTCCTTCGATGACTGTTAGGGCAAGGATCTTGGCTGTGTCTCTGCACAGGTGGGAGGAACTCTCTTGCTGGTCTCCTCAGCCAGAAAGTCAGGTGGCCTTGTGGTCCAGCAGCCTTGTTCCCAGCTGGGAAACCCAGAGCAGCAGATGGTGGCAGCCCAAACCCCTGGCCCAAGGTGGGAGGCCACTCGGGGCTAGATGCCTCTTCATCTTTGCTCCTTCCAAGGACTTTAAAGGTTTGGCAGAAACTGGGGTGAGGCCATTTACACGGAGGGAGACAGATGCCTCTGAGCCTCAGGGAAAGAAGAGCCTGGGGGTTCTCGAGGCCCTGTGGTGGGTGCCTGGGATGCCTCATGGAACAGGATCTTGGTATGACTAGGCAATTAAGGCCTTTGAATTCAACAACGAGCTATTTTTTGCTTATAATAAATTGCAATTCAAAGCATTGATAGAAAGTTGCTTATCAAAATTAAAGGCTGGTCCTTCCTATTAAGGCACAGGAAGCAAATGAAGCCATTGGGAGGAGGGATGGCAGCTGGAGTGGTATGTTCTCTCCTTGCCCAGGCTCAATGCATGGTGGTCTCCAGGCCTCACCTGCCCCAGGAGGGTGCCACACATGTGCCCTTCCATAATCCATCTGCCGACACTTAGTAGATCCCTGCTGTGTGCTCGGTGCTGGGCTAGCCCCCGTGACATAGCATTGAGCTAGAAAGGGCCTTGTCCTATGCATCTTCTGACTGAGCAGAGGGACAGAGTCATGAGATGTCCCATGGACCCCAAAGCTGTGCTAGGGAGAAGCACAGAGGGTGGCCTGTGGAAGGGGAGGTGGGGAGTGTAGACAACACAGGCCTCCCAAGGGAATCCCAGGAGCCCGATCTGTTCTGTCTCTCATTGCTTTGAGGGAGGATTCTCCCCCGCCCCTTACACTAGAGGTTCCTGGCTGAGGACCCTAGAAGAAAAGACAGAGAATAAGTCACATAGGTGGATTTATTTAACAAGGCTTATGTGACATCTGGCAGAAGGGGAAGTCAAAAGGCAGGGGACCTGCCCCTACAGTTTTAGACTCAGTGATGAGGAAAGGTTATCTGGGGGGCCCAAGGCTGGCCTTGGGATGTGAACTGGGGACTTGGCCTGTGTAGCAGGTTTTACTGTGGCCTCAGGGCTGAGGGTGAGCTGTCAGTGGGTGTAGGGGGCTAATCTAGCGGTAGCCTGTTTGATTCAGGATGAGGGAAGGAGGAAGGTGAGTTACCTTGGGACCTTGATTGTTTTATTTGGGATCATGTGACCTGAACTCCATCTCACAGAGGTGGCTTTGGCAGGGAAACTGTCTCTGATTTACTCTCTGAGACACATTTGCTTGGGTCCACAGTTCCCCCCTGGGGAGTGACCCAAAGCCAGGCTTCCCTCACACCCAACTTTGCCTAGGACCTCTCCTCCCCTGTCCCCCTCAGCTGTCCCCTAGCTCTGATGGCCTCCCTGATTCTCTCCCAGGAATGCCATACCCAAGGATAAAAGGTGGTCAGGAGCCTGCTGTGGCTGCAGAAATAACCCAGTCCCTGCTTGTGGGTGGCAGGGAGGTCAAAGGGGACAATGTTAACCAATAAGATAAAGATTATGCAAATTCTGACTGAAAAGGGCCTCCTTTTAGGCCACTGGGAAAGCTCTACAAACATGCTTTGCTCATTCAGTTTTCTCTTCTGCTTCAGACAGGTTCAGGGCCCAGATCTCCCCTGGCTCCCTTGAGTCCCGCTCATCTAAGGAAAAGATTTCCCACCTCTTGGGGGGCACAGAGAAATGGGGTGAGGGCTTGCCTGGGCGCTTGTAGCAGGGCAAGTGCTGCTGGTGTGGTTTTAGCTGTGTGGCCTCAGACAAGTTGCTCACACTCTCTTAGCTTTCCTTTCCTCCTTTGTAAAATGAGAACCTACTGGGAGCCCTGATCTGTCATCAGGAATTGCTCCCCCCTGCTCTGGAACACGACAGAGATGGGAGGCGGTGAAGTTCACAGGAACTAATTGCACAAGTTGGGAGGGTGGGGTCAGTTAGTTGCTGAATTAGCATCAGGCCAGGAGTTGCTGACTGACAGCTCTGGGTATATCTCTCCAAGCCCTGGTCGGGCATTCATGTCCCTGGTAGCCCTCAGCCTCTTTCCTAACTCCTCTTCCTTCCCTGGCTTCATTTTTCCTAGTGAATTTGTTCTGGTGGTGTTTGTGTTGTGCTTGTCATGCCTTGCCCTCCTCGTTCCTACCACAGGGCCTTTGCTGCAGCCTTTCTTATTGCCTCACAACCTTCCACAGTCTCCTGAATGGGTGCTTCTGGCTCCTTCTTCGGCTGCCTGCAGACTCCTTTAGACCCCCAGCCTGAAACCACTTCCTCCATCTTGACTGTCTCAGTGTCTCTTTTGCTCTGGGATCCTTGCTTGGGTCTGAGTGTGACAGTGTCGGCTGGACACAGCCTCAGCTGCTGAGCAAACAGCTTAGGGTGCTTGGCTGTGTCCCACCCTGTCACTGGGCTCTCAGTTCCCTGTGCAGCCCAGGAGGGCCCCTCAACCCCAGTACACATTCTTCTCAGAGCCCCATGTGTCGTCCAGAGAATCTGAGTTCTCAGCTCCTCCCGCAGTTTCTTTTCTTATTTCTATTTTCCCAAGGAAAGTGGGGCCTGCAGAGAGTGAGTCCCTTTATAGCCTAGACTCAGAGTTGACCTCACAGAGAGTCCAGTCTGCCTTGCCCAACTCAGATGGGGGTGCTTGTAGTCTAGTTACCTGGACTGGCTGCCACCCAGGAGGCACAATCAGTTTGTGGTCTGCCCAGAACACTGTGGCCATGACATTGGCTGGGCTTCCTGCCTCTATTTCTGCTGTCACTTGCCCCAATGACCGCCATGGGCGCACAGTTAATTAGCAGGTCCTGGAAAGTTCCATCAATAATAGATCTGGTGGCAGTGGCTGATGGCCGGCACATGGCGGACGGCAAGGCCCGTAAATCAGTTTGACGGGCACTGACCAAGAAAGAGCTTCCCACAGTCTGCAGGCTGGGAGCTGCTGAGGCAGCTCACCATGTTGTTCCGCCTCTGTCCCTCATCTTCTGCAGCCACTGGCCCTCTCAGCATCTTCCTCCTGCTTCTGACTCTTGTCTCTTTATTTTATCTTAGGTCCCAGAAAAGCACACTCCACTGGCTCGCCACCCCCACTGCACACCCAGGGAAGTGTCTTGGCTCCTAAAGAGGGCGTGCTAGGTTTCTTTTGTCAACTTGACATAAACTAGAGACACCTGAGAGAAGGGAACCTCAGTTGAGAAAATACCTTCATCACTTTGGCCTGTGAGCACATCTGTGCATTTACCATTATTCTATGAATATTATTTATTATTATTGTGTGAGGTATATGTATGTTCTGGGCTGATGCGCGTGGCTCATAAAACAGTGCTGTGGAATTGGTTCTCTCCTTCTACTTTTGCAAGCTATGCTGGCTGGCCTTTGTCAACATTGCACAAACCTGGAATGAGACAATCTGAGCTGAGGAATTGCCTTCATCAGATTGGCCCAGGGCAAGTCTGGGGTTATTGTCTTGGTTAATGACTGAATTTGGGTGGTGTCCCCCTGGACAGGTGATCCTGGATGATACAGAAAGCAGACTGAGAAAGTCACTGGGAGCAAGTCAGTAAGCAGCACTGTTCCATGGCCTCTGCTTAGTTCCCGTCTTCAGGTTCCTGCCTGAGTCCCTATTCAGACTTCTCTCAATGATGAATTAGAGCACGGAAGGGAAAGGTGTTGTAAGATAGAAACTTGCAGTAAACACTTCTGTTCCCAGGCGCTTTTGCTCATGGTGTTTATCACAATAGGAAGCAAACCAGGACAGAAGTCACATCTGTGGTCTTCCAGTACCCATACACATGACAGGAACACACACTTAAACAACCAGTATACCTGTCAGCATCATCAGATCAACACCTGCATCTGGCCAGCCATGCAAACTTGCATCTCCCTGAAGATTCAGTGTCTAGCAAGGTCCTGTGGTGAGAGGGTGCAGTTTGTATAGGGGATGAAGGAGAGACTGGTCTACTTCAGTGCTGTCCCCTAGCTTTCCAAAAGGGACCCTAACCTATGTAGCAATTTTGTAGTCTGTCACAGTATCAGCCAGTTTCTTGTGAAGTCTCCAGGTTCATACTCCCATCTGGGTCCTTTAGACTCCTGGCTCTGAATTTAGCTACCAAGTCTTCATGGAGTCCCCTCAGTTCAGTTTGCTCTTTCTTGTCCAATCAGGTGAGGGCAGATCTCTGTCACTATGCCTGGCAACCTCATCAGACAGGGACAACTTTCGAGTAAGGGAGGATAGCTATAAACCTCAGAGGCTGCCAGCTCCCTCCTAGCGGCCAGTGTAAGCTACGGTGAGAGTGTTATCCATTGGAGACGGAGCAGGAGTAGAGCCCAGCATGGTGGCAGCTCTAGGTGTCTCCACAAGCTGACAGAAGATTCACTACATGATGTGTTTTGCTGGCCTCTCCAGGACATCAACGACTGGCTGTCTCCCATCCAAGAAAAGAACCTTCATATTTTAGAAAGGATTTCCCACTGGCCTTGGAATCTTCCAGACGTCCTGGAAAGCCAGTGAGATCCAGGGACTGTGCCCATTTGATGAAGGTAGAAGCAGGGGTAGAGAGGGTGACTCATTGGGCAAGGCCAAAGATCAGAAGAACTACTTGAAACTAGATCTCTGGAGTCCTATAGAAAACAGCTTTTTATTCTTTTTAAAGAAATCTGTCTGTTCACTCTATCTATTCATCCATCTGTTGTTAATACAACTATGTGTTAGTCCATTTTTCCATGGTGTATTCATCTATCCACCCACTCACATCTACTCATACATTCATTCCTCCAACTGTTAACCAGCCCTTCCATCTGTTCAACCATCCCCCACAACATATCCATCCACCTGCCCATCCATCCATCCATCCATCCATCCATCCATCCACCCATCCACCCATCCATCTATCCATCCATCCATCCATCCATCCATCCATCCATCCATCCATCCACCCACCCATTCATCCATCCATCTATCCATCCATCCATCTATCCACCCATCCACCTATCCATCCATCCATCCATCCATCCATCCATCCATCCATCCATCCACCCACCCATCCATCCATCCATCCATCCATCCATCCATCCATCTCTCTGTCCATCCACCCACCCACCCATCCATCCATCTATCCATCCACCCATCCTCCTACTTACCTACCCACCTGTCCACCCGCTAACCCAGCCACCTATCCAGCGTTCTAGTCACCTTTCACACATGGACTACACCAACCCACTTACTCATTCATCTTTTCACCCATGCATCATCTACATCTGTACATTGTCCCATCCATACATCTACCCACTCATCCACTGAGTTCAACATTCATCCATTTACTCACTCATCTAACCCTCCACATCTTTCTATCCATCTCCTCACTCATCCACTCATTGTGCACATACCACCCCCACTTATCTATTCGTCTGTCCACACATCATTTTATGCATCCATTCCATTCACTGATTTATCCATAATCCCTTCCATCATCCCACCCATCCACTCATCCATCCCTTCCTTCACTCACCCACCCATCTCGTTCATGCACCCATTAATCACATCTGTCTCTCTATCCATTCCTTCATCACATCCACCCATCTAACCACACATCTGTCTACCCACATACCCATCCATTGCATCCATTCATCTATCATGTCCTTCCCCTCACCATCTGTCCATCCGTCTGTCTGTCCGTTCATCTGTCCGTCCATCCGTCCGTCCATCATCTCACCCATCTGCATATTCAGTAAGCATTTGCAAGGCACAGATCTAGGTAAGATCCTGCAGGAGATAGTGAAGCGCATTTCCCATGGTAAGGATTGTGTTGACAGTGCTGTGGGAAAGAATAACATGTGCCCCTTGGTGCTCACAGGACCAGTGAAGTGGATTTGGGGATGGGATCACACAGAGCCCGCAGCCAGTAATCAGCACCAACATCGGTTCTGTATTTCCTTTTCTCTGTGGTTTCACAGGTGGAAGATTACCCTTACAGGTACTTCCATCTGGAACCTACCTGTAGGCTCCTCTGGGTGGACTGCATTAGCTATCTCAGTCTTGGGGTGTAGAATACCAGACACTGAAGAGAGTGTGACAGTGTCTCAGGTGACAGGTGAGCGAGGGCTTCTGGGAAGGGTTGTGGTGGGCACAGGGCAGGTTCAGCGGCTGTAGTTACACAGGAAACACCTTTGCCGTAGCTCGGGCTGAGCACCGCCACAGAACTTCGGTGCCCAGAATAGCTTCATGCCCACACTGTGCCCCTGCCTAGTCTGGGCTGCTAGCTTCCCTGTGGTCTGAGCCTTCTTTGGCTCTGTAGGCTCCTGAGCTTGGAAAAAGAAGGTGCCTCCCCACAGGAGAGGAAGTGGCCTGTTCTGCACGATACCGCTTTCATCTGCAGGCTGGGGTGTGAAAGGGTTGCATTTGAGGAGCAGATCTAGCTTCCTTTTGGGGGTGCAATTTCCAAAGCACCCCCTTTTCTTGTTATGGAGGAACATCCTTCCTGGGCGCTTAGAGAACCTTTCCTAAAGGCAGTTGTTCTGAAGGGGGGTTTCCACAGGCTGATGCAATGGGGGTGTGCACATACCCTAGCTGAGGCTCAGCTCTAACAAACCTTGCAAATATAAGTGCTCCCCCATAGTACCTGTAAAAGGACAGAGGGGTGCTACCCTGGGATCAACACCAGAGGGCATCCAATCTGGAAAGCCAGCCTGCCAAGCTGCTGTGTGATCTTTGGCAGAACACATACCCTCTCTGGGTCTTTTGTTAGAGCTGGGCAGGATGCCAACATGAATTCTTCCTCTGGTTTGACTCTGAGAGTCCATTGTTGTCTGGGTTGGTGGATTTATCTTGTGAATATTCTGATTAAGAGTCTGTAAGTCTCAGACTGTGCCTTTCTAGAATTTTCTACAGTATGCACTGAGAGGATTGTTCCATGATGCAGCACAGGGTGAGCCGAGGCTCTGTGGGGACAGGGTTGTTCCTCTCAGGGTCTCACTTTGAAGGTGACCTTCTTTTGATCTGGCCCCTGTAGGACTCCTGGTATCGACAATGTCTCCTGTCAGCTTGTGGGGCACCCGCTCTGTTGCTGGCCCCCCATCGCTGTTGCCACTGCCCAGGGTGGAACCTAGCTCCCTCTCTTCTCGTCCTCCTCCCTCTTTCCCTCCTTTTTCCTCTCTGCTCTCCAGTCTCCCCCTTCTCCCTCGCTCTGTTTCTCTCTCTTCTTCCC
Source organism: Microtus pennsylvanicus (assembly GCF_037038515.1). NCBI lineage: Eukaryota > Metazoa > Chordata > Mammalia > Rodentia > Cricetidae > Microtus > Microtus pennsylvanicus. The sequence continues at coordinate 127,606,248 of NC_134579.1, read as the reverse complement.
TCATATCCATCCTCTTCCTCCTTCACTCCTTTATCAAGTTGTTTGTTCACTCAACAAACACAGCTTGGGATTTGCAGTTTCATTTCAAACAGAGAAGTCTGTCAACTCAGTGTGACCAGCAGACTCGTCCCAGTGGCTGTACCACGGAAGACTCCATGAGCTCATGTTGGGCTCTTGCCCTGGCTGGACCCCATTTCCTCTTCCGGCACAAGGGGACAGACAGGGCTTGGGGGGAACCAGAAGGCTTGCTGCCTCGTGAGATATTTGAGCTGCTATTTTGGTGGGGAGACCAGGCAGCTTGTGCAGAAATGGGGGTTCTCTTGGGAGCTTTTGAAGGGGTTCCCCTGCCCCTGTGAATGGGTAGCTGTGGGATGCGGACCCTGAGAAGCAAGCCGTGAAATCTGGGCGCATGCGGAGCTACAGAGCAAGGGCTGGGTGGATGCGGAGGGGCCTTTGATGGGCTTTTGGGCTGCGTAATTAACTGTAACCGAAATATTATTTGATCTTTTATGTGGAAAATCAAATTGTGTTGTGTCAGACGGGCATAAATACAGCACAGTTTGCGCTGCTGGGCCCTCCCCACCGGCGCCCCCCCCCCCCCCCCCCGCCCCTCCGCCATGGAAACACAATTCTCGCCTTTTAAACCCGCCTTTGTCTGGCCCTGAAAGGCTGCATTGTCCAGGGGAAGAGCGGGCAGAGTTGGGGCCCAGAACGGGGCGGCAGAGGGGTCCAGCCCTAGACAGTGCTGCTGGGGGCTTGGCCTCTGCAGCTTGTCTTCCCGGCCTGGGCAACCTCCCCAAGAGCTCAGTTTTTCCCTGGGTCCTGAGGCCTGAGCCTCTGTCCTGTTGGAAAAACTCATTATGGGGCAGGCAATTCCAGCTCTGAAGCAGAATTTCACATCCTGGCAGCTTCTGTGACAGAGCTCAGCAGGTGACCTGGGTACTGGTCACTCCTCCCTGGAAGCAAGGGAAATGGGAGAAAGGTAGGGAAAAGGGGAGGGGAGGGCACAGCCTAGGATCTGGAACAGGGTGGCTTCAAGTTATATCAGGGCCACTTAGCAGCTTCATGGCCTCTCTGGACCTCAGTTTCCTTATCCTCTAATTCACAGGACTCTTCCTGCCCTGGCCTCTCCCGGACTGTCTCATGCCTGGTTTTTAGCAGAACATTATTTGTGGCGCTGGAGAAAGACCCAGAGCCCAGGGCACGCTGAACAGATACTATGCTCCAGGAGTACTCTGGCCCTGTGGGGACCTTGCCGACTCTTAGAGGCTTCCAGCCCCCCTCCTCTGTTTTCTCTGGTGTCCCTCTGAGCACCTTTCTACTCTCTGCCTGGAGACCAAGAAGCTCTCCAATGTGGCTCCTCTGATCCAGCAGCCTCGGGGCCTGGAACAACCTGAAAGTGGAAGGTGCATTTGCACCCAGTACACCCCAGCATCAAGGCCCAGGCTCTTCTACAACCCCATGACAGATGTCTTATCCCCCTACAGGAAAAACTGGGGCAGGGACAGGAGGAATCTGAGATGGCCTAGTGAAAACACTGTGAGCTGGAGCCCAGCCAAACCAAACATCCTGGAATTAAAAAAATAAACATGGGAGAAAAAGAGAGGGAGGGAGTGGAGAGCAAGGGAGAGGGCGATTGTCTGAACCTGTAATTCTGACTTGAGTGGTGCAGGGAACCTTCTGCAGCTCTCTGCTGGGGTGCCAGGCTTACAGATCTCAAAGGGATGCCAGGTCAGAGAAACTGAGGACAGCAGGTGCCACCTTCACAGGTCCCAGAAGGAACCTGCCCCTACCTCATGCCCATCCCCGAAAGCTCAGCACCTACCAGAAAAGTCCTGCTAGCTGGCAATGGGACTCCAGGCGCCTAGCACCTTCTTGGTGCACCCAAGCAGGTTGTCCCCACCGGCAGCCGGCCGTGCTCCTGGACTCCGCTCTGCAGAGAACATCTAAGCGTTGAATGCAGTGACTGACACCACAGCACAAAGGAGCAAATGTGCAGACAGAAACACCTAAGCTTTATAATGTATGGACTTCTTCTAGAAGTTTGTTTTGGGGACTGGAGGGATGTCTCAGCACCCACATGGCAGCTCATGACTCTCTGTAATTCCAGTTCCAGGGATTCTGACACTCTTTTCTGGCCCCAGTAAGCACCAGGCACACACATATGGTGCACACACGTACTTGTAGACGAAACACTCATACAACCAAACATAAAATAAATAAATCTAAAAATAACTTTTTCTTTTTTATTAAAATACAAGTTATTTTGGGGGTTGGTGAGATGGCTCAATTGCCGCCAAGCCTGATGACCTGAGTTCCGTTCCTGGGATCTACATGGAGGGAGAAACCAGCTCCCAAAAGTTGTCCTCTGACCTCCACATGTGTGCTGTGAAATGAGCGTTCCTATGAGCACGGCCATGCAAAACACACACTTAATACATTAATTAAATTTTTATATGCTCCTTGAGCTGGAGCGATGGACATGGGTTCAATTCCCAGCACCCACAGGATGTCCCACAAGTCTCTGCAGCAACTGTTCTTGGGAATCCAAAGCTCTCTTCTGACCTCTACAGGCACCAGGCACGCATGTGATGCACAGGCAGGCATGTGTGCAACACACCCATACACACACACACACACACACACACACCCGCTCACACACCCACACACCCATAGATACACCCCCCCCACACACACACCTGCTCACACACCCACACCCGCTCACACACCCATACACACCCACACACACACACACACCTACACACCCACACACCCACACACACACACCTACACACACACACACACACACACACACACACACCTCCCCCCCCACCCCCACAACTTAAAAAAGATTTATTTGGCTTTCAAAGGGGGCTGAATCATTTCCAACCCTTCAAAAGCAATGGGCTCCAGGGCCTCTGGTAAGTCATCTCAGTACAGAGGGAAACTGAGGCACCAGGAAGAAGTTGAGGCTCCCATGGATCGAGCTCCTCAGGGAGCTGAAGTCCACAAGTCTCAGAGTGTAATTGACAGAGGTTGAGTCCCAAGAAAAGCCTGGAGCAGCCTGGCAGGCAAAGGGTCCCATGTTGGCCTGGGGCTGCTTACAGTCAATTGGTGTCTGGGGTGTCCTCAGAATCTACAGATCAGCTTCCTACTGTGCCCAGGGGAGCGGACATCTGCGGGTATCCCTTTGCAGTGTCCTGTCCCAGCTTGGGGGAGGGGGCCCCTTCCATCACAGCTACTCCGAGGCAGGACACAGCCTTTGCCACCACCTGCTCCCCTTTGAGGCAGGAGAGGAGAGAATCAGCAAACACACCTATGAACTCTCTGAGGCTGCTCAGGGAGGGGGCTACAGAGTTCATTGCAGGAAAACATGAGCACACTTGTGTGCAGGCCAGCGGTTGGCATCCGATATCTTCTTTTGTCTTAGGCAGGGTCTCACTTAGTCTGCAGCTCCTGAATGCAGTCAGACTGGCTAACAACAGTAGGGAGCCTGACATCTCCATTTCCCTAGTGTTGGTGCTCCAGTGTGCGCCATGGTCCAGCTTCCACGCAAGTGCTGGAAATCTGAACTGGTTCCTCATGCTTGTGAGGCAGATGTTTCTCTGACGGAGCTGTTTCCCCAGCCCCTGCCTCAGTTTTTCTAGTTCTTCCTGCTCATAGTTGGCCATCCTGGCTTCCTACTGAAGGCTGTACCAAAAACTGTCTCAACATAGTTGCTCATTCACTTTTTCTCCCCTAAAGGGGAGAAAGTGCCTCATCCCAGGAGACATAGGAGCAGAAGCTGAGGGATTGGAAGCCACTCCTGGAGTGGGCTGTCCGGAAAGGTCTTCTCGAACTTGAACGCTCCAGCATGTCTTGGTGACCACATATCCAGCAATAGGGTAGACGGGACTGGTACCACGTGGGGCCTCCCCGACCACCACTGTGGTTTCCACACGTGCCTCGGCCCGGCTATGCTTTTCTTTCTCGTGTGTCATTATTTTGCACGCTGTCCCAGTTATCTGTGTCACAAACTGTCCCAGAGCTTGGTAGCTTAAAACAGTAACATCCGGGAAGCTACTGTTTGAACAGGACTCAGACGTACAGCTTCCCCAGGTCAGGGAATCTTCTGGGGCTTGACAAACAAGTAGCCTGGGGCTGGAGACTAGGTTTTGTGAGATTTCCCAGGAGTAAGGTAGAAACACAGGACATTGTGAAGGGTGAGCCTTTTTGCTGCTCCTGGTTGGTTAGGGCATCATAAAGACCTGCCCAGCTGCAGAGGACAAAGGCTCAGTCTTCATCATGATGGAGTCAGTCCATGATCTTGAGTCCAACTACAGACGTCCACCTGTTTGTTTATTGTCTCCTGAGAGCGATGGCCTCATCTCATCACCACACCCACAACCTCAGGACTGGTCCCGGCAAACATCAGGTCCTTCCTACATGCTGTCTGAGAAGAAAAATGGCAAAAGAAAAGAAAAGGAGGCAGAAATTAAAGGCACAAAAGTACAGGAAGGGAGAGATTTTGGCAGAGACCAGGGGGCATAGCTGAACGACCTGGTTAGGGCCTGGCAGAGGAGCAGCTGACATTCAGCCAGCCCAGGGTCAAGAGCCCCGGGGGTCGTGAACAGCTTGTACCACACACTTTGGAGTCTATGGCCTGTGCCTGGGGCTCAGGGTCAAGGGCAGTGAAGGCTTTGTCTAGCAGAGACCCAGCCAGCAGCTATGGCCATAGGTAGCAGGAGCTGACCCTGCTGTGGTGACAGTGAGGACAGGCTGCCTCCCTGAGCAGCTATGGCCATAGGCAGCAGGGGCCGACCCTGCTGTGGTGACAGTGGGGACAGGCTGCCTCCCTGAGCAGCAGCTCCCCAGGGTCATAACAGCTGCAAGCCAGAGAAAGGAGAATGAGGAATGTGGGTGACAGTTCCTAAAGAGGAAAAATGTGGACTTTTGAGTCAAATTGAAAGGCTTATTGGGTTCCGGGAGAGGTGAGCACTCACTTGGGAGAGCAAACTGGTAGACACCGAGGGGGTGAGGTGGTTGCTCACCCAGCCATTCACATCAGTGCCACATCGGAGGGGGATGGCGCTGCCCTCGCGGAGGGGACGGCAGATCAAGTTCAGGGGTCAGCTCGTTCTGTTCACCCAGAACTTCCCATTTTCTCTTGAGGAGCTGGTGTATCTCTGTCCATTCGCCATAGGCTCTGATTTCTACCCCTTTCCTCCAGCTGTCAGGGCTCAGGAAGCTGAAAGGGACCTTGGGACAACTTCATAAGCGGTGGCTGCCCTAACCACCAGGTCTCTGGTCCTCAGTTAGTTCTTCCTGCGTGACTGACCCACGTGGAGGGCTTCACGACCAGCAGGCAGCAGAGACTTCTGCCATCAAATCCGCCCCCCCCCCGTTTCCTGCCTCTGCTGCAGGCCCCTACCCACCACCACCCTGATGGAAGCTTCTATATCTCTGATTTGTTAGATCTTCTTCATGTGAAGCAGAGGGAGGAGTCTCAGACTCCCACCTCAAAGTGGATGCCATAGCTCCCTGGCTCCCCTCAGGCGTCTCCTGTCTCCTGTGCAGCTGGGCCCCCTTACCCTCCTCCCCCAACCCTTCCCATAGACTTTCTAACCCAATCTTCCCCAGCCCTGCTACCCCCTCCTAACAAAGGCCACCATCCACTCTTCTCTTGTGCTCTCCTCTGTCATTGCACTCCCAACACTTGCTGAAGGGCAACTGAAGACTGTATGGTGGGTGACACAGGGTTTAGGCTGTACCCACCGCCAGTCCCACCATCCTCTCCAAGTCCTGCTACCCCCTCCTAACAAAGGCCACCGTCCACTCTTCTCTTGTGCTCTCCTCTGTCATTGCACTCCCAACACTTGCTGAAGGGCAACTGAAGACTGTATGGTGGGTGACACAGGGTTTAGGCTGTACCCACCGCCAGTCCCACCATGCTCTCCAAGCCTCCATCTGTCTCCCTGCTGACCCTGCCAATCACCCAACCCCACCCACTGTTAGTCCTGTCCATCCTCCATTTTCGTCACTGCCCGTCTGACCCACGGCCCCTCCCACCCCACCCTCAAGACTCAGCTTCGCCTTTGACTCACGGGTTGTTTGAGTGCCCTTACTCTTGCTCCCTGCCTGCCTTATCGTGCCTCCCCACTGCATTGAGTTCTTTTCCCTCTTGGCAACATGCCAGCATCACCACAGATTTCAGCATCTCTGGAGTCTGGCTGTGTGCTCACTCCTCTTTGACAGGAAGCCAAGTGCTGAGCAGGGTACTGCAATCCCAGCTGTCTGGCTGGGGCAGGGATCGTAGCATGGCTTGCCATCTTGGAATTGAGGCATTTGAACTATGGGAATCATATTCGTTGTGAGGTATAAAGTGTTAAGGGTTGGAAATTAAATTGCCTCAGGGCAGGGGTCGGGGCCCAAGACAGACAACAATTCTTGTCTGATGCGTTTGTGGGCACAGTATCATAAAATCAGATGTAAGGCTGAGGGGACAGAGCCGTGCCACACCAACCCTGTATCTATGGGTGAGGAAGCAGAGGGCAGAGCTGGCCTAGCTCTTTTGACTGGGATGTCCCTGCTCTAAAGGAAGCGGGTGCCGAGGAAGGGAACATCAGCGGCTTGCTTCTCTGAGACCCTATTTTTCAGGGGAGATTGAGGGTCAGCTGTGGGCTGTAGGTTCCAATGTCCAAAAGCATACAACCCAATCCAAAGGGCCCGGGAAATGGACAGTCTCTGCTCCTTAACAACGCCGTTCACTGTTAAACACACATGGGTGGACACATGCAGGTCTGCGTAGATCTCGTCAGGGCAGCAGAGCACACAGTCAGCCTGAACAGGCAGTATATAGCGCATGCTACAAAATACTTCAGAGAGATTATCACTCACGCGCTCCATAAAGGAGCTGCATTTGTTGCAGAAAGCTGTCACTGCTTCTGGAAACAACCTTTCATACATCTTAGGCTACAAGGAGGGATGTCGAGTACTCGGCCTCAGACAGCACCGTACACATCCCAGCTTCGGTCTAGCTGTTCAGTGCACAGTCGGGGCGGTTCCACAGCAATCTTGGCTTTGCCTTCTCTGCTGCTGCTCATTCCTCACAGCCTGCATGTACTGTTGGAAAGTTGCCGTTCTCGTACACGTGAGAAAGAGTCGTTGTGTGTGTGTCTTAACAAGTACCTCATTTTTAAATGCTTTAAAACATTTTCAGTTATCAGGTTGCTTCCAGCTTCATTCCACATAAAATAATTCCTGGGTGAACATGCTCCCCACACTTCTGATAGGAACTGTGTGGTCTGAAGAAGTTGACCCATGTATGGTCCCCAGAGACTGAGGAAACAAGGACAACTCTTGGGTCTTCTCCTGGAAGTCTCAAAATGAATCACCTGTCAATTAGGGCTCAACTCCCTGTCCACAGCATCCCAACTCTTCCTTGAGTCTGCCCTGAGTGGGAACAAGCCATTTCTCTGTCTACAGTCTACTTTTCCTGTAAACTGCCAATATTGAATTACATCAAGAATGTTAAAGAATTCACTTTGTGACTGATAGGCAATATCTGCCTAGAGGGCTGTGGAGATTACCTATGTTGGCAGGAAGTTCTGTGATTGATTAATAATGTCTGCCATGGATGTGAGAAACTGCCTAGTGGTACTTACGCTGTTTCAGGACCAGGTACTCCGAAGGATAACTGAATTAGCAGGGCCCTTCCCCTGATCCTTTTCTCCTCAGAGATGTCTGGATTTGGAATCAAGTTTCGCTGAGTGTGCCAAGGGCTCCTACCCTGGTCTGTCTCATTTTGAACACATTAAGAGGCAGATGCCATCACCCATAACAGCCCTGCCTGCAGGGAGGGACTGGGGGTTCCTGGGACTCCGGCATTCTATTAAGTCGTTATCTTTCCAGGTTCACGCATTTCTAATTGTTATGAGTACCATGGCGAAATTAATAGTTCTGTGGTTGGTTTATTACATTTAGTGAAATTGTGTGCATGTGGTGTTTGCCAGGGGAGAAGCGGCAGACTCCTTAATCATGTAAAGATGATAATTTAGTTGTTACACTTGTGGAAATGATGGGATTAATTTCTTTTTAAAGTTTGCAAACTGGAGGCGGATGTGAACGGCTAATTCAGTTAGACAAGCAAGCCTGTGACTGACAGTCCTGTCAGCTACACCTGGTGCTGGAGATAGCATGGGTCAGGGGGCAGAGCCTGGCTAGAAAGCGCAGACCATGGAGAGCAGAGTGTTGCAGTGAGCTGTGTGACTTCAGATGGATTCATTTCCCTCTCTGGTCTTCACTTGTCAAATGGAAGCAGACAAGTGTTTCTCGGAGCTTGTTGAGCTCTAGGCTTCAGAGAGTCCTGGGGATGATGGGGGAGGTGGTCAGGTGAGGGCTGGGGAAGATGGTGGTGTTAGTTTGGGGGAGTGTGTCTGGATTCTCTTTGGGGACTAGAGTCCTGATTTTATCTTGAGCACGTCTCTTCACTGTCAGGCTCCCTGTGATTCCAGAGCACGTCACCAGATATGGATCGGCTAATGAAATCAGCAGATGGCCCTGCTTCTAGGCACTGGTTAGGTATAATCACATGACCCAGGTCTGGCCAATCAGAGCTGATTAACAGTTTCCTGGCATCTTGCCCAGAACTTTCTAGAATGAGGTAGGTGTTCCGTTTTCTCTGTGGTGGCTAGGCAGGAGAGTGGACACTAAAGATGTGGGGCCATGTGGGCCCTGACAGGAAGAATCAGTAAATAGAAGAGGCAAGGTAGGCCACAGCACACACTCCCAGGGGCCTCCACAGCTGAGGCCATCTCCGACAGCAATTCCCGGTTGAGCTTCTCCCTGTGTGCGGCTGGGGGGCTGCTCTGCGGCAGAGGGCTGGTCATGCACTGAGAACCTGTGTTAGATCATCAACACCAAGTGAGAAAGCAGGGAGAGGCAGTGCGAGCCTGTGACCCAGTGCAGAGCAGAGCCAGGAGGCTCGGGGACTCCTGGCCAGCCCTCCCGGATCTCTGTGCTCCAGATTCAGGAAGAGATCTGACCCCCAAAATAAGATGGGGTGCGTGAGATGGTCCGACAGGTAAAGGTGCTCGTTTCCGAGCTTGATCACTGGGACCTATGTGATGGAAGGAGCGATCTCACTTCTGTAAGCCGTCCTCTGACTGCACACCCAGGTTTACATACATGCATATAGAAGGCTGGAGAGATGGCTCAGCAGTCAGGAGCACTGGCTGTTCTTCCAGAGGAACTTCCAGGCATCAGGTGACTCAGAATCACCCATAAATCCAGCTCCACAGTGTTCAGTGACCTCCTCTCACCTCCATACTTATAACCACACAGACACGAGCAAATAAAATAAATCTTATAAACTAATTAATTAAAAAGAAGGGAGAGAGTAACTGGGAAGATACTGCTGGCCTCTTGGAACACGCACACACTTACATTGCACATGTACACATGCACACACATTTACATGCACACACACAATATAAGAAAAATTGTTCACAAGATGAGTTTCTGTGAGGTGGCCTGAGGGAGAGCATCGGGCTTACAGGAAGGCTCCAGTGTGAGACCCCTGAGGTGGCATTTAGTGGGTTTTTGAAAAGAGGAAGAGAGACCCAAGCTGGCAGGCTTGCTGTTTCTCCCCAGGGCCTTCTACCATGTCAGCACGCAGCTTAGGGTCCTCAGTTATGCCTCTGGATGCAGATTTCAACTCTGAAGGAAATTACCCCTATTATGAACAATTTATTCATATGCAGCCTCTGTGAACACATCCAGGCTCCTAGCTCTCTCCACCTGGAGCTGGCCTACACTGGCCTATTTTACAGAGTTTTACTCTAAAATTTTGTTTGAGCCCAGGATTACTGCAAAGCAGGAGTAGGTGGCTTCTAGGGGACCCTTTCAGCTACGGTGCTTTAGATGAAGGAAGGCGTGTGCTAACATGCTTAGAAGGACCCTTCCAAGTGGATCTTAAAGGATTCATAGGCTTTTTACTGAGAGACAGAGCAAGCAGATGAGGTTTTAGACAGAACGAACAGTGTGCAGAGATGCTGGTTCTGTGAAAGGACGGGAGCCTTAGAAGACGGGAGATGATATGGGCAACAGAGAGGCCGTGGGGAACCTCCAGCATCAGCACCAAGGGGTGGACTATGAAGGACATGGCTCTGGGCAACCATGATGCGTCCTTGAGCAGGAGAGGAACTGTTTGCCTGAATAGGATGGGTAGATGGCCTCCTCTCCGGGTGGCTATGCTGAAAATGCCTGGTTCTTTGCCAGGGAGAATCGACACTCAGCATCTGGGGCTCCCAGCCCTTGGAGCCTGCATTCCAGAACCGGCTGTCCACCCTTCCCAGCTCTGGAATCTGAGCTCCGAGTTGAGGTGTCTGGGAGGAGGCTACAGGGTAGAAATTGAGAGAGGACAGGAAAGGACGTCCCAAGGCTAGCCGCATGTAATAGAGTTTGATTTACAGCTGTCGTCCTAGTTCCCAGGGGAAACCTAGCCTTTCCCACCATGCTGGGAACTCAGAGTCAAAAAATAGGACAGACGGAGGCTTCTTACAAGTTCTGAGCTGCTGTTTCCTGCTCCCTGAGCTCTTGCACACTTGGGGTTCTGCTTTGAGTTCTCTTCCTCGTGCGTGCATCCTGACTAAGGGTGGTGGGGGCAGCAGTCATGGCCAGGGAGCACAGCAGGGTGAACTGCATGCTTGCTGTGAATAGGTGTAGGCTGGCTGTGGCCCACTTCTGATTTGTGTCCAAGTCCCCTGAAGCGTCTGTGACGTACATGATGTGGGAGTCCCTTCTGTGTGTTGCTTGTATTGGTTGATGAATAAAGAAATTTCCTTGGCCTGATAGGATAGAATTTAGGTAGGCAGAGAAGACAGAACTAAATTTTGGGAGAAAGAAAGCAGAGTCAGAAAGACACCATGGTGCCACCGCCAGAGATAGACGTGCTGCAACTTAGCTGGTAGGCCACTACCTCGTGGTGATGCACAGATTAATAGAAATGGGTTAAATTAAGATGTAAGAATTAGCCAATAAGAAACTTGAGCTAATGGGCCAAGCAGTGATTTAATTAATACAGTTTCTATGTGGTTATTTTGGGGCTAAGCTAGCCGGGTGGCAGGGACAAACAAGCAGCCCCTCCTCCTACAGTGACAGAGAAGGAAGCCCACAGAGGTGGGGTCACCTACCTAAGATCTCAACGGGGAAGGTGGGGCAACCTGCCTGCCAAGGCCAGGCTTTAGAGGTGGGAAGGCTTGGCTGCAGGCTGTCCACAAAGCAGGGCAGGAAAGATGAAGAGGAAGGAGGAAATGAGACAACAAAGGAAATAAGAGGAGAGGAAATCAGAATTAGCCTTCTTCCAGAGGGTGAGCAGCACAGACAAGTACCTCAAAACTGTCCTCTAGAGAGGTCAGGGTTGCCAAGGGATGAATAACATTAAGATGAAGGTGAGTGGTAGGTATATATTTGAAGGAGACATTGAAGGTTGGGGAGCTGCTGCGGGCAGTGGAACCCTTAGGTGGTGGGGGTCATTCAGGGGAAAGTCTTAGGTGAAGGGTTCCACTGCCCACAGCAGCTCCCCAACCTTCAATACATAGCTTTTGGGGACCCTTAGATTCGGATTCCCCACGACCACAGAGCCACTCCGAAGCCAGGGAAGCTTCGTGGGTCCGGGAAGTAGTCCTGCTACTTTGAAGGAATGCATGGCTGGGTGCGTGCCAGGTGCCAGGCTGTGGGGTGAGTCCTCAGTACTGAAGTATTCCCTCCTGGAGGGAAGATGGATGCTCAAGATTCAGGAAGCAAGGAAGCTCACAGAGCAAGACAGCAGACAGCTGAGGGTGAGAGACTCTTCACTGGAGTATGTATTTTTGAGTTTTCACGAGTGCACAGTTGAGAAGCTTTGAACTTTTAAAGAAATTTTAGAATTTTAGAGCAACTTGAGAATTTGAAAGAGACTTTGGAGATTTTAAGGGTGCTGAAGTTCGGAGTATTTGAATTGATTAGAAGACTTTTGATTTTATTTATGTTTTAGTGTGATATCTTGGGGATGAACAAGGAAGGAAAGGTTATAGTTTAACAGCGATGGCTTGTGTGTCAAGTTGACAGGGGTCAGTTATGTTGGCTCCTTTCATGCCAACTTTATGCAAACTAGAGTCATTTGGGAAGAGGGACTCTCAATTGAGAAAATGGTTCTGTAAGACTGGCCTGTAGAAGCCTGTGGGGCATTTGATGAGGAGGGGAGCTCAGCATACTGTGGGTAGTGCCACTCCTAAGTTTATGCCCCTGGATTCTATAAGAAGCAAGTCGAGTGGGAGAGGGGGACAATTTGTCATTTCTGTCTAGGGCCTGTAGTCAGAGCTACTCCAGGGGCACAAGTGCCTATATCCTCCGGCAATGAGTGTGTATACTGTACCCATTCAAATTTACACTAACAGCAGGGAGGTAGAAACACCCTCAGCCTCAGTGCACAGCCTGTCTGGCCTGACGTGTGCAAGCATACACTGTAGGGCCCCCACATGGGCACACATGCATGTTATTCATCTTAGACACAGTGCTCACCGGTGCATGTCCACCTGCAGGCAGCTCTCACACAGACCCAAGCAAGTACACAATGGCCCAAGGCAGGCCCATGTGTGCACATACACACACACACATACACACACACACACACACACTCATGCATACATGCTGGCACATAGGCAGGCAGACAGACAGACACATACCCCATGGTGTAGGGTTGCTCAGGCACAGTTCCAGCCTCTTCCTCCAGTCCCCACGTGCAGCCCGTGCTCCTTAACACCTGGGGCTTCTTGCAGTTCCCTGAACCCTTTTTACATTTCCTGGGTTTTGCCCCCTGCCTGGAATTCTCATGGATCTCTCCAGAAAACTCCTCATCATTCCACAAAACCCAATCTTGGCATGCCATGCTCAAGAAGATTTTTCAATATCACCCTTCACTGCTCAGGCTCTCCAACAGGCCCTGTTACTGCATCTGCATGTTTGTTTACCTCTCGGTCAATCTCTGGCAGCTACTCACCTGGTCACATCCTACAGGTTGTGTGCAAGCTTCACATGCTGGGACGGTGCCCTTCACACGACTCAATAGGACCATGACACCTGCTACTTCCTGTGGGTACTGGCTGAGGGTAGCCTGACCCTCCACACTTAGGGATTCTCACTGGATAGAACAGATAAGGAGTTGTGGCATCAGAACACTTCTGAGATATGGCCAAGGGGTACTTCAATCCTGGTTAGTGCAGAGGCCAGGACTTAGAGCAGAATTTGAAGTGAGTCAGCCACTCTCAGACTGCAACTTCCTCCTCCTGGAGGCTCTGGACATAGATGGCAGATCAGGAGTGTCCAGGCCAGCTGAGGGCCTGGGCACAAGCTCACTGGACCAGAACTGTGTTCACAGCAGAGAGAGGAGGAGGAGTCTGATTCAGAGGGACCTTGGGACTGGAAGAGGGCTTTAGTGCTTTTGCTGAGCCTGTGGTGGACCGGATCTTTGTGAGGTATAAGGGCTCTGGCATCTTTAGAAGATGCTGAAGCACCCAGGAGGGGTTGGGAGTGGGCTTGGCAGCCAGATGGTGGATGTACCAAGAAGTGTGCTGAGCTGGAGTTCATACGGGAACAGCAGCAACAAGCAAGTGCAGTGCCAGCGACTTCACTGGAGATTCCAAGGCCCATGTGACCTGAATGGCAGTTCACCAGAGACATGCAAGGTGGAGAAGATCAGGCCTGTCCTAACATCTATCCTGCAAGCTTGCACTGTGTGCTTTTCTCCCCTGTAGGAAAGGGCACTGCTTGCCCCACCTCTGAGCACCTGATTGGGAACTTGGCAAATTTGGTGGACTTACAGGTTCTTTCTGTCACCTACAGATTTGCTACTCCTCCCTGATTGGTCCTAGTTTCCTTTATATACCCACATGAAGTCTGTCAGAGCCTACCCAGCACCCCATGCGTTCAGACACTCCAGGACTATGAATGAGAACAACACAGGAGCAACCAGGAAGGGAAGGGAAGGAACCCACTCCAAGACTGTAAGGGAATTCTTACCCTCAGAGACCTCTTGAACCTGAGGGTTCCTGCCTCTGCCCCCAAGATTCACACCCAGCTGGACTGTGGAAGGGGATTTGTCCCTGATGGTGCTTCCTGTTTCCAAGACTCACTTCTTCTGAGACTGGAAACTCTAGACATCCAGACCTGCTGCTTTGGAGCCCTCTGAGAGCTGCGACTTCATGAGGCCACAGCACACATGGGAATCCGTGTTAACTGTTAATGGCTAATATCAAATGACAATAAAGTATTTTTCATTTGATTGTCCTCTCTGTTCTTGGAAGGAAGTGGTACAAGGACCCGGCTGGAAATGAGATCCACTGGCCACTTCATTCACACTGCCGCTGCAGCATATAAATTGAGACGGGAAACCCTCCAGACCAAAGTCCCATCTTTTGTTGTAGGACAAGGAGAAATCAGGTTGGACTGAACTGCAAGCTTCCTCCCTGCTGGCTAGCTTTCATGGAGTCAGGAGGCACAATGCAGGCTGCTGGGGGAATTGTCCCAACAGTCCATCTCAACTGTGGTCTGTGTGCTACTATGTTAACACGCCCAGCAAGATGAACCCACTGATGTGGTAGTGATACAACCGGAATGGTCCGACCAACCACTTTCCAATTCAGGTAACCGTTACATTTCCATCTTCTATAACCACTCAGTAGGGTTTGGTGGTAGCCACTGTGTTGAGGGTTTGGGTTTCTCTGAGCTTCCATCTTCAATGTTCATGTAGTGATTTCAGGGATAGTACTATCCACAAGAGACTGAGATTAAGAAAAGATGAGGGGCAGAAACCTTGAAAGCAGATGGAGGGCCATAGCATGTCACCTTTCCTGGGAGATGTGTGAAGAACTTGGGTGGTGTGGATGGTGGTGGTGGTGGTGGTGGTGGTGGTGGTGGTGGTGGTGGTGGTGATGATAACAGTGGGGTGACAGTGATAGTAATGATGGGATGCAGATGGTGGTGCTGAGGGGGACAGTGGGGATGATGTGAAGGGATAGTGGTAGTGGTGTGTTGATGATGGGGATGGTGGTGGTGATGTCGAGGAGATGGTGGTGAGTCTTTTTGAGTGTTAGGAATGGAACCTGAGGCTTTATGCCTGTTAGGCAAGTGGTCTACCACAAAACCACACCCAGCCAATGATGACACCTTTTGAGATTGAGGTTGCTTTTCCTGCATGGTTGTGGAACACGGAGTTTTGGTTAAAATTGCTGTGTGACTTAAGGCCAGGATGCTAATAGACAGAGCACCCATCTCACTGAGGTTCTGAATGATAAACCTTGTCGAGACAAGCTCTGTGCTCCAAGCCCTGGGGAATGCACACCGTACATCGCAGCCCAACCTGCGCTCTGGAGGCCACTGCCTCCAGAGATGAGCCAGGCACATGGTGCTTCTGCCAGCGTTGGTGATTTATGCCCCTGCCCTGAGGGCTGCAATGTTTGTTCTTGCTCAGCAGGGAGGCCGGAAGGGCATCACGAAGAAGGTGTTTAATGAAGTGAGTGAATGTGAGGTGCACAGCAGGACAGGAGAGGCTGGGAGCTGGGCCAAGGGTGTGTCCCCAGCTGGAATGCCTGACTGCCTGGTGCCTGTGCCTGTGACTTCAGTTGCCCATGGAAGAAGCAGCTGAACCTGGAGGCATGAGCAGCAGTCTGGTGAGGAGGAGGCTGCGCTGATCTGCCTGGGGTTCAAACCCTGTCTCAGCACTTTCCCCTCTGTGTTCTCTCTTTTCCTGTAATCTGGGATTCAGAAGGAATTTCAGGAGAAAGGCAGATGCCAAGGGTGGTAGCCTTGTCACAGATGGTCTGTAGCTGACAGGAGGAGGTTCCCCCACCCCCATGGTAGTGACTAGGCTTCTAAAGCTCTTCTGCCTGGTCCTGAGGCTACTGGTCAGTTATCCTCAAGAAAAGTGACCACTGGGCTACAGGGCACACAGCCCCATATCCCAGCAGAGAGGACAGCATGTGCGAAGGCTTGCAGGTGGGTGGGCTCCTGGGTCTGGTTAGGAGACTATGACACCTTGTGGGTGTCAGGAAGGAGGGTCTGGGAACAGGTGGGGCTGGGGGGGGGCAAAGGCAAGAAGTACAGAGTAGGTCAGCTTTGCTTGTTAGTTTTGTCAATTCTTGACCTGTGACAAACGTGTGACCACACACACACACACACACACACACACACACACATGCACACACACACGCACACGCACACACCCTTTCCCCCATCGCCACACACTGCTTCTGTGGTAATGATTTTTTCCCCTTTGTGCCTTTGCTTGCAGGCGTCCTCTGGTCTGTGCCCCCATGCCTCCAGCAGCACTGACTTTAAGGGTCTGTCCCTCCCCAGCACTGCTGGGTCCAGCATGGCTTCCGAGCAGGCAGGGTGGTGGGTAGCATGCATTGATTTGTTTGACAAATGTGCTCCTCTCAGTGTGAATGCACAAGGTATCCTGGTAGGAGTTGTCCCTACCCACCTGTGGGTACACACAGTCCGGCAGAGCAGGTGTTTGTCATGTGCCCATCCTGTCCTGGCCCTGTGGAGCCACAGCTCTTACCATGAGCATTTTGAAAATAGGAAAGTTGGGTGGAAAGAGATTCATCCACTCACCGGAGGCCGCACAGCAAGGAAACGAGAACATGACTAAACCAGTCACTGCTGTGACCTGTCGAAACCTGCCACTCTGGTAAGAGGGAGCTGGGACTACTCCCACCCATATTCAGGCCTCCACCTAGACCTACCTACTCAGGTGCACCAGGGGCTCTTCCCCCAGGTTCAGAGTTTTCCTGTTTTGCAGGTCTCCATGAGAAGGGTAAGGAGCAGGGACCTGAGTTCTGGCCTTACCATGCCACTTCCTGCATCAGCCTCAGCTGCAGCTTGGTTGTCTGTCTGCCACCTTGCAGGGCTGTGTGTCTGGCTTTGTGGAACCCACTACATTCTCCACCTTGTCTTACTTTGTACCTGTCTTAAGGGACCTTTGGGGGAGACACCAAGGAGACATGCATGTTCACCTCAGCTATCCCACCCACTGGGCATCCACGGCAGTCAGGCCGGCCTCAGTGGGTGTCCATGGCAGGCAGGCCTGCCACAGTGGGCGTCCATAGCAGTCAGGCTGGCCACAGTGGGCATCCTGTGACAGTCAGGCTGGAGGCAGTGGGCATCCACGACAGTCAGGATTGCCACAGTGGGCGTCCATGACAGTCAGGCTGGAGGCAGTGGGCATCCACGACAGTCAGGCTTGCCACAGTGGGCGTCCACAGCAGTCAGGCTTGCCACAGTGGGCATCCATGACAGTCAGGCCGGCCACAGTGGGCATCCATGACAGTCAGGCCGGCCACAGTGGGCATCCACGACAGTCAGGCTTGCCACAGTGGGCATCCATGACAGTCAGGCCGGCCACAGTGGGCATCCATGACAGTCAGGCTTGCCACAGTGGGCATCCATGACAGTCAGGCTGATCATAGTGGCGTCCACGACAGTCAGGCCGGAGGCAGCGGGCGTCCATGGCAGGCAGGCCGGAGGCGTGTAGCCAGATTCTAGACAGTTCCATACAGTCAGTGCCCCTGTGAAAAGACTCCTCCCAGTGTGGGGTGTTTATGACTGGGCTGGGAGCTGGCCAGGCTCCTTCCCTTAGCATTGCCCCGAGCTCACTGGCTCAGAGCCCACTTGTCTCAGGTGTCCTCACTCCCAGCTTATGTCACTCTGGTTTCTGGCTTCTTAAACCTGTTGGGTTTTGCCAGGCACCCTCATCCTTGGGGCAAGAGAGGACTCCTCCCACCTCGCCTCCCTGAGGGGCCAACTACTGTTTATGAGATTGTTGTCCAGGGTTGCCAGGGTGATGCTGGGCCACGCCCCATACCAAGTCCACTCATTTTCCACCTTTAAGTTAGATGGGGTTTTTGTTTTGTTTTGTTTTGGCAGCTGCTCTGCCTCTCCCTCTGGGGTGGCTCCCGTGCGGGAAACTCATCAAGGTGTGTCCAGCTTCCCTGGGCCCAGTGGAGTCCCCGTCCCCTCTGACTCGAACTGCCTGTGTAGGATTTATTAAAATCCAGGCTCTGTCTTGACTGAGTTTGAATCCTACCTTGTGGTAGCACTCATTCTGCCTCAGTTTATCTGAGAAGTCACCCCAGTGTCTGTGCTGTTCCATGTCTGCTCACTCCCACATCCATTGTGCCTGACATAAGGCGTCTATAGCTGGGATCCTGGGGAGCTTTGCCTCTTCCCGGGCCTCACAGGACACAGAGTGCCCTCTCGCTCCTCGGGGGCCAGAGTTTGGGCAGGTGAGGTGCATACTAACCCATCACAAGCTTTAGGCCACATCCTGTTCTAGGGCTTCCTAATCACAGTTGGCATTAGGCCAAGCCTGTGACTCTAGACAATCCCTTGCTTCTTGTTTTCTTGTGACTTCTTGGAGTTAACTCATAGGTGGAGCAGCGACTGTAGGAACCAGACACCCAGTGGAGCAGCTGACAATCTGCAGGAGGTAGAGGCAGAGCTGGGGGAAGGCAGGGAAGGGGCTGAGCAGCAGTCTCAGGAGTTGTGGCCAGGGCTGTCCCTGCCCCATCCACAGCAGTGGAACCTTGTACTGATGCAGAGGCTTGTGTTCCAGTCTCCTCCTTCCAGGGGGAGCTAGGAGGGGGTGGGAGAGGGGGTGAGGCACTCAGACAGGGCCACGAACAACCTCTTTGTTTACACTATGAGGAGTTCTGACTTCACAGCCAAGGGTATTTTGGGGAGAAACTGCGTTTCCACATCTGGATGGGGGTAGGGCCCAGCTGTTGCTTCCGTCTCTGTAATCACACTGTTGTCACACGTGGGGGAGGTGCTGTCAAGTGCTGTGGGGCTGGCACTGCCTGATTTCTTCCCTTCTGCTGTCCCTGTGTCCCCAGGCCCAGACAGTGGAGCCACAGGGCTGAGGTCCAAGGACTTGGCATCAGACCCCAGGTTTCCCTAGGATCTTTGTTCTTCTAGTGCCGGATTCGCGTCTGTCTGCGGCAGATGATGAATCACAGGTAGAGAAGGAGCATAGAGGTCCCACACTCAGACATCAGCCACTCAGTGTGGTGAGAACCCTTGCTTCTCCACACTGCGGGGTCTGCAAGTAGGCAGAACTGGAAATCTGCCCAGGACTTTATGCTGTGATTACTTCTGGGACATTTTCCTGGTATGCACGCTGTGGTTCACATGGAGTGATGGGCACAGACACACCCATATCTACCATCCTGCAAAACACGGCTTGCCCAAGCAGTGGTGGTCAGCTATGTTATTGTAGTTACTGGGCCTTAACCCTGGAAAAACTATAGCTCCCTGGGGTCCTGCTGCATGGAATTGCTCCCCATGACAGCTGAGGGACTAAGCATGTCTGTTTCCGCTGACGAGGCATGGGGATTCCTCAGTTTACTCCTAACTTCAACCCTTAGGTCAGGAGCCATTTAAAAAACCTAAAGTAGTACAAACTCTCTAATGAAATCAAAGACCCCAGCCTCACTGGCAGACCCCAACAGCCAGCCAAGGACCACAACACCTAGCCTCTGCCCAATGGCAGGCAGGTCCTATCACCCAGTTTAGAAGTGGCAGTGATGTCTGAGGGGTGGAAGTCACCTGAGAATTTTCAGGAGACATGTTGTACTGCTGGTGTGTATTCTATTTCCAAGTTTCCCAGACCTTAGGATTAAAAGTCCTTGCTCTAACTAAATGTGGCCCCCAAAGTTCATGAGTTGAAGGCCTAACTTCCAATTCATATGCAGATGATGTCTGCAGTGGGCCTTTGGGAAGTGGGGTGGGATTAAGGGGGTCCTGAGAGCGGGGACCCATGATGGCTAGAGGCATATAAGACCAGGAAGAGAAGCCTGAGATCCCCACTTGCCGTACATCTCATGGAATGGGTTAGCCAGTTCTGTGCCCTACACAACACAAAGCCAGAGTCATGTCTGGGACCTTCCAGCCTTCAGAGCTATGGGTCAAGCAAACATCTATTCTTTATAAATAAACCAGTCTCGGGTATTTTGTTGTAGCAACAGACAATAGGCCAAGACAGTGCTACTTGTCGTCATCCTAATGTGGAGAGAAGTCTGGTCCCAGGCACTTACCTAAGTGTACTCTGTGAGGGGGTGTCCAGATGGGTCCAGCAAAGAGAGGAAGGGCTGCCCTGAATGTGGTGGCCCCGTCCAAAGGCTACTGGCCTAAGCTAGAATAAAGAGACATAAGAACAGAGGCTGCCATGGCATGGCCTCCCTCCTTCCCTCCCTCCCTCCCTTCCTCCCTCCCTCCCTCCCTCCCTCCCTCCCTCCCTCCCTCCCTCCCTCTCTTTCTCTTTCTCTTCCCTCCACTTCATGCTTTGAATGGAAACATGAGCCAACAGCATTGTTAAGCTGTTCACATTAGATACTTTGTCCTTATGACAAAAGGATAAGAGCCGAACCATCTTACGCTTGGTAAGGGCCGGAGAGGTTTGGTTTGCCTGAAGCCACATAGGACACATGACTCCTGCCATTGGCCAAAGCAGAGCAGCTCTGAGAAGGCTGAGCTGTCTGGGAGCTTCGCTCCAGGATTTTGGGGGTTGTCCTTGTCACCCTGTCCTTCCAGCAAGTTTGTGGAAGGAACCTGGGATAAGTTCACAGACACTGTCCTGTGTGTCCCTGTGTGCAGTTCTTCAGTGACCATGTCTAATTCCTCTGTTGAAGTTGAAAGGGATGAGCTCCACCTTACTAGACCTGGATGGAGGTGGGTGGTCCTTGGACTTCCCAAAGGGCAGGGAACCCTGATTGCTCTTTGAGCTGACGAGGGAGGGGGACTTGATTGGGGGAGGGGGAGGGAAATGGGAGGCGGTGGCGGGGAAGAGACAGAAATCTTTAATAAATAAATAAATAAATAAATAAATAAAGAAAGAAAGAAAGAAAGAAAGAAAGAAAGAAAGGGATGAGCTCAGAGAGGTGAAGTCAAGAGGCTCTGGAGGGCACCCAGTGGAAGAGGGACATGACTGGAATCCGAGCCTAAGTAGTGGGCCTGGTAGGAGGGACACGGTTTCCTGGGTCATGGGACAGAGGACACAGTCCCACTGAGGGCTTTGCTTCCCTTCCCGCCTGGTACCTACTGCCTGTTCTCTGGGCTTCTTCTGGTTTCTGAGGCAGAAATGCTGAAATGCAGCAGTTTTAACTCCAAGGAGAAATCCTGGCCCCTCCGTGCCCTGGCTGTACCTCCCTGGACTGGGACAGGAGTTTGCATTTGCTTCCTGCCTTCAGCAGCCAGCCATTCCCGTCCCTGCCGTCGACAGCCCTGTCTTCTCAAGGCAAGGCGGCTAAAGGTCTTGGGAATTTTTGTAAAACTCTTAAACCTGGCTGCAAGCCAGGGGAAAGGGCTCTGAATGGTTGATTCTGTCTGGGAGAAGACAGAATCCCACATTCCTACAGCAGACTGTCCCAGGGTGGGTGGGTATGTAGACAGGCCTCTACCAGGGTCTGGGAGGCACCAGAGATGCCTGGGCAGGAAGACCGGCTGTTCAGCTTCAGCCAGCTGGTATCCCCAGACTGTCTCAGTTGAGCCACAGCAAGAAATAGCTCAGAGAGTTGTGTGACCTGGTCCAGGGTCATCCAGTCAGGAAGCAGCTTCATCACTGTTCATTCAAGTCTGCACAAATAGACAAAGACAGGCCCCTCGTAGACAGGAACACCTACCTGCACATACACCACACATGCATGTACACCCCTTCTACAACAACACAACACACACATGCACGCACACACACACACACACACACACACACACACACACACACACACACACACACACCATGCATAGCGACATGCGCAGACACATAGTTTTAGGACCTGAAGGTACAGTTCTTACCTGGCCATCTGGAGCAGGTCCAGGGTCCTGTCCATCAGACTGTGGGAGTCCCAGCTTCCTCCCTCCCTCTATCCCTCCCTTCCTCTCTCTCTCCCTCTCTCCCATCCCTCCCATCTCTTCCCAGATGTTGGCAACAGCTCTGGCCAACTGACCAGATGTGCTCAGCACCACAGGCTTCTCAGGAACTGGAAGGCTGAGGGGGGCTGGGACAACGCTCAGATGTCCTTGTGACACCATCCAGGCCCAGGCAGAGAGGACAGGAGGTTACAGGATGACCAGGCTGTTCTTACAGCAGCCTGCAGGTGAGCTATACTTCACACAAGGACTGGCAGCTGGAGACGGCTTTTCTGCCTTTTGAACCCTGAGTTTCCCTGTCTGTGCAGCTGGCAACAGGTCCAGCTCAGCCTCACCAGGTGTCCATAGACCCACTGTGCTTAGAATCAAAGGAAGCCAAATACTGTTCCTTGCATGGCCATGGGGCATGGACCTCCAAGGTCATGGTCATCACCTAGGCTAGAGCTGGGACGGCTCCATCTACAATTGCACAGACACACAAGGGAATAGAGGAACATCTGCCATCTTGTTAGCTCCCCTGAACTGACATTTTCTTCTACTTGGGGTATCTCAGGAGCTGTAATCAGAGGTGAAACTCCCCTGCAGAGGTATAGCTGGTCCTGATTCCAATGACCTCCATGTAACACTTGATCTTCTCTAGTCCTGGGTGTGACTGTCTCACCCCCTTAGGGTTTCCAAAACTATAGGTCAAGGGCACAGACACTAGGGCCTCCAGACTCTCACACCTGTGTGTAGAGTCCACTTGTCCTGTTCCTGTCGTGTTAGGAGTCCAGCCTTCCACACTCACAAACTGGATGACCTTGGGCTCAGTGCCTGATCCCTCTGACTTCTCCATTTCCTCACGTGTGCAATGGAGATGACCGTGCTCCGAGGAGTCACATGGGATGATGCTCAGCGGGGCTGGTCCAGGTGGCACCGAATCAAAAGGCAAGAGGAAGGGACACAGTTGAGGCAGGTCAGCGCGGTCAAGTGAGCTGACGACCAATCCCTGCAAGATGCCGCGCTGTGCCTAGCTTCCCTGCAGACACTACGTGCCTGCTGACATACCCGAAATTTTCTGTGGACAGAAATCCATGTAACTTGTCCCATCAGACAGAGACCTATAAAAAGCTGAGCCACACTGTTATTTTAAGGGTTGTCTGGGGGTCTCTGTTGGAACAGGCTGGTTCCCATGGCCAGTAGCTTCCAAGGGTAAGAATGAGACAGAGGGCCACAGGGCTGTACAGAGGTGGGGGCTAAGGGGTGTCCCCACAGCAGCCTGTCACTCCCTCTCTGCTTTTGCTTTCAAGGCCTTGTGGGAAAATCCTTATAGATAAGGAAGCCATGTGGGACTGCATTTTCCCTAAGGTCGTGCAGTAAGTGGCAGCTCCCCAGGTCCTGCTCTGAAGCCTCAGACCGCCTTTTAATCCACCTGCTGCCTCTCTTCTCAACAAGCTCCTCCTCTTCTTTCCTCCCCTGACTCCTCTCTTCACCTCCTCGCTGCATCCACTTTTCTATTGTCCTTCCCTTCTAGGTCTTTCTTCTGAAATCTTCCTGCCTCACCTGTGTGTCCTGTGATGTCACTTTTATTACTGTGGTCTCTGGAGGAAGCTCAACCCTGAAGCCAGGGCACTGCCTCATGCAAAGTCCAGGGCAGTGCAGAAGTGTGGGCACCATGATGCTCGGGCTTCCTTCAGTTTCGCAGGTGCACACACTTTAAACAATAGTGTGCCTAGGTGTGTGTGTGTGTGTGTGTGTGTATGTCTGCCGTGGCATGAGTGTGGATGTCAGGGAACATCCTCAGCTGTCAGTCCTCACTTCCCACCTTAGTTGAGCATGGTCTCTTGTGTGTATTTCAGGCTAGCTTGTCAAAGAACTTCTAAGGCCCCTCCTGTCTCTTTAACCCAGCCCGCAGCAGGAGCCCTGGGCTGGCAAACCCTTGCTCTGCTGACTTGGACCCTGTGCGGGTTTTGGGGACCCAACCTGACTTTTCATGCTTACATGCAAAGCTCTGTGACCACTGAATGGCCCCTCTAGCTCCATCCAATTGAGAGACAGCAGCTGGAACTTGCTGGGTGTCAATCACACAGAGACTCTGGGCAACCGAACCAGGACCTTTGGGCAGCAGACAGCGCTCTGCTACCAGCCTAGCCCAGTGCACTGCGTCCTCACAGGCGGTCCAGGTTAGCCCAGTGCACTGCGTCCTCACAGGCAGTCCAGGTTAGCCCAGTGCACTGCGTCCTCACAGGCAGTCCAGGTTAGCCCAGTGCACTGCGTCCTGTCCTCACAGGCGGTCCAGGTTAGCCCAGTGCACTGCGTCCTCACAGGCGGTCCAGGTTAGCCCAGTGCACTGCATCCTCACAGGCGGTCCAGGTTAGCCCAGTGCACTGCGTCCTCACAGGCGGTCCAGGTTAGCCCAGTGCACTGCATCCTCACAGGCAGTCCAGGTTAGCCCAGCACCGTGTGTTTTCACACAGGTTGCCTCCTCAGACTCTGCCAGTCTGAGAGGAGCATATTTTTAGTCTCTAATTTCTTTCCCTTGGGCCTCCCTGTTGCCCGCAGAGGTCCTAGTCTGAGCCGGATAGTAGCCTGGGCCACACATGGCTGTGGCCTAAGAACCAAACCAGGGAGAAGTCATTTTGTCACCTGTGCCTCAGTTTCCATTCCTTCCTCGTGGGTCAGCTGCAGAGTAACCCCACATTGTGAGTTGCGGTAGCACGAAGGTGCAGCCAACATCAGGCTGCAAAGTTCCTGTGAACCCAGACTGTGGTGCAAGCTGCCAGCTAGGCCTGAGACCCCTGCCCCTGAGACTCCATGAGCCAGGTTGCATCTTGGGGAAATGAGGCCCGGTGGCCCCTGACCCCCAGCCTGCAAGAGGCTAACCCCCTCCCTGGCCCCTCGGCTGTGAGGCTGCCTGCCCTGACCATTCATGGGTTTGTATTATAAGATGACTGCCGTCGCCATGGCAACATGAAAGGAGCCGATCTCATTACTGAGGCCCGGACACATTATTTTCTCCAAGGAATTTCTTCTTTTCATTATTTCCCTCCAAAGGTCAGCTGTCCTCTCAGGCGGGGCGGGGGCGGCGGGGGTGTCCACGAAAGGTGAGCCGATTCGGGGGCCCAATTCCCTGGGTGGAATTTACAAGCATTTTGCCTTCTTCTGCTGCTCTAACACCAGCTTAGAGAATTTCTTCAAGCCAGCCTTTCTCTTTAACCCCTGCTGCTCCGGCAGACAGCAGCCCAGCTAGGTTCCCAAGTTCCCTCCAGGGTTTGGGCTTTTCTCCTGAACAGGGTTCCTTGCTGCCATCTGAGAAGTCAGGGATGCTGGGCTCCCTGCAGGATGGGCGACACGAACATTTATGTCTTCTCCAATGGGAAAAACACAGTGTTACTTACTAATGGTAAGCCTAATGACAGAAAATAATCTTTACCCATGCCTGGAATGCAGTGTGTGCAGCAATTCAGAGCCTGAGAGATCTGCCTACACCACCTTCAGTCTGTGTGCCCTTGGGCAAGCATCTCCTTGTCTCTGAGCTCACTTTGCCCATCTATTCACACAGCCTTGTGTTGGTGTTTACTCAGGGAATGGGTAGAAACCATGAGCAGAGCCTGGCTAGTACCCAGGAGCAGTAAACACCAAGGATTGATTATTGTATTTTGGTGTGTTTCTGCCCATTCCCCTCTGGCTGTCAGTTGTCTGTAACTGTGAAACAGACAGCCCCGACTTGAGACTCACTACTGTGAAGCAGCAATAACTGGGTATTAGTTTGTGCAGTTTCTGTGAATGGACGCTTCTGTCTGTCTCCAGTGGGTCCTCAGGCGGCTACAGCCACCTCAAACCACCCGGGAGAGGAAGGCAGAGACCTCACAAATCAAGTGCATCTTGTGTCACTCACACAGGCTCCAAGGATCTGCAGTGGCACCAGACGAGATGATTCTAGAACATCACATTTATATAAGACAGCATAAGAGTGGGCCCCCATTCTACAGGGGCTCTGTATGGAACTGAGGCTCTGCATGGAACTTCCTACAAGACTCCGGATTCTGCCTTCTGTCCCAGCTTCTCACAGACCCAGTCATTCAGGTCACCAGATTCTCTACTCTGGGACACTGGAGAATTGCCTGTAAGAAGAAGCGTTGAATATCTGCCCCGGGTTATGTGTAGATGAAACCAGGGAGCTCCCAGACTCTCAGTGGGATGCCAGGATGTTCAGCAAAGACGAAGACATGTAGCCGTGAAGCTGATGACGTTGTGTTTTTGTTGACAGTTGGATGATTGTTTCTGTCACATGACAACAAACAGAAGTAAGAGGCAGAAACAAAGTCAGTCATAAAGGTTTTCTCTCTCTTTAAAAAAAAAAAAGAATTCTCGTCCACCTCTCATGGACATTGCTTGGACCAAGTTTATGGGTTTCTGTCCATGACTCAGCTCCCCCACCCCTGAAAAACAGGGTCACCATGATTCAGCAGGGCTGTAAGGATGGGGTCAGCCCAAGTTTTTTGGAACTATGGGGAGAGATCTTTTGGGCCTTGGAGCAAGGGCTGGGCTGAACTAGGCTGGTCCATACCTTAAGGACCAAGAGCCTGCTTGTGCTGAAGGCTGAAGCATAGACAGCTTGTTGGTGGCTTGATCTTTGGCTCAGTTGGGCTCCTGGTTCATAACTAAAAAAGACAGAGTTTTGGGTTCAGAACTTGCTAGAATGGCAGATGAAAATGCGGATAGATGTTCTGGAGGCCCTTAAAGGTTCTGTCTCAGAGGGTTGGAGCCTAGGGAATCAACATTTATTTTACTGTTTGAAAAAGACTTATTTTTATTTTACGTATATGGACATTCTGCCTATGCACTACATGAATGCCTGATGCCCCTGGAGGTGTGAGATCCCCTGGGATTGGAGTTAGACTGCGGTCACAGCCATGCAGGTGCTGGAAACTAGAGCCCGGTCCTGTGGAAGAGTAGCCAGTGCTTTTTAACCATTGTTGCCATGTCGCCAGCTCCTGCTATCTGCATTTTAAATGTCTACCTTCCCACCATAGAGGTGCTGCTGCAAGGGCTACTCCTGGTAAAATACCCCACATGGAAAAATCCTGTGGGTAGTGTTCCCTCAGCCCAGTTGACTCTGAGTCCCATTCAGGTTCAGCAGGATTCATCTCTGGGAAGTCACCCCAACTCACTCTGTCATAGAGCAGCAATAACACACTACTCTGTAGTTCCTGCTCAGGTTACCAGATGCGGATTCTCACAGTCACACTGAGAAAGTTATGTGTCCAAGTCCTATCCCTAAAGGTGGTTTTCCAATTGCAGTAGTGATCCATCTGTCAGTCCATCTGTCCATCCATCCATCCATCCATCCATCCATCCATCCATCCATCCATCCCCTCATCCATCCACCCACCCATCCATCCATCCATCCACCCATCCATCCATCCATCCATCCATCCATCCATCCATCCATCCACCTACCCATTGACCCACCCATTCACCTGCTCATCCAGGTGTTGTCTACTGCATGCCAGGTGCTGGGGCAGAGCAGTTCCTGGCCTCATCCTTTTCCTTACGGCACCCACAATATTAAGAGGAAGATAGGTCGAACAAGCCAAGAAACAGGTGTATGCACATAAAAATTTTGTCTTACTCCTAGGAAGCGAACCTGAAGAACTGGGTGGTGACTGTTTGCACAAGAGAGATGAGTAGGGAAGGCATCTCTGAGAAGAAGATTTTTGGTTTGAAATCCAAAGATGAGCAGAAGCTGGTTATATAAAAGGTAGGGGTGCTGTTGTGGGGCAGCCAGTTCCAGGAGCATTCAGAACTTGGACGGAAGGCCAGTGAGGCTGGAGTGCAGCTGGTGAGAAGCAAAACACTGTGCTTTGGGTTGTTTGGGCAAAAATTGAAGATCTTAGAAAACATTGTTTTGGGGTCAACTCATCCATTTCCTGGGAACCTTCTGGCAAAGACAATCATTATTACGATAATGATTCCTGCTGCTCTTCCTCTTCCTGCGAATGTCTGAATGACCACAAGACACCAACCCACCCACAGAACCAGACCCAGTGTCTGCTTTTCTGGGTGGTGACCCTTCAGCGGGGGAGGTTCTGCTTGGACCCATGGCTCCACCTAGTACACCACATGTGTGCAGCTTGGGGAGTCCAGGTGAAGTGCTCAGGTTCAAATCCTGAGTCTGTCCTTAGCAGTTCCCCCTGGTCAGTGGACTGCTGCTGTGCCCTGGCGAACGCTGACAGGTTTCTTGCCCCTGTGCCAATGCTCAGTGAGGTTCTTCTTGGTTTTGACAGCTTACCTGATAAGAGCCACCACAGCTGCACCCCCACCCCAGTTGGGCCTGCCTACGCTGTCCTTTGGGACCTGTTTAGTTTACCCCACCAGCAGTTTAGGGTGGGACCCGCTCTGCTCCTCACAGTTTTTTTGGCTTTTCTGTTGGTCGACTCCTAGTCCCAGCTCCCTTCATACTGGAGATCCGCGTGGATTGGGAGATGCAGATTTCTATGAAAGGAGCCTGGCAGCTCCAGGCTGAGAACCCAGCTGGGACTGCAAGAGGCCGCTTCCCTTAGAAAGGGATGAGTACGCTTTCCTGAGGGCAAGTTTGCAGCCCAGAGTGAGCCATATCTATCTGGTCTGTCTGTCTACCCATCCATCCATGAGGCAATTATGTCCCAGGCACTGGGGATCCACCAGCGAACCCCAAGCCCCACCGCCTTTGACCTGTGAGCCGTCTTTCTAGGGAGGGGACAGGCCGTGTTATGTGAGCTACTGACAGGTGTGGGAACCCTATGGCTCATTGAGCTCCTAACCATCCAAGGTCATTCCTGTCACCTGTCTTTCAGGTTCTGACGTGTGAAGGTTGGAGATGGAGGTCTAGATGCTCAAGGATGCTGGTGGAGTTTGTCCCCAGCCTGTCTTGTGTTTCTTGGCCTCATATTGGAGACAGAGGTGGCTGTTCCCCAGTTCCTTTGGGGAGGCTTGATTCCTGACTCCTGACCAGCCTCTTCTCTAGGGCAGGTTCCACCTCCTCCCCACCTGAGTGACCCCACCATGCTTCCCACCTGGTAGGAAAGGGCAGCAACAAGGAGTCCAGAAGAGGCCTGGCTAGCCTCCTGCAGGAAGCCCGCTGCCCCCTCATGGGACTTCACCTTCCTCTCTCTGTCCCCAAAGTACCCGATACGCTTGGGCCTTCTTCAGGATCCCCTTCTCCTTTTTCTTTCTCCCTGGCCCCCTCCGTCTTTGCCTTTCTCTCTCCTCCCACCTCCTGCCCTTACCACCAGATTTTACTTAAGTGCTTGCTGGTTAGATTGCAGTGGCCAAGAGCAGACTCTCAACTGTGCCATACACGGCTTTGAGAAGTTCTTCTAGTGCCCCAGGCTTTAATTTTCTCATTATCTTAAATGCAGGCTGTTCTGGGGATGAAATAAAGTAGGCTTTGGTCATTGTTTCTATCACAGCTGAGCCGAGTAAACCCTGGAGATCTCAGAATGGAAGCAGAAGAAAACTTCTACCCCGGTGAGCTCCAGGGCTGCCAGCAGGCAGAAGCCTTTCTAAGTCACTACCAGCCAAGTTGTCAGCAAAGTCTGCAAGAATGTGGGCTCGATGACAGGATGTCTTATGAGTGCTGTCTCCAAGTCCAGGCCCTGCCCCTGGGCCTCAGGTGCAAAGTGCAGATTCCCAGAGCTTCCCCTGCTGTGCCCAGCCCTCTGTGAAGTCCACTGTCAGCCAGATACAGAAGGGATCCCTTTCAGAAGGGGGGGGGGGAATGAAGCTTTGTTCTCATTAAGGCCCCAGAAAACACAGGCTTTGGTGCTGGGACCCCCAACCTCTGCCAAGCACGGTGAACACTAAAATTCACTTCACTCTGATTTTACCTCTTGCTGGCTGAAGAACTGGATTTTATACCAGGTCAATTTCAGACCATTTGATATTGATATATGAAGATCCTGGGGGATTACTGAATGCGTTTCTCATCCTGCCCAGATAGTATCGTGGAAGGAAAGTGGGATTGACTGTTAAGGACAAATTGAGAAAGACATGGCCATTTACGATAACTCCTTATCTGTATACAAGCAAATGGTGTCGGGGAAATAGACCACCAGTTGACAGCAAGGAATTCTCCTCTGGGCTCTTCACCCTTCTCCCTTCTGCTGCTCACACTCAGGGATCATCCCATTATCCTGAGAGCTGTATCCTGAGGCCCCTGCTGCCCCAGGACACTAGAGAAGAGGTTTTCTATGGCATTATTCTAGAAGGTTGGGCACAGAGGCTGCGGTTGTTCATGGTACCCTGGAGAGTTTGGGATGGGATGCTTTGAGAGTGATGACGCTCCCCAGCAGAGCCTGTGGTACTTGGAGAATGATCCTGTGACTCGATGGGTCCACATGGTGAGTGGCCTTTCTTTCTCCTCAGTCACAGATGTCAGGGGTGCCCACTGCCATTGCAGGTTCACTCCCACGCCGTCACTTTCCCGTGTCATGCAGTGTGGCACTCTAGAACCCTGCGAGTTCCCCTTGCTGGTGGGTACTGTAGCTGGAGAAGCAGATCTGATGCTCTGGATCCCGCTTCCACAATCTGACTTTCTCCAGTCCTGGGGGCTGATGGTGGACTATGAGGGGTCCCACTGTGGGGTAATGTGGGCTGTGGGTTCTCCAAGGGAGCAGGGGCTGATGTGGGGTCTTCCACGGCTCTCCATGAACAGGTGTATGCTCCCACCTGCTTCCTTTACTTTCCAGCAGGGTGGATTTCTGGAGACCAAGAGGAGCCATGTGATCTGAGGTTTCAAAGTCAAAGTTCTGGAGGCTCCTGAAGTGATTCAGTCTCTAAGCCACTATTGCTGTGGTACAATACTCTGATGAGAAGCACTTTAGGGGAGAAAAGGTTTATCTCAGCTCACAGTTTGAGTGTTCAGCCTCTTATGGAGAGAAAGTCTTAGCGTCAAGAGGCTATTACCCACGTCTCAGCAGGTGAGGAAGCGCATAGAGAGGGCCCTCAGCTCACCCTCTTCTCTTTCCCTTCTCTTTCAGTGTGGAGCCCCTACCAATGGGATGCCGTGACCCACTCAGGGCAGGTGTCTTCCCTTAGTCTTCTATGGAAATATTCTTACAGATATACCAGGGGTACACTTCACTAATGCCCTAAAAATTGTTAATTTAATTAATTGACAATAGAATTGAGCATTACATCCATTATACACTCATCCACCAAATTTTCCATCCATCCATCCATCCATCCATCCATCCATCCATCCATCCATCCATCCATCCACTTATCCATCCATCCATCCATCCATTCACCCACCCACCCACCCATCCATCCACCCATCCACACAGTCATCAATCCATCCATCCATCCATCCACACATCCATCCATCCATCCATCCACACATCCATCCATCCACTCATCCATCCATCCATCCATCCATCCGTCCATCCATCCATCCATCCATCCATCCATCCATCCATCCATCCATCCATCCACACAGTCATCCATCCATCTATCCACACAGTCACCCATCCATCCATCCATCCATCCATCCATCCATCCATCCATCCATCCACCCACCCACACAGTCACCCACCCACCCATTCATCCATCCACACAGTCACCCATCCATCCATGCATTCATCCATTCATGCATCTTTCTAACCAAACACCCAATTATGTGCCCAGTCATCCACCTAACAATCAGCTCATGCATCCATCCAACCAAGCATCTATTCATATATTCACTATCTTATTTAAGCATCTATGCATGTACTTGCACATCCAATCATCTACCTGCCCATCCATGCATCTATCCTGCAGGCTATGCTTAAAAGAACACCTTGAACAGGGTTATGTCCAAGGAAATGCCCAAGGAAAGCTCTGGGTAGAGAGTACGATCATTATTCCAAAGTGGGGAAACTGAGGCTTGGGGCAGTGAGGGAAGCAATGTGGGCAGGATTCCAAAGTAAGGATAAGGCAGAGCCAAATCCAGACCATCTGACACCAAAGCCTTCTCAGATGATGATTTACTCTGTGTGTCTCTCATAAAGTGTTCAAGCTTCTAGAAAAGAAATCACTAGATCCAGGGATGTGGTCCAGTTGGTGCAGTGTTTGCCTAGAATTTGTGAAGTCCTGGGTTTGAACTCCAGTACTATGTAAACTGGGTGTGGTGGTGTACACCTATATCCTCTGCACCCTCACCAAGCTCTGGAGGTGGAGTCAGGAGGACCAGAAGTTCACGGTTATTCTTGGTTACATAATGAATTCAAGGCTAGTCTGGATTATGTGAGAAACTAAAACAAATGCATCAAAGCAAAACAAATGATGCTGTGTGCCCAATAATGAGTTGAGCAGTTCAGAAGACACGTGGGCATGAACACGTGGGCATGATGCTGTGTGCCCAGTGATGAGCTGGACAGTTCAGAAGACATGTGGGCATGAGCACCAACAGGGTGAGTGCTCTTGGGGAGGCGGAGCTGGGTAAAGGCTGTGGAAGGGTAAGTGTGAGGTTATGGCCGGCCTCACCTCTATACCCCTCCTCTCTTCCTTGTCCTTACTTTCTCTGCCCTGTGCCCTGGACCTGAGTATCCCATCACATCTGAGTATCCCATCACGTCTCTCTGCTCCATTTTGCAGCTCTTCTCCTAGGCAACTGGACATACATTTCATGTTTGTGACCGAGGGTCCTGTAGGTCTTCCTTCAGCACATCTTCCAGGAATCATTTGAGATTTGGGAGTTTTATTATCAAAATCCTTGTAGGAAGGTAGTTAGGGACTGGATTCAAGGTCAAGTGAGCATTAGATCAGATTCTCTCCAGGGCCTCTATCTGCTGTGTGTCCTTGGAAGAGTGGTCTAGCTTTGCTGTGTCTCATTGGTAGTGCAATGAAGATTCCAGGTGTGCCCTATCATGGGGTGGCTGTGTGAAGACGGCGTATGTGGAGGGCAGGAACTCTCAAGCTGTGGTGGGGTGGGAAGTCCTTATGTATGTGTTGCTTTTATTGGTTAATAAAGCTGTTTCAGCCAGTGACTTAGCAGAAAACTAGAGCTAGGCAGAAAAACTAAATGAATGCTGGGAAGAAGAAGGCAGAGTCGAGGAGAAGCCACGTAGCCCTGCCAGAGACAGATGCCAGATGGAACTTTACCGGGTAAGCCACAGTCATGTGGTGATACACAGATTAAAGGAGATGGGTTAGTTTAGGATATAAGAGCTAGCCAGAAGTACGCTTAAGCAAGTTCTTAAAGTTGAAGTTCCTGGGTCCTGTCCCTGGGCAGAGCTCTGGGCCCTGGCTGTGAGGCATTCACTCCTGGATGAGAAAGGTAGCTCTGTATGAGGTTTCTCAAGTTATAAGATCTGTGGATATGGACCCATAGAGAGCTGGCCCTGCATGCACAAGGTCTACAATCATCAGAGCCATCCAAACATGCCCCAATCTTTGCTGATCATGCACAGATGGTTCCTGCAGCCCTCACACTGCATTAGAGCAGGTTGTCCAGAGATGGTCTGAAGGATGCTTGTGAGCTCTTCTTGTGCACCATTGTACATGAGAACGTGAGTGCCCACAGAGACTGGCATCAGCAGGGGATGTTGGAAACTAACCCCATGGATATGGAGCGATCATCTCTCTCTCTTCTATCTGTCTGTCTGTCTGTCTGTCTGTCTGTCTGCCTGCCTGCCTGTCTATCATCTACCTCCATCCACCTCTCCACCCACTCACCCACCCACCTGTCCATCCATCCATCCATCCACCCATCCATCCACCCATCCACCCACCCACCCACCCATCCACCCATCCATCCATCCATTCATCCACCCATCCACCCATCCATCCATCCATTCATCCATCCATCCACCCACCCACCTACCCACCTATTCATTCATCCATCCATCCATCCACCCATCCACCCACCCACCCACCCATCCACCCATCCACCCATCCATCCATCCATTCATCCATCCATCCACCCACCCACCTACCCACCTATCCATCCATCCATCCACCCACCCACCCACCCATCCATCCATTCATGCATCCATGATTCATCATCTATCATCTCTCTATCTCATCTATTCTTATTAGTCATTTTTTTCACTGCTGTGGTTAAATATTAAACAAGAAGGACTTTGCAGTGGAAAGGACTCATTCTGGTGGGAGAGGTGTTCTGACAACTGCTGGCTCACATCTCAGTGAGGAAGGCCCCTACTGCTCTCACCAATCCTCAGTAGTCTGATGAGGCCATTTGCACTGGGGAGAACTGTCTACCTTACTGACTCTTCCAGAAACTTTCTTGTAGTTAAGCCCAGTATTTAAACAATGCTTGACCAGCAACCTGGCATCCCTTGACCCATTCATTAATTTTGATAGTAGACTTTCATTTAGGAGGAACTGCTGGGTTTCTGACCAGCTTCCAGAATGACCTGAGGTCTGGGTGGCCAAGTTCTGGGGGCTTCTAGAATTCTCTGCCAAGCTCAGTGCTACTGTGGGAGAGAAGGGTTCTAAACTCACTTATGAAAGCAGACAATAAGCAGCAGGTAGACATGCCAGGATGTGGGGCAGGAGTGGGCATGGGGGATGTGGGGCAGGAGTGGGCATGGGGGATGTGGGGCAGGAGTGGGCATGGGGGATGTGGGGCAGGAGTGGGCATGGGGGATGTGGGGCAGGAGTGGGCATGGGGGATGTGGGGCAGGAGTGGGCATGGGGGATGTGGGGCAGGAGTGGGCATGGGGGATGTGGGGCAGGAGTGGGCATGGGGGATGTGGGGCAGGAGTGGGCATGGGGGATGTGGGGCAGGAGTGGGCATGGGGGATGTGGGGCAGGAGTGGGCATGGGGGATGTGGGGCAGGAGTGGGAATGGGGGATGTGGGGCAGGAGTGGGAATGGAGGATGTGGGGCAGGAGTGGGCATGGGGGATGTGGGGCAGGAGTGGGCATGGAGGATGTGGGGCAGGAGTGGGCATGGGGGGATGTGGGGCAGGAGTGGGAATGGAGGATGTGGGGCAGGAGTGGGCATGGGGGATGTGGGGCAGGAGTGGGCATGGGGGATGTGGGGCAGGAGTAGGAATGAGGGGATGTGGGGCAGGAGTGGGCATGGGGGATGTGGGGCAGGAGTGGGCATGGGGGATGTGGGGCAGGAGTGGGCATGGAGGATGTGGGGCAGGAGTGGGCATGGGGGGATGTGGGGCAGGAGTGGGAATGAGGGGATGTGGGGCAGGAGTGGGCATGGGGGATGTGGGGCAGGAGTAGGAATGAGGGGATGTGGGGCAGGAGTGGGCATGGGGGGATGTGGGGCAGGAGTGGGCATGGAGGATGTGGGGCAGGAGTGGGCATGGGGGGATGTGGGGCAGGAGTGGGAATGAGGGGATGTGGGGCAGGAGTGGGCATGGGGGGATGTGGGGCAGGAGTGGGCATGGAGGATGTGGGGCAGGAGTGGGCATAGGGGATGTGAGACAGGAGTGGGAATAAGAGGATGTGGGGCAGGAGTGGGCATGGAGGATGTGGGGCAGGAGTGGGCATGGGGGGATGTGGGGCAGGAGTGGGAATGGAGGATGTGGGGCAGGAGTGGGCATGGGGGATGTGGGGCAGGAGTGGGCATGGGGGATGTGGGGCAGGAGTAGGAATGAGGGGATGTGGGGCAGGAGTAGGAATGAGGGGATGTGGGGCAGGAGTGGGCATGGGGGATGTGGGGCAGGAGTGGGCATGGGGGATGTGGGGCAGGAGTGGGCATGGGGGATGTGGGGCAGGAGTGGGAATGGGGGATGTGGGGCAGGAGTGGGAATGGAGGATGTGGGGCAGGAGTGGGAATGGAGGATGTGGGGCAGGAGTGGGAATGGAGGATGTGGGGCAGGAGTGGGCATGGGGGATGTGGGGCAGGAGTGGGCATGGAGGATGTGGGGCAGGAGTGGGCATGGGGGGATGTGGGGCAGGAGTGGGAATGGAGGATGTGGGGCAGGAGTGGGCATGGGGGGATGTGGGGCAGGAGTGGGAATGAGGGGATGTGGGGCAGGAGCGGGCATGGAGGATGTGGGGCAGGAGTGGGCATGGGGGATGTAGGACAGGAGTGGGCATGGGGGATGTGGGGCAGGAGTGGGCATGGGGGCGTTATTTGGATGTGGATATGGACATGTCAGGATGTGGGATGGGAATAGGTATGGGGGGTATAATCTTGGGTGTGGGTATTACAGGGGCATGTCCCAATATAGGTGGACTCCAGTATTCCAGGGAGATCTGCCTCAGTTTAACCTGGCTTGTCTCTTCCAACCTGGAATGCTCACATGGTCCAGGTTGCCACTGGTCATAGAAGTCAATGCACAGAGAGACTCTCATGTCCTGGGAAATCAAGGCTGTGGCAAAAAGTGCCCACTGCAGACCCATAGGCCCCACCAACCCACAGGTCACCAAAACAAAAGGCCGGCATGTCTTGAAGAGCTTAGAGGTAGCAGCCAACCCAAAGGTCCTGGAGCCCTGTCTACAGACACCCATTTACTTGCCAGGGACAGTTCTGTATGTGGTCTCTCTTTGTAAACAAGTTTCCTTCTGAACCCTGGGGACACACAGCTGCTAGAAGAGACACAGAATTCTCATGCAGTCCTTACTCAACTTCCAATGATGGCCCCTGGCAGGCACTAGAAACTAACACTGGTGGGCAAGAGACAGCCCTGTCAGGGTACAAGACATCCATATTGGCGTAGGGCACCTGTGTTCCCTTGTATGCATGCACTTGCCTGCCCAAGCTCCTACAGTCTCAGATGTGCTCTGTTTGGGGTCATTTTCTACTTTAGCAAAGGCATAAGGGCAGAAGCCCTCTTTCCAAACTTCCAGAGTTTGAGCTTTTTTGACTCAGCATAATTCTCTGGAATCTCCAGGTTGGTTGTGTTTATCAGTAGCTGCTCTTGTCCTGGCTAAGTAGTATTCCTTGGCAGGACTGTACCCCATTTGTCTCTCTGTTTACCTGCTGAAAGGCATGTGGGTTGGCGCCAGGTTTGGGCTTCTGGGAGTAAGACGGCTATAAACACTTTGTACAGGGTTTTATGGGCACATGAGTCTTTGTTGCTTTGGGATGAATGCCCAGGTATGCAATGGCTCAGCTGTTTAGCAGCCTGCTTTGCTGCCTGATATTTCTGCTGCCAACTTACAAGTGGCCCATTCCCCATTCCTTAGTCCCCCAGTCCCCACTCCCCAGTCCCCACTCCCCCAATCCCCACTCCCTCAGTCCCCAGTCCCCCCTCCCCATTCCCCAGTCCCCCCTCCCCATTCCCCAGTCCCCCCTCCCCTGGCCCCACTCCCCTCTCCCCTGTCCCCACTCCCCAGTCCCAACTCCCCAGTCCCCACTCCCCCAGTCCCCACTCTCCCAGTCCCCACTCCCCCAATCCCCACTCCTTCAGTCCCCAGTCCCCCTCTCCATTCCCCAGTCCCCCCTCCCCAGTCCCCACTCCCCCAGTCTCCACTCCCTCAGTCCCCAGTCCCCCCTCCCCATTCCCCAGTCCCCCCTCCCCTGTCCCCACTCCACAGTCCCCACTCCCCAGTCCCCACTTCCCCAGTCTCCCTCCCCCAGTCCTCAGAATCTTAACTCTGCTTCATCTGCTCTGCCAAGTGAATGGTGGAAGTTTCCCTGGCTTCCATCTGTGTTCTTCTGTGCAGTGAGCCACTGCTTTGTAGTTGAGAAGGATGTTTTAAGAGTATGAGGTCCTAATGGCCCATTTCACAGATGAGGGAAACTGAGTGCACAGAATGGAAGCTGACTTGCTCAGTGGCAGCAAGATTCCCCGAGGTTTCCTTGACTAGACTCCTGGCTTCTTGTTTTTCTGGGGGGCTCTTTCCAGTCACTTTGACTCACTTGAAGGCAGGCAAGTGTTCTTCTGGTATTTTATCGCTCATGTGTTCTTCCAAAGCCTCATCTTGTTGAGCTGTATTCTTGGCAATGTGGAGAACTGGCTTTGCTCACAGTAGAATTCTGGGTGACCATTGGGCTATTGTGTATGCATAGCCCCTTTTGTACACTCAGAGCTCCTGAGTAGGAGCATGTGGCCAGACCAGAGTGGGTATTCTTTATACCACTGGTCCTTGACTCAGGGGCCAGTGTGGGATCTCAGCTGTGTGCCCCCTTCCTTCTCCTGGTCCCTCTTTGCCACAGCCCAGTCCTGCAATAACAGACACATCCTTTCCCAGAATTCATTTGTGCTATGGCTCTTTTTATCTTCTGAAAGATGGACCTGTTAGACCAGGAACAGACAAATCAGTTTCCATGAATGAAGGGTGTCACAGACTGGTGCACATACACATGTGTGCACCTACAGGGGTGTGTTCACATTAGAGAGAACACACAGACATGCATACATACACATACAGAAGAGTGAGAACACACAGACCCATATACACATGCATGTGAACACACATGGCAGAGAGAACACACAGACCCTTACATACACACACACAACCGAGGGACCACACAGACCCTTACATACACACACACACACAACCGAGGGACCACACAGACATACACACACACACACACACAACCAAGGGACCACACAGACATACACACACACACACACACAACCAAGGGACCACACAGACATACACACACACACACACACAACCAAGGGACCACACAGACATACACACACACACACACACAACCAAGGGACCACACAGACATACACACACACACACACAACCGAGGGACCACACAGACACTAAC
The DNA here is from genome assembly GCF_037038515.1 of Microtus pennsylvanicus. NCBI lineage: Eukaryota > Metazoa > Chordata > Mammalia > Rodentia > Cricetidae > Microtus > Microtus pennsylvanicus. Next base: position 127,567,647 of record NC_134579.1, on the reverse strand, counting down.
ACACAGACATGTACACACACACACACAACCGAGGGACCACACAGACACTAACACACAGACATGCACACACACACACACAACCGAGGGACCACACAGACACTAACACACAGACATGCACACACACACAGAGGAGTGAGAACACAGCAGAGAGAACACACAGACCCTTACATACACACACACACAACCGAGGGACCACACAGACACTAACACACAGACATGCACACACACACACACAACCGAGGGACCACACAGACATGCACACACACACACACACACACACAACCGAGGGACCACACAGACACTAACACACAGACATGCACACACACACAGAGGAGTGAGAACACAGCAGAGAGAACACACAGACCCTTACATACACACACACACAACCGAGGGACCACACAGACACTAACACACAGACATGCACACACACACACACACACAGAGGGACCACACAGACACTAACACACAGACATGCATACACACACAGAGGAGTGAGAACACAGCAGAGAGAACACACAGACCCTTACATACACACCCACAACCGAGGGACCACACAGACATGCACACACACACACACACACACACAACCGAGGGACCACACAGACACTAACACACAGACATGCACACACACACAGAGGAGTGAGAACACAGCAGAGAGAACACACACACGTGCACACAAGCAATACACAATCAAAGGAGTGTGCACACGGGAGAGAACACATAGGCACATACACTCAGGAATGAGTATGCAGCAAAGAGAACACAAGCCTTTCAAAAGTATGGTAATAAATGCTATTTAAAAAACAAAAAGCAAACACAAAAAAGGATAAAAGAAAGAAAAAAGCAAAACCCATCCACAACCTCTGGAAACTGCAGCTGTGGAGACAAGGGCCAGCATCACTTGCTGAGCGTGAAGCTGGTCCCTTTGTGGAGCAAATCCTCCTGTTGACAGTTACCTTTCAATCCTCTGTTTGTGGCCCGGGCCGATTTTTATTCAGTGTTCTATTCACCCTGAGTATTAATGAGCAGGGGAGGGGAGGGCTGAGGCAGTGTCTAATAGGCTGAGCGACAGGCTGTCTGCAGCGGCCCCTTATCTGCAGCTCCCAGTGCTGTCTCCCGTCCTGGTTCAGCCCAGCCAGGCTGTGGATGCCTCCACGGATGCGCTGAGTTTAAATTATGTACACAGGAGAAGGATTTGACAGCCTCCTGCTTCTCAGGGAGGAAGGGGCAGGCCGCCTCTCGTGTGTCTTGTGAGCCACGTGTCCAGTTGTGTTTACTAAGCATCTACTGTGTGTCAGGAAACTGTGCTGGGTGCTGGCACGGACACTAACCTTTCAACCCTAAAGTAGGTCCTGGTTGTTTCAGGGGTCAGGGAGGCAAGCCTAGACCAACTGACTCTAGGGAGACTGTGGATCTCAAATCATTCCACTAGGTTTCCTCAAAGCGGAACTCAGTCCACCTCCCCTCTCCTCCAATAGTCTCTAGGCAGCCCTGGCCACCCCATCCAGACTGGGCTCTCTTAGCCTCTGGTAGTCAGTCCTCCAGAAGCCCTCCCCCACCACCCAGTGTTCAGTCAGCCTTCCTTGCCTTGGCACACCTAGAGGCTATTAGCCCCTACCACCCACTGCAGCCTTCACCCCACTTGGTCCCCTCCTGTCCCTCCTCTTCCTTCTGACAGGGTACCCTCAGTGAGCCCCAACTCACACCAAACTTTTTTGCTGGTTCACAGAGCAGAGGGCCACTTTGTTTCTTGGGTACCTCCCTTCTCTCTCTTCTCCCCTACTGTCCCTGCTGTCCCTGCTGTCCCTGCTGTCCACAGCTGACAATTGGCACCCTCACCAGAACCCCCACAGTCTGTTCTGGCCTCACTCATCTCCCACATCCTGTGGTCTTCAGTACCACAACTGAGTCCACTGTTCCTTGAAGATGCTAGCCATGCCCCCCCGGTCCCTCTGCCAGGAAGGCACCCAGTCCCAGCAAAGCAATATCTACCCAACTTACTGGGCTTTCGGGTGCATGAGTGAAGCCTCCTGGCCAGGCCCGTCATAGCCTGTCAAGGCATGTTGTGGGTCATGCCTGGGGCTGGGTCCAATGATTTCCACCAAAGCCCAGGGCCATGACACTGATGTTCCTTAAAACCAGGATGGGGTGGGGAGGTCTCTATCCTCCTGACCCCTCAGTCACTCAGTTGGGCAGCTTGAAAATCTACTTTCTAAACTCAGTTTTGCAGTTAGTCTACACTCACTGTGTGCAGAGCACAAATACTGGAAGCCAGTTCCTCCCTCCCATCCCTGACCTCCAGACTCTCTGTCCCCGTGATGGACAAACTCCATCCTATTTTGTCTGAATCTTATTAGGACAAAATAGTAGCCGCCTACAGCCCTTTGCAAACATCACACCTGCTCTGAATGCAGCTTCCCACGACTCAGGGATCATCTCCATTATATGTAAAGCCTTTGTCCTTTTACATGTTTGCCTAATGACACCGTATGGTGTCATTCTTCTATCTAACCCCCACCTCCACTGAATTACCTAGATTACTGCCATCTAGGCCCCCCTGAATACCTAGATTACTGCCATCTAGGCCCCCCTGAATACCTAGATTACTGCCATCTAGGCCCCCCTGAATACCTAGATTATTGCCAGTATTTTGCTGTGATTTCCCATCACTGATTGGCCTGATGCATCTATTGGCAGACAGTTTAAGTTTTTTTTCTAGAAGCATCTATTAATCCCATGGGTGGATATTATTTAATTATTCCTCATAGATGACACTGGGTTATGAGTAGTCTAACTGATCATTCAGCATATCGCAGGTCTGTGAGCAGCTGTCACCTCTCCAGGAAGCCTTCCTGGGCTCCCACACTGGCCCAGGGACTCCTCTGGGTCCCCAGCCTATGGCAATCTACACTGTCATTATTATCACATGAGGTCAGTCTCTAGTCACCCATACCTGACTCCATATGTCATTGGGTCAGCTGTGCTTCTCTGGGCTGGCATCCCTTCTGCTGGCCTAGGGTGTCCCCTCTCTGCACATGATCCCAGGCTGCTCCTCAGGGAGGAGGTCCAGAGGCCTCTGCCAGCTGTCCCCAGGGGCTCCTTCTCCCTGACTCCAGAGAATCTGTCCTCCCCCTTGAATAAATAATAATTGTTAGAAAAGGCCTGTGGATAAATTATAATCCTGACCCTCATTTGAGTGCAAAAAACTTTAGCTTGCTGCCAAGGAAAAGTCAGAATTTGCATTTAAATAGAAAATGTTAGGGGCTACACAGGGAGGCCCAGTCCCCACAGGCCAGCAGCAGGGGACCTTCACAGCCCAGGGAGAACCTGGTACTTCAGGGGTACCTGCCTGTGGTGGCCAGGCGACCTCACTTGAGCCGCCTTCCCCACCCACAGAGAACTGATAGCCATCCACACTTGGGGTGAGTGGGACTCATGTCTGTGTGAAGCCGGCTGCTCAGACTGTAGCTTACAGTTCCAAGGACAAAGGACACCAGGTTTGGCAAGCAGCCAAGTTCGTTGGTCTCAATGAGCCTCAGTTTCCTTGCTTGTAAGTGTCAGAGACACTTATGAATTTTGTTTCATAGGTATCACTGCATATAGCAAATCCAGTTCATGATGGCTAAGAAATAGAATCCTCGTCAGTTTAGGCCAATGCGTTGATGCAGTTCTGCTGCAGCCAAGCATCTTAGATATGTGCTGGGGTGCTCCTGCAGTAGGGTGCTGGCGCCCACACAGACCGGTGTGCAAAGTGCAATGCTGAATGGATCCCAGTGTGGCCAGACCTCAGCTCAGCAGAGTACTCGTAAAATGGTTAAAGTCTGGCCAGCTTGCAGGCTGTTTGAGTCTCCTGTGCACAGGGTAGAAATGGAGCTTTCTAGCAACTCAGTCATTGCAGCTTGAGCTCAGGTTTTCTCAGACTTGGGGGACAGGTGCCAGGGGCCCTGAGCAGGACAGGACCATGGCCCTGAGGGCTGCCTTTCTCCTTAACTGAAATACAGGGTGTCTGTATGTTATGTGCTTGTGTACTCGAGGCAGAAGGCGAGGGGGCTTCCAGGCCTCTATTTGAGGCTCCTGGTACCGAGGCCTCTGCATGTGAGAGGGAGGAGCTGCATCCCAGAAGGGGTTAAAGAGTGGTAGTCTAGCTAGACTACCGATGACATCAGGGAGGCAGGGGCTGTGGAATTCTTGGGTGTCTTCCTGGAGAAAGTGCCTCTGAGACCCCCAGGGCAAGTATAAAACAGGTCAAAGACAGATCCTGGCCCAGTGCCTCAAGGTCTAGAAATGAGGCCTAAACTCTGGGGCAATATGGAGTCTCAGAGAGGGGATAAGACAGGAAGGTGGAGGCAGCAGGGTGGGAACATATAGACAGGTTTCCCACGTGCAGGTGACTGTGGGCTGTGCAGCTCCCACGTCACAGCAGAATTCCTCTGAAGGTTCCTTACACCATGTTGGCCTTGCCATGGTGCTCTGGTTTCAACACATCTGTCAAGGTCACCTTCATCACCAGAGTTTCCCAACACCAGACAGCCAGTTACTTAGCCTTCACCAAGAGGCCAGGATCAGTGGTCTCTCTCCCTCCCTCTTTCCCCTCTCTTCTCCTCCCTATCCCTCTCTTCTTCCCTCTCTTCTCCCTTCTCTTTTCTCTCTCCTTCTCCCATCCTCCCCTTCTCCCTTCCTCCTTCCTCTCTTCTCCCTTCTCACCCTGGTGTCTGTGTCTTAGACCAGATCTCTGAATGCAAACTAAGACCTCAGTGTATGGCATGCTTCATACGCCACAGGTTAAAACCCAGCAACTGAACCAGAGGGGTGTCCTTATGTCCACTGTATAGCACAGGAGACCAGTGCGCAGAGGGGCTAAGAAACAGCAGATCGCACACCCAGAAAGCACTGCAGTGGGCGTAAGCAGGTACCTGTGCAAGTGAGATTGTACTTGCAAAGAAGGAAACGTTTGTGGTCTTTGGTGTAGTTGAAATTGAATCAAAAGGACATACCACACAGGTCATTAAGACAGTGAGGGACACTGTTTCACAGCCTCTTGGACAATGGGCGGGGTTGAGTGGGCTCCCTCCCTTGTACTAAAAGCTTTAAGTTAAGAAAACAAATTCTACTGACAACAAGAAAAAAAAAACCCCAGCAACCCAGCAATGTTCCTGGATTCCTTTTACTGAAAATAAATAGCGAGCAAAATTGATAACTGATAACTGCCTGCAATGAGCAGTCAGGCCTGCCTGCCACAGAGCCCCCAGGAAGGGAGCATGCTCAACCACCAGTGCATAGCCCTGCAGCTCCACTGCAGCTGATGATGGACACAGCAGGAACCTACACATGCTCCTTGGCCACATGAACTGCTGGCTGTGTCCCCATCAATGTCAATTGTGAGGGGGGTGTGGGTCTCATAGGCAGAGCCTGGATCCCTATCATCTCCTCCCAATACCCAGATCTCTCTTGGCCCAGAGACTTTACTCCCAGTCAGATGGACCAGCAGACCAATGCCTGTTCTCCAGGGTCAAACTCAGGGAGTCTGACTCAGATGTGGCAGCATTCTGGGAGAGGTAGCTTGTGCTCAGAATGGCTTCTATTGGAAATTGATGTTTGCGTTGATCTCTGGAGGAACACTGATCAGGCAGAAATGCAGAGGACAGAGCCCCGTGCTGAGGGAATGAAGTGCTGTGATGAATGGGAGTTGAGGTGGGGTGGGGTGGGAGTGGAGACATCACTGATTTTCTAAGCACTTTCTCCTCCAGGTTCCAACCAGCTCAACTGTCACTAAGAGGCAAGAGTGCTGGCCGGATCCAGTGCCATTTTTGGTGTCACATGGAGGGAACAGGAAGGCCTTCTCTTCCTGTCCTCTAGTGGACAAGGCAGCTGGCTCCCCCACTACTGTGAGTGGGTAACCATGCTCTAACTGACACATAATGGTTAGAGACTGACTCCCACACTGGCCTGTGGGGTGTGTCTGAGGTCACACTGGGGTATATGGTGAGCCTCCCAAACAGGACTGGTAAGTGCCAACCCTGCAGAGTGACCAAGTTGCTCAATGACTTTTGGGGATGCCACCTGACCAGGATCTTCTAGAAATCAACTCATCTGCCCTGTAGGGCCCTCACATGGATCCTCATCTTTCATCTGGCTGGACCTCAAATGACGGATCCAGAGAAAGAGGCAGAAGCAGCCTTGTCTCAGCGTCCGTGCTACAAATGGGGGTGTTGGGCAGACTTTCTCCTACACATCTGGCCCATTTTGTCATTGGTCCATCATAGGAAGTCCATCAGAGCTGTGTATAGAGCTGGTGACCTTGATAACTGTAGTCTCCAAGAAGCCTTGTTGAGGGCTGGGCCAGGACTGACGTGTTCAGTCGCCAGCACCCGCTAGCTTTTGTTGTAACCATAAACATGGCCACAGATGACGGGAACTGCAAGCCTGAAGCTTTTGACATTGGCTGCGTATGCAGGAGTTGGGGTCAGGCAGGGGGATACTTGGGCCTCTTAGATCATGCCTCAGTGAGAAGTCACAGAAGGCAGCCTCTGTGTTCCTGTGGAGCCGGCTGACCCTCAGAGCCTTGACCTGCAGTACGGCGTCACCATTGTCCTTGGGAGCTGCAGGACTTGAGCATCTAGAAACCAAATAGGGTCCATCTCCAGCTCTGTGACCGCTACAACTCCTACACCTTCTTGGTGTGTGTGTGGGGCTGGAGTCCTGTAGTTGCCATGGTGATTATCTAATTGCTGCATCACAGCCATCAGCCAGCCTCTGTGGCTCCTGGAAAGAAGACAGAGGTTTTGGTTCCATCGCCAGGTTTCTGTGTGACAGCAAATGTGTGTTCCCACTTGCTGTGCCTCAGTTTCTGAATCTATAAAGTGGGTCTCTTGCTCTTTGAACCTCAGGACAAAGGTTGGTGTGTGGGACCTACTGGATTCCTCCCACAGTGCCCCTGCACAGGGAGTCACAAATGCTGTGGGTGAATCTGGGACCTTATGCTGTGTTCTCAGTTGGCCAACCAGTCAAACGGCCCAGGAAAATCTGCCTCAGCTATGCAGTGGGGAATCAGTGAAGTGGCTGGGACGGTCAGGTAAAGGCAGGCAGACTGTGGGAAGGACAGCTTTCTTTCCATGACTCTCCTGGCTGCCAGCACTTGCCTGGACCCCATTCTCGGCAGATGCCCACAAAGGCACTTGCATTAAAATTCCTATCAGAGCCCTTAGAAGGTAGATGAGTGCTGCCCTCACCTCCGAGAGCAAAAGGCCACATGAGCCCTGAGCAAGTTGTTTCTCCATTCATTCATTCATTTTTCAGTCTGTTCCTTCACCTCTTAGCTTCTGCGTGTATTAAACAGGCCACATGTCACTCACATCTTCCTGTCTTCACTCTGGCTCTTCCTGAGTGCTTGGCACATCCCAGCCCAAGTTTCTGCCCCTGGAAATGAGAATGGCGAGTGTACAGGTCAAACCAGGATAAACCCCTTAGTCTCAGCCTTGTCCTCAAGCAGCCAGGCTCAGGATGGGCTGGTGCTTCAGGAGAGGAGGTGGGAATGGGCCCATCCTGCAGGGCAAGTTCCTGCTCAGGCCCCAGGCTGCAAATGACTGTGGAGAGCTGGTTCTGATGCTCCTCCTCCAATGGCCATCTTCTGAACCTCTGACTTGTGGACTGGGCTGGCACTACCCCTTGGCAACTTCCCTTAGCTGAATTTGCCAAGTGAGACTCAGATACAGAGTCTTTCGCCTCTCCTGGACTTCCTCAGAGTGGACCATCTTCTCTGGGGTTCCCCCCAAAGCACCATTAGCAATATTCCTCAAAGGCAGAACCCCCTTTGGCTTGACCCTGGGTGACTATCCCTTTCTTGGCCACAGCTCCCCCCCTCACGTGATGGGCTGTCAAATGGCCACCCACAGCCTCTGAGATGATATGACTATTTTAGCAGAGAAAACTAATGTTCCTCTAACACAATGGGCCCCTTCGGGGAATTTGGCACGAACCAGTGCTCACCCTGAAACTCTTCTTTGAAAACTCCATCCCTTCCATAGAGCCCTGGGTCTGTAGGGGCACATTCTCCCCTTGGAGAGCATCTGCAATCTTTCCTTAACCTATTAGAACAGGTTGCTGGCAGACACCCCAGTTGCCTCCTTTGGGGCTCTCTACGATTGACAAAGCACCTCCATTTCTCCTGCCCCAAATCGATTTCCTTGGTCTAGAAGCCTTGACAGGTAGAATCCTTTCTCCATTGCTTCAGACATCACCGCTGGCTGGGGTGGGGGACTGTGGGGTGTGGCCAGACTGAGATGTCATGCTGGAGGATAAAGTCTGGTGGGACTGTTTGTCTGAAGGGCAGAGCTTGCACACACCTGGGCAGAGTGAGGCCCTGGCCTTTGTAGGAGCCTCAGCATTGGCTGGGAGCAAGCCCAGAAAGGCAGGGTTCACAGGCAGGGCGGTCTTGACAATGGCAACCCCAAGGCCAAAGGCAGAGCAAAGAAAGGAACATTCCATAGTGTATATTTAGGAGGCTGGGAGATGGGAAAGGAAATCAAGTTAGAGTCTAAGAGTTCGCAGCCTGTGCTCTCCAGGCCCCGGGAGAGGTTGTGAAATCCAGATGTGGTTGGGAAGGCAAGAGGGGGAGGGAAGGCTGGGAGGGGGCAGGCCTGTTCACAATTAGCCTTGATTTTGTGTGATGACATTCAAATTGTGGGCAAGCATGAAAGCGGAGTTGTGAGGACGCGGCTGTCCAACAGCCCCGGGACTAATCCAATGTGAAGGACCCGGGCGCAGGCCTGGCCTCACATGGAAGCATTTTGGGAAGGTTTGATGTCCCGCCAGCTGAGGGGGGATCCATGACTCTGGCTGAGTGGGCCTCCTCCCCCACCCCAACCCCTCAGAACTGGCTGACTCTGGCTATAGGGGTTAAACCTCGAACACAGCAGAAGGTTCTGGCCCTGTGGACGCCCTCCCTAGCCCAGACCTGATGGCAGCATGGTGGTTACGTGGGACGCATGGAGCCAGGCCTGGTGGGCTGTGCCAGCTGTAGCGGCTGACGTGGTGTGGGATGGTGTGTCTGTGAGCTATTTTCAATATTTCTAATATTACAAAGATGAGGTAGCCCACATTGCTGGGGCTTTGGCAGGCAATGCTTTTGTAATGGGGCCTTGGTTGCAAATTTGGGGATTTTATAGGAAACTGGGGGCTAGGATGCCATTTGGGGCCTTGAGTCACCCAGCAAAGGTTCCAGCTCATGGGAAGCCATCTTGAGAAATGAATTCAAGGAGAAGCATCATTCCTCTGTTTCCACAGTGTCCATCACTGAACTTCAGGGCTGTTGGCAGGTACGCAGGGGCAACCCAGGCCACTTCCTGGGATCCTGGCTTTCCTCGGCAGTAAATAAAGAGTATCTCTGACCTCCTGTGAGAGAGAATTAGATTCTCAAGTGTGTATTTAAGGCCAGGGACTGCAGTGGCCACCACTTCAGATTCACTGGAGGCCCGAGTCCTTGAGCGTGGTCCACCAGCCTCACTGTTTGTATCAGGCACAGAGTTTGTGCATCGAGATGTTTGTATGCCTGGAAATGAGGGTGAGTGTTTCCGTTCATCAGCGTGGCCTGCCACTTTGCCCAGCCCTTCCTTCACCCTGTGAGCTAATGACCAGTTTCCTTCCACAGCTCCAGGACTGGGTAGAAGAGGAATGGTAATTCACTTAGCCCTGCAACCCTGAAGATCCCTGGGGAGACAGGGACAAAGGGGTTCTGTGTGGGTTGGGAAGGGTGGGTATAGGAGTTGATGGAATTTCATGCTATAGAGATTAGGGAATAGTGATGAACACCTCAAGCATGCTACCTAATGAGACACAGTTTCATCTCAACAGCCATATATATGTGATATATGTGTGTATGGTCTGACTTGTTTACATGCATGTGTACATGTGTGCATGTATGTAGATGTGTGCATGTGTGGTGTGTATGTACATGTAGATGCATATGGTGTATGTGAATATGTGTATAGTCTGGTGAATGTGTATATATGTGAAGTCTATATGTACATGTGAACATGTGTGTGTACATGTGAACACATATAGCCTGGTGTGTATATGCACATGTTTGTAAATGTATGTCTGTGTATACATGTGTATATCTGTGAGTGTGTATATAGTATGGTGTATGTAATTGTGTAAATACATGTGTGTATATATGTGAATGTATGTGGTGTATGTATATGTGAACATGTGTACATGTAAACTCATGTGTGTACAAGTGAATGCTGTGTATACATGTGAATGTATTTATGGTCTCTTGTGTGTATATGCACGTGCTTTTGTGTGTGCATATATATATATGTGTGAATGTATGTGCATGTGTATAAATGTGTGTACATGTGAATATGTGTATTGTTTGGCCCACGTGTGTATGCATGTGTATATGTGTGAATGTGTGTGTGTGCTTAGAGCTGGAAGCAGGAGGGTTAAAAAAAACTGAGGTTTGCTCTGGATGGTGATGATGGATGACACCAGAGACCATGGTCTGATTTGCCTTACCAAGTGTTGGGGCTTTAAACAAACAGAACTGAGGGAGGCAGTAAAGAAGTCAGGGATGGGGATATGGGGATGTGTTACCCCATCTTACACATGTAAGCATGGCCAAGATCAAAAACACTGATGACAGCTTATGCTGGAGAGGCTGTGGGGTAAAGGGAACACTTCTGTATTGCTGGTGGGAGTGCAACCTGGTACAGCCCCTTTGGATATCAGTATGGCGAATTCTTAGAAAATTAGGAAACAACCTACCTCAAGTCCCAGTAATACCACTTTTGGGTATATACCCAAAGGATGCTCAATTGTGCCACAAGGACATGTGCTCAGCTATGTTCACAGCAACATGGTTTGTCATAGCCAGAACCTGAACCAAAGCATGGATTAGAAAAATGTGGTCCATTTACACAATGGAGTACTACACAGTAGAAAAGAAAAATGTGGTCCATTTACACAATGGAGTACTACACAGTAGAAAAAAATAACATCTTAAAATTTGCAGGCGAAATGGTTGGAGCTAGAAAACACTATATTGAGTGAGGTAACCCAGATCCAGAAAGAAAATTATCACATGTACTCAGTCATAAGTGGTTTTTAAGCATGAAGCAAAGAAAACCAGCCTACGAATCACAATCCCAGGATCCTAAGAGAAACATACACATGAATCTAATCTACATGGGAAGTAGAAAAAGACAAGATCTCCTGAGTAAATCGGGAGAATGGGGACCTTGGGAGATGGTTGAAGGGGAGGGGAGAAGCAGGGAGGGGAGCAGAGAAAAACATAGAGCTCAATAAAAAAATCAATAAAAGAGACAGAAAAAAAAGCCGGGGATGGGGAGATGGGGCTGTATTGCCCGAGGTTTCTATCCTGTCTGATCCCGCAGTTTTTCAGTCCCAAAGAATAACATAAGAGGCCTATATTAATTATAAACCGGTTGGCCTATTAGCTCAGACTTCTTATTAACTCTTTCTTACATCTTAAATTAGACCATTATTCTTATCTATGTTAGTCACATGGCTTGATACCTTTTTCATTGAGGGATTCTCCTCTTGCTTCCTCTTTGGCTAGGTGATGACTGCAGACTGACCTTCCTCTTCCCAGAATTCTCCTGTTCTCATTGCTCCACCTCTACTTCCTGCCTGCCCTTACTTCCTGCCTGGCTACTGATCAATCAGTGTTTTATTAAAAATAATACAAGTGACAAAATAAAAGACCACTTTCCCACAGCACTTCCCCCTTTTTCTTAAAACAAGAACTTTGAATCTAATATCCTTTGTTTAGCTTTTTGTCCAGACCATTATTCATAACATATTGTAACTAACGCTCTAAACAAAGATAAATATCTATAATCCATTTTTTGGGTATGTGGGCATAATCTTCCAGGCTACTTCCTGCTGATTGGGGGCTCTAATAATCTTATGGGAACCTAAAGAAAATTTAGAATTATGGTCAAGTCCTGACTGGAGTATTCTGTGAGGTTTGATCATCTCAGCCAGCAGTCTCGGGGCTGTTCTGGATGTAGAATTCAGAGATCTGGGCCATCCGCTCCTATCAGAGATTTCTCAGGGGGGCTTCCTTGATTAAGCCTTATTTTTTTAAATTCAGAATGACCCCACAACTTCTCATTTCCTGTGGAAACAAAAGCAAATCCTCTTCTCCAAAGTAACATACCTTTTGACTTAAATTTTGAAGTCAAGGCATTTTCAAAATACCTATGTTAGATTAATCCAGCAGCATTTATAATCAAATGTCTTTTCGCAGCTCTTGTTCATTCCTCAGTCATCATACAATTTAAAGACAACACAATAACATGCATCGGCATATTTTCCATCGTTACGTAGCTTTATTTTAAACTCTATTTCTTTTACTTTTATTTTTAATTTTTGGCTTTTTGAGACTAGGTTTCTCTATATATCTTTGGCTGTCCTGGCACTCACTCTGTAGACCAGGTAGTCTTTGAACTCACAGAGATCTGCCTGCTTCTGCCTCCCAAGTGTTGGGATTAAAGGTTGTGCCACCACACTGAACTATTCTCTTTCTTATTTTAAGGACTTTATCCTTTTTTCTCTCCCAAGCCTACATATATTTTTAAACACACTGTTAAACCATTTAGAGGTTTTCTTTGTCTTTGAATCTATCTTTATTGTAGATCTCCTTTTTTATGAAACACATAAGTCTTTAATTTGCTAAGCAATATGGCTAGGATTAAAGCCATGGCTTTGACAGCTGAATCCATTGCATTCCTTAGCTTTCTGAGAGTTTCTCATGGCAGAGGTACTGACCAGAGCCTTGTTTATTGCCACATCTCTATTGAGTTTCAAGGTCCTGCCACCACCGACAAGCATGCTATTGGCTCCTCATCAACACCATTTAAGTGTTTGGTGGTGGGGCCTCTTAAAAGAGCTGCAAGATTTTTGCAGCTAAAGATGAGTCAGGAAGCCTCTCTTAAATGAGGTGCACTTGCCTCTAGCAAACAGGGCCCACCTGAGAAAATGCTGCCAAGAAGCCATGATCAACTCTTCTTTTGTGTCTAGAATTACTTCCCAAACTCTCTCAGGTTTTATGCAAATGCTGTTGTCCGCATTGGCACCATTTGTTGCCCAAGGTGCCAGATCATGTCAGAAGATACAAAATAATCCCACACTAGTTCAGAATTATGTATAATAAAGGGTTATTTATTCAGAGGAGACTCACAGATCACTGTCCTAGATCACAGTCCTCTGCACAAAGAGGGAACAAGAACAGAGTCTAGTAGCTGGAAGTGAGAACTGGATATAAGAGAGTGAGCACATGCTTTATAGCTGCATTTATAGTATAAGAGACCATGCCCAAGTGGGCTGGTATCTTAAAGGCTATTGGCTAAAGGAGCAGAAGGAGCTTCCACAACACCACTGGAGCCAAAGGTGAACCTTGCACTATTGTAGATGAGGGTGGAGATTGCTGTTAGATGGTTGGAGAGGAGAGGGAAGTCAGCAAAGCATGAACTTGAGGGGGTGACTTCAAGAAGGAGCAAGGTTGAGGCAGCTTGGTTGCATTCTGTGTGGGAATGAGAACCACCAGCATCTCCTCTGACTGTTTCTGTCTCATATCTAAACATTTTTGGGTGTGTCAATTCCTTCTCATATACCAGTGCTGGAGAGGGTGTGCACAGATTGCCTGCCACCTACATGGAGCTCTGCACACCTCAGAGTCACACAATGAAGGAACTGGTAGGTCCCTCCAAAGACTATGTCACTGGGCTGGGAATCCCCACAGAAATGCAGCTTGGAGATCTGTTGTGATGGGACTACCCCGGGTACAGTGCCCTTGGTAGCTGCCTCCTACCAGCCTAACACTTGACTGCTAGTGGTAAAGCCAGCAGTCACTATACCTTTCTGCCTCCAAAGACCAGACAACTTCAGAAAAAGTTATCTTTTCCCAAGTTATTTTAGGAAAAGAAAATAAGGTGCACAGGCAGGTTTCCGGGGTACAGCAAAAGAAAATAAGCTGCACACAGGAAGCCTGGTGTCTCTGTGACACCAGGGAGCCTGCTTAGGGTCTGGCCTTCTTTTTCTTCCTCATTGCTATGTGGTGACTCAGCACAAACCTACACTGTGCTCTTTGGCCCTCTTCATTGTTTGCTTATCTAGTTTGTGGTTTGTTTAGGCATTGGCTTTCTGTGTAGCCCAGGCTGGCCTTAAATTCCACTCTACATGTCTCAGTCCTCTGACCTCAGCCCCCAGGTGCTGGGATCCCAGATTAAATGAGTTGTACTGTAATTAATTGAGCATTTTGTGGAGACTGGGGCAGAGTAATACAGCCCACCTTCCCCAGCTCCTCCAGACTCACATGGGGAAGGCATCTCACCATGAAACTGGTATGCCCTCTGGGTAGTGAGGCAAGCTTGTTTTTAATGCTACATTGTTTCATCCGTTGAAGACCTCAATTGACTTCCTTGGTCTGCTGTCATAGATACTCTGTTGCTTTTGGCTCACAGTCATGAGTACACTGCAGTGTATGTAATTATTCAGCCACAAATAAGGCTGCACTTCTGGGTTCTAGAGTCATGCACGTGCAGACAAGCCCTCAGGCAGAAGTGCCTGAATGTTAAAGGGCCCTGCGTGACACACGTGCATGTGTGCATGGTTACATCCACATGTGACTCAGCTAAGCCCTTGTGCGCATGTCTGAGCCCCATCATCTGCCTATGACGTAGTCACGCCAACCCCCTGTGCCCATTCGCTAGTCAGGTTTTAAAAGCTGGATGTGCCATCTTACTCTCTCTATCTGCACTCCGATTCCCCAGGCCTGTCCATGCCCCCCTCTAATAAACTCCTATGTGGGTTTGTTGTGTGTTTTGTGGTTCTTTCTCACTCGCTCCAGGTAATTTTAGTGTATGTCCAAACATGTTTTTTGGGTGCAGTGGCCAGACTCTTTTCTGGGGTATTTTCAGGAATGAAATTGCTGACAGGTTGGGGAAGGGGCATTTCTTCCACTGATACCATATTGCCAACCTGTTTTCCATGTGGCTAATCAACTCTCATCCTCTACACTACATTAAGGACTTGATGACATCCCTCACCTGGGCCAATGACCCCTCGCGTTGCAGTCACAAAGGAGCAGGGCCAGGGTGACCTGCCCAGGGTGTATGTGGTTCTGACCATTCATGATAGAATCCAATGTCATTTCAAAGGCTGTAATGGCGAAGCATTTGCTTAGTTCTACAGTGGGTGGGTGCCTGTGTACATGTCAGCCCAGGTTGATCTGTTAATCTAGGAAACTGGAACTCTCTCCCACACCTGTGATCACTTGGCTCTGGAGTGTTCCCCAAAGGCCAGTGAGGTAAGGGCTTGGTCCTCAGGGCAGAGCTATTGCAAGGTGAGACCTGGTGGAGATCACCAGGCAACTGGGGTGTGGCCTGAAGGACCTGAGGTCCCTTGCTCAACTTTGCTTCTATATGATAGTAGGCTTGCTCTGCTACACACCCTTACCTTGGCCAAATCCACAATCCAGCGGGCATAACCTGAAACCTCCAAACTGTGAGCCAGGCAGTTCTTTCCACAAGTCGCCCACCACTGGCATTTGTTACAGTAATGGCTATAACCACAATCCATATTAGCCTAAACAGCTTACCCGAGGCCACGTGTCTGGGATTTGAACTCAGGTGACCCCTGGTGTCTCTCTCCCACACCATCCTGGCACACACTTGGGTCTCCGTGGGAGCAAATGCACAGCCTTAAAGCATAGTTTTCTGGGTCGGAGGGGCAGATGGCAGCCCTCCTTGCCCAGCCTAGGAGCCTCCTGGGCACCTATAGCTTGGAGCCACTGCTTGCCCTGGCATACAGCTCAGGGATGGGCTGGGCTCACAGAAGCCTCAGTAGTGTTGTGTAGCTTGGGTGTTCTGGGTCAAAGTGCAGCCTTGAGTGAAGCCCATGTCACGTTAACCAGGCTGCATTGAATGCAATTCTCTGCCATCGCTGTATGGAGGGAGCCTCAGACACCCAGCTGGAGCAGGCAGGCTCCCGAATTCACTCTCTGAGTTCATGGTTGCAGCATGTCACACAGAAAATTAATAAAAACAGAGATCCTGCTCCTAGTAGGCTGCCCAGACCTGAGCCGCTGTGTCCCACTGTCTCTCCACATATTTTATCTCCTAGATGGTGGTGCTGTTAGGAGGTGGGCCCACTGCAGGAAGCCACTAGGGGTAGGCTTTCAGGTTAGAACCTCTCCTGCTTCCTGCTGAGTTGTCAACTTCTTGGTCCACTACCATGATGTGAACAGCCTCCATCACTCATCAGCTGCCTTCATCCCTTCCTGCCTTGAGGGATCTGTGGCAGGAAACTGTGAGCTGAAGGGGAGCAAATCCTCCACGTCTGTTAGGTGTTTCAGTGGATCACAGAGAAGCAAAGGCGATCCTTTGCCATGTTTCAGACTCCAGCCAGTGCTGAGTGAAGCCCTCTGAGTCATGGTAAGCCTCCGGGATGCGGTTCTGTTTCCTTAATGCGTTTCCAACAAGAGACCTGGCATGTCTGCTGTGCACCCTCCTGTCAGTCAGGAGCTCTCACAGCCCTGAGATCTTGCACAGGCCATCCATCCTCACTGGGAGTGGGGAGTGGAAACTGCTGTCTAATACTCCCAGTCATGTTGCTTGGAAGGAACTATCAGTGTGTCCCTTTAAGAATGGGAAAGTGGCATTCAGAGTGGCAAGGTTGAAGCAGGAAGCTGACGGTGTGGCATGGACCACCTATTATGTGATTTCAGTCTGAAGCACCCTGTCCCCACCTCTCAGGCCTGGTGCCTTGGTTGGGTGCACTCAAGGGCAGATGCAAAAGGAACCACACAGCCCACCCTCTTGGGATAGGGGCCTGTCAAGTAATGTGGCTGTCAGATCTTTTGACCTCTTGACCCTCTGCTTAGCCTGGATTGTGGAAACCAAATTTTCAACAGGCTCTGCAGTGAGAACAAAGTGTCACTGAGTAAGAAACTTTGTTTCCGACACTCTCCCTCTCCAATGGGCCCCTCCCCAGCACCTCTTTCCCAGCATTCACCCTCCAACAGACCCCTTCCCCAGCACCCTTTCCCCAGCACCCCCTCCAATGGGCCCCCTTCTCAAATATCCTCCCTCCAGGACTCCTTCCCCAGCATCCCTCCTCCAGTGGGCCCCCTCCCCAGAACCCCCTCCAATAGGCCTCTTTCCAGCACCCTTCCCCAGCATCCCCCCTCCAATGGGTCCCTTTCCCCAACAGACCCCCTCCCCACCCCTTCCCCAGCATCCCCTTCCTAATCCTTGCCCATTCTCCAGCATTTCAGTGTTTCCTTCCTCCCTAGTGTCCCCTTCTCTAGAATCTTTGCCTTTCTTTCTTCCTCACTCCTCTCCTCCCCAGTGAGTTCTCCCACTCCCTTGCTCCCTGGTGAAGACCTGAACTAATTTCACCTGCTTTGGCAGTGCCTCTGTGGCCTCGGGGCCTGTGTGTGAGGGGTGGGACCTGCAGAGCCACAGGAGTGGAGGAACACGCCCCACCAGTCACCAGCTCCTGCCACCACCCCAGCTCCCATTCCCCCGCAGCCATGGCAGTGGAGTGAGAGACTGGCTCTAGACCACTATCTGTCAGTAGGGCATTAGCCAGAGCTCTCCCCTCCTTGGTCTTCAGTTTCCTCTGCCTTCTTTTCACCCCTCCCACTGTTGGTGTGCAGGGCCATTTAGGCAGCTTCCAACTGCCAAACCTAGTAGAAGCAAGAATCCGCAGGATCAACCAATCAGTGGCTTCCTCTAGCTGCTCTGCCTCGTTCCCTCCCCCCCTCATGGGAGACCCGCTTCACCTCTGCATAAACACAGACCTGGATGGCTGTGTTGAAATCAAAGCCCACTCCACCTGTTCCACAGCTCCCTCTGTTTGGTCTCCCGTGGCTTCGTGCCATAGCTGGAGGCTCTTGTCAGGGTGCAGTGTGCTCATGTGCATACAGAAGGGCTGCACCCTATTGTGGCTTGGGGTGCAAGCAGGGCAGGAGTTTTCGGCCAGCACCCCATCCCCATGCTGGCATCCAGGCCCTTCATGTTCTCTTCTTGCCAACTTCCAGCCTTCCTTCCTTGCCCCATAGAGTCGGAGCTCACCACATCTGCATAGACAACAAGAGCCTGTAACCGCCTCTGAGATTGTCCCCATTTCATAGGTGAGGAAAGCGAGGCTGGGCAACAAAGCAAGGCAGGGAGGCCCTGGCTGGTCACTGCTGCTGTGGAGCCTGGGGACTCACTGGTTAACAACTGTGACTCAGATGAATTTGGTCAAAGCCTCTAGGGTGCACAGTGAGAGATGTAAGCTGAATCTGTCTAGGGCCAGAAACTTGGGTCTGACATTCTTTATTCCGCCCCCCCCCCCCCGGACCTCAGTTTCCCCAACTGTAGAATGAAAGTACTGATATAGATGCTTTGAAGTCTTTTACCCATCCTGCCAGCTTGGATAGCTTTCACCATCATGAGAAACCAACCTATTCCAGTCCTGCCAGAGAGGGTAATGAAGGTGTTTACAGTCCCTTTGTGAAGTTGCAGGGAGCATACAGAGAGCAAGGAGCACACACGGTCCCTGGAGCCTGCCTTCAGGCCTCTGGTCAGTCTGGACATGGGTGTAACACACATTTTATGACACTAGTCTTGAGATCCCGCTGCCTGTCTGAGTCCAGGCCCACACTCTGCTGGTGTGGAGTGCACTGTGGGCCAGTCTAGCTGGTCAGGAAAACGTAGGAAGAGTGAGGCCCGGGAACCTAGCACTCTGTCTTAGAAAGCTTTCTGTTGCTATAGGAAAATACCTGAGGCGGGGTGACCATAAAGAAAAGATATTGTTTTAACTCTAAATTCTAGAGATCCAGGAGTGTGTCTGGGGCAAATGCCAGAGTGTGGCGATAGCTTCAGGGTAAACAGGTCACAGGACTGGAGAGCAGGAGGCCCAGCCACCCTCATAACAGTCCTCTCTGGAAGACTCTTCCATTCTATTAATCCATGCGTGAGCGTGGGGCTCCAGGATCAAGTCCTACCTCTTAAAGATGCCACCACCCTTAGCCACACTGATTACTAAGGTTTGTGCTTAGGCTGGATCCAAGTTGCCACCCCCACTTGACCAGGAGGCTCTGGCATCTGTCTCCCTCCCTCTGTGGTCTCCTGTGTGGCCCAAGACTGTTTCCCCATGAGGACAGCCCTTACCGTGCCCGACTTGCTGGACAGAGGTCATAGACTTTCCTGAGGTTGGAACCAATGTAGAGGGAGATGCTGAGGGGGGCCCATGTGTGCACCTTCCTGAGAGGCTGGTTGTTGTATTGACTTTCATAAAAGTCCAGAGTCGGGGTCCTACTTGGACCTGCCTAAATGTGGTGGTTAAAGACACAGGAAGGACTGCCTTTAAGCACCACCCAGCCACACATCTCCTCCCCTGACATGAGCGCAGAACTTCACCTTTTGCAGCCTCAGTTTTCGTATCTGTGAAATGGGCAGCACTTCACATGTGGAACTTGTGAGCAGCAGGCACATGCCATGCCTGGCTCATGGGAGCCCTGTGATGCTCTACCTTGAGGCAACAGCCCCTGTCCATGTTGTCATCTTTCCCTAGCATCCCCTTCATGCTCAACACTACCGTTCTCACCCTTAGGCAGCAGAGGAATCAGGGTGTGTTCTGTGTCTTCTCTTGTTCATGCTGCCCCCATGAGGTCAGCCACAAGACTGAATCTAGCTCTTGGATCCAGTTTTCCGTCCTGCAAACTTTCTGCAGTTGGTGCCTATGTTCTCCCTCTGCAACATCTGCAGGGTTTCCAGCTGGGGCTCTTATGCAGAGTGGCCCTGCTGATGTCCTCCTGGGATCCTGGGTACCGAACACGCTTCCTGTTGGGTGTTTGCTAGGAGACATGTCAAGGGATCTTGGGGGCAGGGGTGTGGCTAGCTTTGGCAGGAATTGTCAAGAGAGCTTCCAGAGTGATGTGCCCACTTTTCCACTTCTGTGGCTAAGGCTACTTTTGTTTGTGATCATTGTTGTTTTGCTTTGTTTTTTAGACAGGGTCTCACTGTGTAGATCAGGCTGGCCTTGAACTCACAGAGCCCCACCTGCTTCTGCCTCCTGAGGCATGTGCTACCAACCAAGCCTGGCAAGACAACTTTTAAAGCTGAGATTAAAGTCTCTCTCTCGGGCTCTGGATTGCTATAATGCATGATGCAGTGGCATCAGGGTGTGCGTGTCCCGTGTGTGGTGGCTTCAGGGTAACATCAGAGTCTGTCTCCTGTGTGCATTCCTTCGGGGTCGTCACCATATTCCACAGCACAGTCTCTAATGATCCCAAAAGTTTTAGTTTGAGGGATCAGTCTCCTCACTGTCTCTCTGTCTCTCTGTCTCTGTCTCTCTGCCTCCGTCTCTCCGTCTCTCCGTCTCTCTGTCTCTCTGTCTCTCTGTCTCTCTGCCTCCGTCTCTCTGTCTCATTATCTGTCTCTGTTTATGTCTTACTGTCTCTCTCTGTCTCTGTCTTGCTCTTTCTGTCTCTGTGTCTCTCTCACTGTCTCTCTGACTCACTCTGTCTGTCTCTGTCTGTCTGTCTCTGTCTGTCTGTCTCACCATCTTTCTGTCTCTCCATATCTCTGGATTTGCCTAGGCTGGATATTTCATATATTTTAATCAATTACCATTATATTTTTATTTATTATTTTTTGAGATAAGGTTTCATGTTGCCCAGGCTGGCCTCAAACTTATTATGTAGCACAGACTGGCTTTGAACTCCTGATCCTCTTGCCTCCCACCAACTAAGACTGTATTGAGCTTTATTGAGCTTACTTTATTGAGCATCTTGTCTTCAAGCTTAATCTCACTGTTGTGTGACTTGTTTCATTTCTTTTAATGGTTGACTAGTAGTATTCCACTGTACGGACATACCGCATTCCTTTCATTTACTCAGCAGTCAACGTTCAGTATTTTAAAAAATTTAGCATAAACTTCCAAATGTGTATATTGTTAGAAAAGCTCAGACAAAGAGTGTTTTATATCAAAAACAGAGGTTCCTCCCCCCATCCCATCTTCCTCTCCAGGTGTCAGTGATAGCCTGCTGGGGTGCCTGGACCAAACTGACACAAACAGGTTCATGAGATGCCTTTCCTGCAGCTGGCTTTCTTCCCCTTCTTGCAAGTTACTGGAGAGGCAGGAGAACAGTTCCAAGATGGCCTGGGAGGGGACCTATGTCCATGTGTGGCTTCACTTGGGGCTTCCCTGCCACAGCATGGTCATTCTTTCAGCTGCTGGGCTGGAGAAGCCTGGGGGTGCCTGGGTGTCTGGAACTGCATATCTAGAAAGCCATAGGTCTCCTCCTGGGAGACTTTTCTTGCTCTGCCCTTCCCCACAGGGCTGTCAACAGCACCAGCTGGTGGGGTGGACCTATAGTTTAAGCATTCCCTGGTCCCCAGCTTGTTCTGGAACCATCACTCCACTCTTCCTTGACTCTCAGAGCTGCTTCTTCTTGGTCCTTGACTTCTGAAATAATCTTTCCTTTTGTCAGCTGGTCTGTTCCCCTTCTCAGAACTTTCTGAGATGCTTTCTAATGTGGTGTGGGCTAGGTAGGGGTTTGGTGGGCCAGGGAGCCGGGCCAGGCCAGGACACATTTTTTAGGGGCTGGGTTTCTATGACAGTCATCTTCCCTGTCTCTCTTACTAAGGAAAACAAGCCAAAATCCAGCACAGGTGGGCCGCTGTCCTTTCACCTGGGGGACGTGTGACCAGTGGCTCTTAGGAGGGTAGCTCTAGAAGAATGACTTCAGGGTCACCTGAGTGACCCCTGGATGGCCCCAGACATCTGACGACCAGTAAAGGGGCAGGGCTGACCTCAGGGATGCAGAGCTCTGTAGATGCACAGGGCCTGTGTCCTCAGGACCTCAGGAGAGCTGTGGTACAGGGTGCCAACACTCATTTTCTCTTCTGTTGGGCAGGGTCTATAGTCTGCTATGCCCAGGGCTCATAGCTATGTCATTATCTTTCGGAGTCTGTACCATTGTTTCTTGGGAACCCAGTTTTTCCACTTGTAGAACAGGACAACATGAAATGACTGTTGTTATCCTGCTAGCCCACCCCAGATAGCTCCTTCTGAACTCCTCAAAAGCGCACCCCAGAGCCGGGCGATGGTGGCGCACGCCTTTAATCCCAGCACTCGGGAGGCAGAGGCAGGCGGATCTCTGTGAGTTCGAGACCAGCCTGGTCTACAGAGCTAGTTCCAGGACAGGGTCCAAAGCCACAGAAAAACCCTGTCTCGATAAACCCAAAAAAAAAAGCGCACCCCAGGTTCCAGTGCAGGCACCCATGCTTACAGCAGATCCTGGACCAGCAGTGGCAGCCCTGGATCCATGCAGACCTTCAGAGTCTAAAGTATGCCAGTGGGCACACCCTTCCCCCAGGATTCCAAGGCTTGGAGGCATTGACCCTGGAAGGCCCTGATGACCTTTGGAGCCCCAGGAGGGTCTTCATTGCTCCTTTGCCCCTGCCAACAGGCTTGGGTCCCCAAGCAAGTGGCTTCCTCAGCTCTGGTAGCTGTGAATTGGGCAGATGAGGTCCTCTTTCAGAGACTTCTGGGCATGAGGATAACTGTGAGTTCTCTTGGCCGGCCTGCACTGCAGTAGGGACCAGGAAGTTGCCACCATCACCCCAGCCCCTGCTACAGGCTGTAGAAGCTCCTCTGTGTCCTGAGAACAGGTCATGATTTATTTTTGAAGAGGGCGATGGAGATACGGCATGGGTTTCAGGCCTCTGTGATTCTTAGACACATTCTTGAACTTCTCCAGCCATTGGGTTCTTCATCTGTGAAATGCAGACTGTGGCTCCTCTTTCGGAGATTTCAGCGGGATAACATAGGGGAAGAGTCAGTGTGGGGTGTAGGTAGGGCAGAAAGACGTCCCCCGTGGTCTTGACGGGCTTCCTCTCCGAGCAGGGAGTCAAAGAGCATGTGGCCTCTGCTCTCAGAGGGTGATGCTGAGGGACTGGTGGGGCTGTTGGGAGTTTCTGAGTGGCGTTCCCACTCGGGTCTTCTCTGAGGCACCCTGCTGCCCTGAGGGCACCAGGCAACTGCAACTTAACCTATGAGGAGGGTCCAGGCGGCAGATCTGACCCCACTTAGCTCTGCTTTCAGCACTGCTGTGCCCCATCTCTAGATGCCGCCTAGTGTGTCCATTGAGGGAGAAACTCAGATGTCTGCTATGTACATTTTATAAGCATCTCTGTGCCCAGGTTTGTTCCAGGCTCTGTCGGCCGCAGCTGTGGAGACGGGAAAGGGCACCCCTGCAGGTGGGAATCCTGGGGGTGGAGAGCAGGCCCCTCCACAGCGGCAGCTCCACAAGTCACAGGCGCTGTGGAAACACTGAAGAGAGGAGCGGTCCAGACTCTTGAAGGCCTGAGAGGGGGGCAGGAGATGGAAGAGAGGAGGGGGAGGTCCATTCTTCTCCCCATGTGTTTTGAGTTCAGGCCTGGCTGGACTCAGTGCTGGCTGTTTTCTTTGGAGAGGCCTCTGGTTAACTCCTTGTCTGGCTTGCTGGCTGGTGGTCTAGAGAGAGGCAGCTGGTGTTGGGCATGATGACCAGCCTGGGGAAGTCACCAGGTGTTGATGGACTGCTGGTTTGGTGGCCTCACCCTCAGGCTGAGACCTGCCCCCCAGATAAGCCTGTCACTCCCTCCAGCTCACACAGGCCCAAGCCTTCCCCGCCCGTGCCTGTGCTTGATGCTCAGCGGGTCTACAGGGTGCCAGTCTTGCAGGAGGCTCAGAGAAGGCGGGACTTCCTGCAATCACAGCATGGGGGATGGAACTGGAAACCAAGCCTGGCGTCCTTTGTTCTGGTGTCCACCCAGCCTGGAAGCAGACATCAGGCTCAGTCTCTTCTTGGGGACTAGTTACTACCACCACCTCCTTTGCACCCTTTGGCCAGTGCTCAGCCTGTGTGTGTGTCGGTGTGATTGTCTAAAATAACCGAAAAGGGTAGTATGAAAGGGACACTCCCATTCCTGGACCCCAGGGAGAAGAAGGAATCCTGGATGCCTCCTGGGGTCCCTTCGAGCCCCATTGCCTCTTAGTTAGTGTTTGGAGGCTAGAGAAGCTGACCAGGGAGGGAGGGAGAGCTCAGCAGTTCCCACAGCTCACCATGCCCATGGTCACAGTGTCCCATAGCTCACCATGCCCACGGCCACAGTGTCCCACAGCTCACCATGCCCACGGCCACAGTGTCCCCCAGCTCACCATGCCCACGGCCACAGTGTCCCACAGCTCACCATGCCCACGGCCACAGTGTCCCCCAGCTCACCATGCCCACGGCCACAGTGTCCCACAGCTCACCATGCCCACGGTCACTGTGTCCCCCAGCTCACCATGCCCACGGTCACTGTGTCCCACAGCTCACCATGCCCACGGCCACAGTGTCCCACAGCTCACCATGCCCACGGCCACAGTGTCCCACAGCTCACCATGCCCACGGTCACAGTGTCCCACAGCTCACCATGCCCACGGCCACAGTGTCCCACAGCTCACCATGCCCACGGTCACGGTGTCCCACAGCTCACCATGCCCACGGCCACAGTGTCCCACAGCTCACCATGCCCACGGCCACGGTGTCCCACAGCTCACCATGCCCACGGTCACAGTGTCCCACAGCTCACCATGCCCACGGTCACAGTGTCCCCCAGCTCACCATGCCCACGGCCACGGTGTCCCACAGCTCACCATGCCCACGGTCACGGTGTCCCACAGCTCACCATGCCCACGGCCACGGTGTCCCACAGCTCACCATGCCCACGGTCACAGTGTCCCACAGCTCACCATGCCCACGGTCACTGTGTCCCACAGCTCACCATGCCCACGGTCACGGTGTCCCCCAGCTCACCATGCCCACGGCCACAGTGTCCCCCAGCTCACCATGCCCATGGTCACAGTGTCCCACAGCTCACCATACCCGGTACTCACCAGGCCCTCAGGCAGTTGTGTTGGTGACCCAAGGACTGTGGTTTGCCAGTGCTCTGTGCCTGCTCAGTGCCATTGGGCAATGTCTCAAATTCCTCCCCTGAGCATCTCTTCTCCACGCACCTAGAGACCCAGGTGTTGCTCGCACCCCAGGGAGTCCCTGACGGGTTGTGGATGTATAAGGGTGATGAAATAGAGGGGACGAGCCAGGGGTGAGGTGGAAGGAGGCCCTGTGGAAACCCAGGCCAGAGGATGTTGGCTCTGAGTTACTTTCGCTGCGGCTGTGATTAACAACAGTAACAATAAAGACAGAAACACAGACAAAATAATTAAGGAAGAAAGGATTTATTTGGCTCGCAGTTCCTGGTTGCAGTCCTACAGGGCACATCACAGAGTGAGGGAGGTGTTAGGTCACCCACAGTCAGGAAGCAGAGATGATGCTGGTGCTGGCCTCACTGCCTCCTCTTTATGTGCTCTGGGGAATGGTGCTGCCCACAGTGGGGAACCTTCCCCTGTCAATTACTTAGTAGAGTTAATCCCCACAGGTATGCCCAGAGGATATCTCCGGGTGGCTCTGGGTCTCACTGACCCTTGAGGTTGACCATCATGACACCACCTCTGGTCATCTGGACACTTACACGTATCACTTTTTTTGAAATAAAGTATAATTACATGATTTCCTCGTCTCCCTTTCTCCCCCAGCCCCTCCCAAGTCTCTCCTTGCTTCCTACCAAATTCATGGCCTCTTTTTCTTTGTTATTGTTACATATATATATTTATGAAAATACATGCAATATGCACATATAGTATATACACATGCATAAATATATTTTGTTTTGTTTAGTGTTACTTGTATGTATATGATCTCAGTGCTAACCACTTGGTACTGGATACCATTTAGGGGGCTCATCCCTGGGAAGCCCATTTCTCTGATCTCAGTATTCCTAAGTTGTCTATAGTTGGAGTAGGGGTAGGAGCCAGCTCTATGACCCCTAGACCTTGGATCTGTCTACAAAACCAGCACCACTTCTGAGCCCTGCTGTAGACACAGCCTGGTCCTCTTACTGGTCCTGGGGAAGCGCTTTCCTGGATTGGTGATTTGAGTAAGATTGTCCCCAACAGACTCCCGTATTTGAACTTGGCAATGCTGTCTGGGAGCTTATAGAACTTTTCGGAGGTAGATCCTTGCTGAAGGAAGTATGTCACTAGGGGCGGGCTTTTAGTGTTTACCACTTCCTGCTCACTCTGTTTAGTTCTTGCGGTTGAAGATGTGAGCTTCCTGTTCCTGTGACTTGCTACTATGCCTCTCCACCATGATGGACCCTAAGCCTCTGGAGCTACAAGCTAAAATGAACTCCTTCTATAAGATGTGTGTGTGTGTGTGTGTATGTGTGATATGTGTGTAGGCATGTGAGCATGTGTGTGATGCGTGTTTGTGTGTATTATGATATGTGTACATGTGTTAACATGTGTGTAGGCACGTGAGCATGTGTGTGGTGTGTGTATGTGTGACATGTGTACATGTGTTAACATGTGTGTAGGCATGTGAGCATGTGTGCGTTTGTGTGTGTACGTGTGGTATGTGTACATGTGTCAACATGTGTGTAGGCATGTGAGCATGTGTGTGATGCGTGTTTGTGTGTATTATGATATGTGTACATGTGTTAACATGTGTGTAGGCACGTGAGCATGTGTGTGGTGTGTGTATGTGTGACATGTGTACATGTGTTAACATGTGTGTAGGCATGTGAGCATGTGTGTGATGTGTGTGGAGGGATTTGGTGGCACAATGCATATGTGGAGGTCACAGGACCACTTTGTGGAATTAGCTCTGTCCTTCCACCTTTATATGGGTTCCAGGTATTGACTTCAGGTCCCCATGTTTTTGTGACAGGCATCTTTGCCCACCGAGCAATCCTACCCGCCCCATTTAAACTGGGCACATCCCTCCACATACCAGTTCCACAGGCCTAAAGAGGTTACCCCATCACAGTGGTGGCCACACCCTTCACTGCCTCAGTCACAATCCCCACGGCTGTGGTAACTACGCCGTCAAAAGCAGCCTGTGGTTCCCTGTGGCTCACAGTGCATCCCTGAGACCAGAAAGCAAGAGGAGCTTGCAACATCTGCTCATGTGACACTTGTTGCCAGGAAGAAGAGAAAAGGCTGCTGCCCAGCTCACTTCTCCTTTTCATTCAGCCCAGGCCCATAACCCGGGGGATGGTGCCACCACAGTGAGCTCAGTTAATGTAGTCAAGATGGTCCCTCAGGGTAGGCCCAGAGGCTTGTCTCCAAGCTAAGTCTAGATCTCATCAAGGCAGCAGTTGAGACTGACCATCACAGAGACGATTGTTGGGAGGGTGAAGGAGGCAAGGCGAGATCTAGAGGTGAAATCAGCAGGGACGTGAGCGCGAATCAGTTCTCGTGGTATTAATAAAGGCATGGAGAAACGTCCCTACGTGTACTGGTGACAGGTACTCACATGCCTGAGCTGCATGGAAGGGCACTCTAAGGTGACATGGAGCACTCCTGCCCTGACCTCTGAGAGAAGAGCAAGGGCAAAGGTGACATGACCACACACATCTAGGTGTCCTGCTGCTCCCTCACCTCTCGGTTCACAGAGCCCTGTGCTGACCTCTCTCCACCATCCATGCCGATCACGTCCATAGCACACAGGGAACATATCAGAGAGGTGTGTCTCAAGCCACATAGCTGAACTGGGAAAGCAGAACTAGACCTGGAACTGGCCACCATGCCTGTGGGCTGGCTCTCTCCATTTCTTCCCTGAAACCGTCCTGTGGTCATTTAAAATGATTCCAAAGGTGTCTGGGGAACGCCATCTGGGACTGATTTCCCAGTGTTCTTTTCTGCTGCTCTCACAGACGTGGCCAGGCAGAGATGTCCTGGTCTCCAAAAGTCACTCCATGGCTGTGGAGAACAGGCAGCAATGCTTGGGGAAGCTGGTCCTTGGCTGGTGTGGGGCAATGGACCCAAGCTGGCCCTCACTTAAGCTGGCCGGTGTGGGGGAGGTGCTCCAGCATTTACTTCCTGTCTGTGAGGGGAGAAGCCCATGGCTCAAGCCCTCTTAGCTCAGTGGTGTCAGGTGTCACTTTATGGAGGAGATGCCTGCCCTCCTTGGGCTGTGAACTGCATGCATCAAGCCTGGTGCCCTTCACCCTTTGGGGTTAGGGGTCACTTAAATGCTTCTCTTTCCCTAGACCCCCAGTGCTGAGGCTGGAAGCCCCTTCCCAGAGAACCTGACTTACTTTGCCACGGGGGTGGATAGAGCTAGTGGTTTGGTCTCCAGTGTCATGGAGCTTGGGTGGATCTGACTGGGCTGCTGAAGGGGCAGATCTCCTCATCTTTACTGTTTTGTCTAACAAGCTCACCTACTCACAAAATCCAGTGCCGAGGAGTGTGGTGGGGGCAGGTTCCCCATGCCCAGCCCACCCACTTCAGTGTTAAGCAGCATCTCCTCTCCTGGCATGGTTGGCCTTTCTGAACCCGGCCCATGATCACATGCACAGCATCGCCAGGCTTCCTCTCACCAGAATCACACCTTCCCAGAATCCACTCACTCCTCTGCTTCCCGGTCTCACTATAGTCCAGCAGTAGGTGACTTCCCTGCCAGAGCGGTACAGACGAAATCAGGAATGGCCTTGTATCCATCATCTTTCTTCCCATGGGATCCATGTGCTGTCCCAGCACAGAGCTGGCAGAAGGTCCCTGGAGCTAGTGAACTCATACCCGACTTTGCTGGAACAAGTTAAATATTTCTGCAGGACGCCCTGGGTCTCCCAGATGTGGTTCACTCGCTCTTCCAAGCTGAGGGCTCGTGGCTTTGTTCCTGAGTGTCTGTTTATCTGGCCTGACCTACAGACCCAGCTCATTCCAACCATGGGGTTTCATGGGATGACGGGTCAATTTGGGCTGCCGTGCCAGCTCCCTGGACATGATTCTTCCAGTGTGTCTGACTTTCGCTGTTGTGGACAAAAGTATGTGTAGACGTGGCTGCATGTGCCTCTGTCTATCTCCGTGCACCCCCTTCCCAGCCAGGCGCCATGGTCCACAGGCAAGTGGGCTTTTTGAGGTCAGTGTGTGCAGCTCCTCAGACATTCCGCGGAAGCCCATTGTTCTGTCCTCTGCTCAGGACAGGCCTGGTGGTCGAGCCGTTTGCTTTTGCCGTTTGATGGACGCAGTGCAGGATCTTATTAGAATTTGTTTCATCGTGTATTTTCACAGGGTGGAATTTCCAGATAAAGCCCTCTTCAGCAAGTTGTTCACAAGAGAAAAAGAAGTGAGACAGAGACACACATGCTGGAGCGAGCTGAGGGGACAGGGCAGGGACTCTGGGACGAGGAAGGATGATAGATGTGCATACAAAGAGGCTTCTGAAAGCCTCAGAGATGGAAAGACTCACAAAGGAAGGCTAGAAGGAGAAGGAAGGGAGGAGAGAGGAAGGCCGGGTGTGGGTGCATGCATCTACCCTTCTGATGCCCCGTGGATCTCTTCAGTCAGGAACAGGTCCTTCCTTTTTCATCCAGTGGGTGCAGCCAGGGATGGGCGGGCTTGGACCGCTCGGTTTAGCTCCGTGGCCAGACAGCCTGGCTGGTCTTCTTGAAAGGCCTTTCGTGACTCCTCCCCGTATCTTGGGGCTCTTGGCTCTGAATTTACCCCTTCTAGCCAAGGAAGAGATGAGTGTGGTGTGCGGCCCAGGCTCTGGGCCCCAAGGACAGACGTCAGGAAATAGCTGGGCTATGATGCATCTCCCCTTCAATCTCATTTCCATAGTGCTTGGAAGGAAAAATACGTGGGGCTGCGGAGGGGCTGGGGTGTGTAGACTTGTTTGTTTTCTCAGGAATTGATCCTGTTCTCAAAGATGTTGAACCCCATATTCTAGTGGGTGTGTGTTCTGCATGTCAACATGGCCTGTATGGCTGTGGGTGGGCACCTGTGGGTCATGCATTCAGTAAGTCAGTCAACAAACAGAACCCTGGGTGTTCATTGCTCATTCCTATAGCTCGTGTTCCCTTTTACACTATCTCAAGGAAGAGTGAGTTATCTCAGGTGCCTCTTCATCCAGGAAGCCCTCCAGACAGCACAGTGCTGCCTTCCCAACAAGGTGTGGACACTGTTTAATTCTGGTTAGTCCCTGGTTGATTTGGCTCTTGTGAAGTTCTTGTGCCTCTCTGGTTCAGGCATCAAGGGGTTTGAACAGCATTCTTACCTGCCCCACACTGGACACTCTGGTCTGGGGAGGGCCTGTCTAATTTTCTGCCCCGTGTGTCACTGATTTGTTTTGGCTTCTTGTGATGCCATCTTGTGACTACAAGCACCAGCCTATGCAGGTTTAATTTTAGATAGCTGCTATCCTGGGGACTCCTCCAGGAATCCAGGCTGTTGTCTGTTGGATTGGGTGAGACAGGTGTCTTGGAGAGCACTGGGCACTCATGGGAGGACTCTTTCTCAACCGCACTCAGCGTTAGCTTCTCCGGCGCTTTTATTTTGTCGGGTCTGGTGTGAAGCCAAGCATTCGGATCATCAGATTGACCAATCATCCACAAACACTGGGTACTCAGTATGTTCTGGGCACCGAGGGTATGGGGAGGAAGCTATCCAGCCGATCCTGCAGAGGACCAGTGCTCTGCTGCCCCCAAAAGAGATGGGGAGGTCTGGATCAATCTGCTTAGAGTTCTGCACAGTGCTCACATAACAAACTGCTGAGTCTTCTGGGCTTCTGTGGCAAGTGAAGGGCTCTAGGCAGAGTACAGGGTCTGGAAGGGGGAACTTGCTTCTCCGTGCTGAAGGGGAGATAATGGG
The DNA here is from genome assembly GCF_037038515.1 of Microtus pennsylvanicus. Lineage (NCBI taxonomy): Eukaryota > Metazoa > Chordata > Mammalia > Rodentia > Cricetidae > Microtus > Microtus pennsylvanicus. The sequence continues at coordinate 127,536,888 of NC_134579.1, read as the reverse complement.
CAGGGTGGGCAGTGACAGAACGCAGTCCCTTTTCTGTCCAGCTGCCCTGGCCTGCTGGCCCCACCCCAGGGGCAAGCACCAAATACTCCTCTAAGGGAATCTGCCCTGCGGAAGGCAGGAAATGTTGGGGATTCGGACTCTTTTGAAGCCAATGCAACAGGGCTGGGCTCTGGGCTGCCTGGGTCTGACTCTGGCCTCTTACTTGGCATCTGTGGAATACCCCTGCTTTCAGCTGCCTTCAAGGTGATTGTCCCCTCTCACGGCTCATTCTTCATCCTGCCACAGGGCTTCCTGTCCAGAGCCCTTCATCAAGAGTAGACTTCTTGGGGAGGAGAGCAGAGAGAAGCACACAAAGCTTCAGGCTGTAACTCTGAAATGCCAGAGTAACCAAGAGGTCAGGTGTCACTGGCCACAGCATTGGTCCACCTAGAAATGTTGCCGTGCTGAACACAAGTAGATAAAGATGCAGAAGATGTCAGGGGAGAACCCAGAACCCACACTGTTCACACAGCTGGGTCTAGCCTGGTATGTCTGGATATCTTCCAGGGATTTGTGACTCAGTTTCCCTGAGTGTCGCTGGAGCAGAGTATAAAAAATGTTTTCTTATGATTGTTGAGTCTCTTCCCATTTGGGGCCAGTAAGATCCCACTGGCCCAAGATGAGGTGTGTACAGCCAGGAAGGGGCGTACGTAATCCTCCTGCCTCACGACAGCTTCACAAGTTGTAGGGTGATGTCATGCATGCCCCCTCTCGACTGACTGCATTCTAGCTTTCTTCCTGGTATAATTTACTGACACTTTGCATTCTTTAGTACAGTTCTGTACATGCTAAGAACACACCTTGTTCCATGTCGCATCAGCACCACAGCCAGAACACCACCCACTCTGCTTGTCCTTTTCTTCTTGAGTTTTTGGCCAAGGCCGGTTTGAACTGGAGTCCCATCCCCCCCCACAGCCACCTCTCCCCTCTGCCTCCTTTCCCCACCTCCTCCTGAAGAAATCAGCTTAGGAGTTCCATTGCTCAGGTACCCTGTCCCCGCCAGTCCTCGGTCAGGTGTCCACTTCCATAGAGCATGGGGGACATGGTCACCATAGCAACAGCAGTGGTCGCTGCCAGTAGAGATTCCACCCTTTCAGGCCCCACATGAGAAATTACCCCACACCTGAGGAGGGGAGTGGGAGCGCAGAGGACACACAGATCTCAGGATCTACATTTGATGGAGGGACAGTGCCTTGTGTCCACTTTGACATGTGGACAGCCAGAGTCCGTCCTTTGTTCACTGGACCAGTGATTACTAAAGGAGAGGTTGGGGCTGGGGACAGGAGCCACCATGGTTAGATGCTGCCTCTACGGAAGGACAACTGTGGGGGAGGGGGACCCTGCTGTGCGTCAGAAGGGTCCCTTCTGGGGATTCTCTTCGTAGTAGGTACTTTCTGCAAGCCTGCACGTGCAATGGACGGGGCTTGTTCTCACTGCACATGGAGACTAATGGGTGCAGCGTCCTGACCTGGAAGAGACCTGTAGGGCCATAGTGCCCAGGCCTCTGGTTGTATAATTGGGGAAACTGAGTCACAGAAGCATGCTCTGACCCTGAAGACTGCCTACCACAGGGTGAGTCACAAATTTCTCTCTGGTCCCCTCTGACCACTGACTCTTGCCTATTAGACAGGGCCGAGGGGCATTGCCAAGCCAACTTCTCCTCCCTCACCATCTGTTCCACAACCTGGAGAACCCCTCCATTCTCCAAGAGGGACCCTGTCATTCTCCACCTGTGGCCAAAGAGAGGGGCAGGCAGACCTGGGTCCCTGGTACCCCCATACCCACCAATCTGAAATGACTTAGGCAAGATCCTAGCGCCCATTAGTTCCCGAGAGGAACTTGTTCCCTGCATTCAGGAACTTCCTGTTTCCTGCCTAGGCACTCTACTTCCTTCTTCCTTCTTTTGGCTCAGAATGAGGCTAGAGAGTAGAGAAGAATAGTTTCTACCCGGGAGCCTGGTGTCATCTTGTCGCAGCACAGGCCTGGCTTGGAGCAAGACAAGTGCCACATCAGGTCCCGGAATTTTCTGTGTTTTCACTAGGGGGTGGCTACACCCCAGTGTGGAGATGCTCTGCCAGGGCCCAGATTTTCCGGATCCAGTGGGAGGAGGCCTGCGTTAGAGCCTGGGAGAATGAGAAACAGGGGTAGTCACCCCGTCTTCTCAGCATTCTGGCTTCAACCTCAAAGGATCAGCAGCGAATGGGGGAAGAAAGTGGCCAGTGGTGTGTCCTCAAACTCAGGCACACGCTGGAACACTGCCTGTCTTCCTGCTCCGGGAGCCCCAATCTGTGATTGCTGGGCCACCCTCAGCCATGAGTCACCACCCGTTTGGTCTGGGATGGGCCAAGAACTTGAGTTTGGAACAAGTTTCCCAGGAGGGATACCAGGCTACTGGCCTGGGAACCACATTCTTAGGCCTTCAGGGCTGGTGGCTTCAGCAAACATTGTGGGTTTTTTCCAGGTCCTGAAGCTTTCTTCTCCACCCCACCACCCACAAGGTCCTTCACTAGTGGTTGTCAGAGGGGTGGTACAAGCTCAGTGTCCCCAGGCTCCTGGAAAGTCCCCAGAAGAGTAGACTAGAGTGTTCTGCAGCAGAGGACACTCCCAGTCATCCAAGCTGAGCCTGGGGCAGAGGTGACAGGTTCCCTCTAAGTTCCTGTCCCTGCTCCCCAGGAAAATGGAAGACTAGCAGTATGTCCATGAGGCCGCTCTCGTCTGTCCCATCCAGGAGCACCCGCCCCGTCCTTGTCATAAAGGTAGCTTTAGTCCACAGTCCCAGGTCTTTATAATTTAGAGTTCCAACAAAGGGCAGCTATGGAATTCTGGCAGCGAGAGCTGGGTGTTACCAGCTTATGACTGATTGGGAGCTGGGCGATATAGGTGTGTGTATGGCGGCCATGATGCCTGTAGTCTGTGGAGAACAAGCGTGGCTACAGGAGGATGGGCATGCAGAGGCCTGGAATGGCCTGGGAGCACACAAGAGCAGGGTAGGTGGGGTCACCCGGCAACTGTTTGGTTCAAGTACCCCAAACCTCCTTCTGTCCTCTTCCCATTCCTTACACCCAAATTTTCATCCAACTTCCAGATGATTCCAGAGTTCATTTACTTTTCTCCATCTGAGTTGGCCATGCTGGTCTGAGCTGCCTCCTTTCTTCTTCCACGTTATTTCTCCCTGGAATTACAAGTGGCCATATGACTTTCTTCTCACTGTTGTTTCTTCTGTGAAGAGAAAGATAAGCCAAGGCTAGCCTCAGTTCCTGGGGGAAAAAGACCCAGAGGGAAGAAACTGTCCCTGACGTAATGGCACAGAGTGCCCACACCCTCTTAGACTTCGGTAAGGGTAGTGATAGCTCTCACACACCGGAGTATCAGTCAGCTGCTGCCAAATGACAAGGTCCTTCCGGCAGTCTCATTTTCAAATCTTTCTCTGCAATAATTAATCTGGAGGGCCTGGCCACGTAGGCATCCAGATCCATGCTGACTCCATGCTGAACCCTTGTCTCATAGTGTGTTGGTACAGTCAGCAAGGACAGACCAGGTCTTTGTGCCTCCCATCGAGGCTGATGAGGCTGGTACAAACACTGGCGCTCTGCCGTGGGAAGGCATGGGCTCCACCAGGCAGGGAAAGGCCACTCTCCTGCACTTATGGCTCCTCTGCACTGGACCATAGTCCAGGATTGTCCCTGTATGAGCAGATGAAACCACAAGGGATCCTGACTCAGGGCTTGAGGACCTCGCAGGGTCGAGGGACCTTTGAAATGGTGAGGGACTTACAGAGGTCACAGCCACAGGAGGGCCTGTGTCTCAAGACAGCTCCTGGGGAACTCTGACGCCCTCCTGGGCTCCACAAAGCAAATCAGGCCTTTTCTCCACAGACCTTTTCAGAGCCTTTAATATGCTAACGACCTCTGGGCTTCCCCTAGGGGTTAGGAAAGCCCAGATGCCCAGCAGTGTGGACCAAGGGAGCCTTTTAAAGGGACTCTTTTGTGGAGCTCTGGCAGGATGGACTGGCCTGGAATAGGGTCCCAACTAAGCCAGGCAGTGGGTTAGCATCTTGTTGGTATTCTCATTTTTAGCAAAGGGTTGGCACCGAGGCTGCCTCCTTGGGCTGAGTCTCCAGGTGCTGTGGCCTCTGTCATTCCTTTGCCGGGGTCACCGCTGCTCCCTGGCTGCTCCTTGTCCAGAATTGGAGGTTGGAGGTGGCCTGTGTAGTTGGGCAGTGGGAAGCCTAGGGGACAGCTGCAGGGATGAATCCATGGGCCTGGAGAGAGATGATGACTCTGAGGACAACCCCACTCCAGGCAAGACAAAAGAAAGAGAGAAAAGGAGCAGCCTGCATTTCTCTTGAGAAACCTTTTTACAGAGCTTGTGGAAAGGGCGTCAAGGGGCTCTCCCTGGAGGCCCACACCTTAGCTCCCCTTCCTCCGGAACTCACACTGAACATCCTTTTTGTGGGAAATCAAAGCTGGGCACAAGAGTGCAGCTGCTGGAAGCCTTGGAGTGGTTAAGTCGGGGATGAGAGACCTGGTCACATGCCAGGCAAAGTGGGTCCTTTGGTCCCCACCCAGCACCAGGCAGACCTCATTAGCTCTGGAGAGCTCAGACCTCCGTGTGCTGGCTGTCCTCCCATCCTTTAGCAGTCAGGGTCCTTTTGCTTATAACCTTCGGTGGCAGCAAGTGCTTTCCCCAGGCAAGCTCCCACTTGCTCTCGAGAGGCTTCTAGGGTAGGAAGCTACAGTGACTAGATCCCCAGGCCACTTTGTTTCACCCCAACTGTAGCCCTTATCTGCCTGGTCACCATTGCCTGGTCCTCTCAGTTGCCCAACTATCCATGCTCCAGGCCTGGCACCAAGCGCAGGTCAGGGCTAGCAGTGAATGGCAGCCCTGTCTGGGCTACACTGTGCTCCTCACCTGGCCTGTGCCGTCATGTCCTGTGTGGGGCTTAGGTAATGGGGTGGCTGGTGGCAGAATGGAGACCCCATCAAGGCTGGCCCAGTCCAGCTGCAGGCTGAGCCAATTTTTCCAAGGATGGCCAAAGGCCAGTCCTGCCATGTCTGGCTCTGTTGCCAACGCAAACAGGGGTGCTGGCGGGGGACCCGGGTCAGAGCACAGCACAGAGGGTCTCTTCACATGCCTGCCTGGGGCCTTTAACTCACGTCCCACCCTGGCCTGGAGCCTGTGCTGCCCTAGAAGACTGAGACAGAGCTCATAGGACATCTGGGTCCCTTGAGGTAAAAGTAGAAAGACTGGGTTGCACCTCTGGGATATCACCTGTCTGGCCTCCCCCAGCCAATGGGGAATGGATGGACAGAGAGGTGCCTTGATCACTATTCAGGGTGCCCCTAATTCCGGCTGTATGTTCAGGTTGGAAGCAGGAAGATTTGAGAGGTCACAAGACGGAGAACGCTCTGTTGGTGGGAAACTGAGCGAGAGAACAAAGTGAGCGTCCCTGAGATCCACTGTGGAGCTGGCAACCAGGAGGGTGAGGGGAGGAGGACACAATGGGGGTGCTGTGCACCAGTCCATGCTGCCCTTCACCTCTCCTTTGCCTGTGCAGGTGGGGATATTTTGGGGTTTCATCTCCTCCCCATCCTGGATGATCTGTCTGCCTCAGGTTTTCGTGGGTCCACTTGAGTTTAGAAGTATGAATATCATATCTTGGACTATTAATTGGCCCCAGCGAAGACCCAGGGACCTCACAACTTTCCCGCAGGAAGTGCCTTGGGGTTGGGCTGGGCTGTATCAGGGAGGCTGGGGACATGTGGAGAAGCACCCAGAAAGGCCTTGTGGATGGGGTCACCGAGGCAGTGGGTACGGAGGAAAGGTGACTTGGCTCACAAGGGTGGAGGTTTCAGTCAGGCTAGCGTCAGGTGCTATTCATCTGTGGGAGCATGCAGGGGTGCATGTGGCTGGCAGGGTCACTCATGTCAGGGCCAGGGAATGAGAGAGACAGGCAAAGAGATACTGCAGGGGAAAGACACCCCGCAGCTCTCGGCCACACACCCCATGACCTGCAGACCACTCATACGTCCCCACTTTTCTTCCCCCAGACAGGTTTCTCAGTGTAGTCCTGGCTATCCTGGAACTCACTCAGTAGCCCAGGCTGGCCTCAAACTCACATAACTCTGCCTGCTTCTGCCTTCTGAGTGCTGGGATTAAAGATGTGTGCCACTACTGCCAGGCATGAGACAAACTTTTAAGTATTCTTCCTTCTTGTAATGCCGCAGGCCAAGGCTCAAGCCTTGAACACACTGTCTTCGTGATTATCTTAGTTATTCCCTGGTGGAACCTAACATCTTACCAAAGTAGCTTAAGGGAAGGTGGGTTTCTCGTGGCTCGCAGCATGAGGGTGCCGTCTACCACGGCAGGGAAGGTGTGACAGCAGGAGAGGGACGTAGCTGGTCACATAACACACACACTGCACACCTCATCCTCACACACCTCACATACCTCACATCTCACCCCCAACATGCACACACAGTACCCATCTTACACACCTTATACACACACACATCTCTCTCACACACACTCCACATTTCACACTCCCATACACACAAGCACACACACACACGCTCCACATGCACACACACTACACACCTTATACACACACACCTCTCCCCATACACACACACACACGCACACACACACACTCCACATGCACACATACTATTCACTACACTCTAAAAGCGAATGGAGTCTATAAATGGTACTGGTATTTGACCAAAGTATTAGAACAGAAAACTTCTATGGGAAACTGGGAGCTCGTGTTCCAGCATGCTGCCCGTTCCCGAGACTATGATGCCTCCTCCAGGTGGCTCCTTCCACACCCCCTGCTGTGATCTCTTCTCCCTGCCGCTATGCCCAGCTGTCTCCTCTGGTGACATTTTTAAATTTCGGGAAGCACTCTGCCTGTGTGTGCGTGTGCTCCTGTGTGTGCATACATGTATGTGTATTACAATCCAGGCTCACCCACGAGCCTTGAGGTTTCTTTTGTCTTCATGGATTCTCAAGTCTAATAACAGTTTGGGTCCAGACACAGTTGGGGAAACCGAGGCTCAGAGACACCAAGACAACTGTCTACAGTGGACCAGTCCAGGCTGGGAGGGAAGCCAGGTCCCCAGCTGACTAACAAACGCCAGTCAACCCCCACCTTTTGCCTTGTCACTCATGGCTTCCCTTCCCATCTTCCAACTTCACCACAGACCCCAGCAGCTGCCCACCTCCCAGGCCCTGCCTCTGGCTCCCTGCTCCTTCCATGAGATCCCAGCAGCTGCCCACCTCCCAGGCCCTGCCTCTGGCTCCCTGCTCCTTCCATGAGACCTGGGAATTCTTTTCTGGCCTGTCTGCGGGGGGGGGGGGGGGGGGGGGGGCTCCTGCCTTCACTTTGTGGTTAGCCTGTTTTGGAGGGCCTCCACCCCCCACCCCACCCCCAGCAGCCACAGCCCCCTCTGGTCCCCAGGTCTCCGACTGGGCCTGTGGGGCGGAGCTTGTCAATGCATCTTAGTGATTGGAATGTGCCCTCTGACCCCAGCAGCTCCTCCCCGGGAGCTGCTAGGAGGCTCCTTTCTCTTGCCCAGGCCCTCCGCCTTTTGGAAACAAACGCAGCTTCACTCTGTGTGTGGCTGAAAGGCCTCTGTTGAGGGGCTACTTGGGTTTTTAAGTCCTCCAGGCCTCTAGTGTTTGAAGGACCCTTCTGTTGTCCTCGGAGGATGGGCTGGAGTTTCATGCCGGGAGAGGAAGAGGGGCCTTGGAGAGGATGGGGCTCTGGCCAGAGACCACCCACCAGTGAGACACCAGTCTGAGGGCTTCAGGGAAGGGCTGTGCCAAGTCTTGCAGAAGTCTGGGTGGAAGAGAGGGGACTAGAGAGGAGAGGGGCCTCTCTAGAGCACACTCTAACCCTAACCTTGAGCAGAAGGGTGCTGCTGCTCACAGTTTACAGCAAAGGGGGTCGCTCTGCCTTGAGAAGTCAGGGTGACCGGCACAGGCACGTAGGTGCCGCTTTGCGCTGTACACAGGGAAGGTGCGCACCATGCTCGGTGCAGTGCAGATTCTGGGGCTGCAGTGCAAAGAGTGTTGACAGTGTTGAGAGGTTAAGGACTGACTGAAAGCTTTGGGGCCAGGCAGTCTGGTCCCATTCCTAGAAAGAATGCTGTGTGACCTCAGATTTGCTGCTTTCCCTCTCTGAGTCTCCCCTCCCCCGGTTCCCTCCTGATGTGGAGGTGGCTGCACAGTGGTGAGCCTCCGCACTTGGAGTCACCGAGACACGGCACTAAGAAGGTCACCTCTGGGCCCACAGTAAATGGAACCAACGGTCTTTGCCTCTTGAGGTCAGTGCACACAGGGAACTTCTTTCCTTCCAGTCCTGTTTGTTTGGACAGTGCCGGAGTTGGCCACACACAGCAAGGCACAAGAAACACTCTTTATCCTCTCTGTGTGTGGCAGCCCACACCTGTCACCCAGCATTGGACAGCTGAGGCAGGAGGATTTGAAGCCCTATGCCTTCCTAAGCCTGGGTTAGGAAGCTTTAAAAATCACCCAGGACAGGGGGCTGGAGAGATGGCTCAGTGGTTAAGAGCATTGCCTGCTCTTCCAAAGGTTATGAGTTCAATTCCCAGCAACCACATGGTGGTGGCTCACAACCATCTGTAATGAGGTTTGGTGCCCTCTTCTGGCCTGCAGACACACACATATACAGAATATTGTATACATAATAAATAAATAATTTTTTAAAAAAATCACCCAGGACAGCAAAGAGGAGGGGCCTGGAAAGATGTTCAGCAATAGCTGGTGAGGGCGGAGCCCCTTGCTGAGTCTATAGCCCTCTAAATGGAGACAAACCTGAACACACATCAGCTCCATTTCACAGAGGAGGAAAGTGAGGCTCAGAGGAGGAAGGCTTTTCTATGAGGCCAGGCAGTGAGGAGCAGAACTGAGACAAGGCTGATGTGGGCTCCCACACACACAGATATACCAACCTCCTGGCTGTGCTCCCATCTGTGTGGCCAGCCAGAGAAGGAAGCAGCAGGTCTCCTGGGGCTGTGAGGGCAGCCCTGGTCCGCTCTGTCTTCCTATGGCCCCTTTCAGGGCTTTGGCATCTTCACCTACGTCCAGCGGACCCAAGCTCTCACCACCTCCCAATCTGTTTCTCATAGGATGATGGAGCCTGGTGAGGGGGCTATGCCTGGAATCCCATCACTTAGAAGGATGAGGCAAGAGGATGGTGAGTTCCAGGCCAACCCGGGCTGCCCGGTGAGAAAAACAAAGGTAGGGAGTGGAGCAGGCAGAGTCCACTTCCATATCTCTCTGGCCCTGCTGCAGCCTGGGTGCTTGTGGTTTATGGGGCACATACCTTGTGTCAGTGCCTGGGCACCTGTGGTAGAGGGTCTGGGCTCACTCCTGCCTGCACAGCTCCACTGCTGTGAGTCCCAGACACCTAGTGCCAGGTCTGGGGTGCAGCTTGTGTCTGGTGACACTGGTCAGCTGTTTGTGCTCATAGGAGCTGCTCACCTGATAAACAAGAACAGATTATAAGCACAGAGGTCGGTCTCAGATGGCCAAGGATTGAGATGAGAGTTGAGGCCATCAGCTGGCATGTGGCGAGTGCCTGGTGCACGCACGCACACACACACACACACACACACACACACACGCATGCACGCACGCGCACACACACACACAGAGGCCCTCACTCATGGATCGGGTCTAATGACACGCCATGCATTTCACTGACCTCTTTGCAGTGTGGACAAGCAAGGGTTCAGGTGGAGAGAAGGCAGAAGAGGAGGGGAGGGCAGGATTTGAATTCAAGCCTGTATACCCAGGCCCACCAGACCACAGCTGTGGCAGGCCACAGCCATGGTTTCTGACCTCGAGACTTCAGGCTGTCATTCTCTGTTGATGATTGTATGCCCTGTGTACCACATGGGCTGTGATTTCCTGGCCTCCTCCTCTGAGCTGGACAATGCTTCTGTTTACTTTGATTTTTAAAATAAATAAAAACATGTCTGTGTGTTGTAGGGAGAGGGCCTGCTTGTTCTTCCCAGCTGCCTGGTTAACTTAGCCCCAAAATAACCACACAGAAATTGTATTCATTAAAACACTGCTTGGCCCATTATCTCTAGCCTCTTATTGGCTAACTCTCACATCTTGATTTAACCCATTTCTATTAGTCTGTGTATTGCCATGTGGCAGTAGCTTCCCGGGAAAGATTTGGCATGTCTGTCTCTGGTGGCTCCAAGGTGTCTCTCTCTGACTCCACCTCTCTTCCTCCCAGCATTCAGTTCTGTCTTCTCCGCCTACCTAAGTTCTGCCCTATCAACTAGGCCGAGGCAGTTTCTTTATTTGTTAACCAATGAAAGCAACACAAAAACAGAAGAACCTCCCACACCACCTGTGGATCCCAGTGGAAGCATCCTCAGGGGTTGCCAGGTGCGGAAGGATTGCGAAGAGCCAGGTAATGGGGAGGAAGGAGCATGTATGAAGACCCTGAGCAGAAGCAGAGTGCACCATGGAACGTGGGGGACGTAGCTGAGTGAAGGTGGAGGAGGCCCAGGGGGTGGAGCAAGGCCCCTCAAGCCCTCTCAGTCTCCAACAAGATCACTACAGAGTTCCCTCCTCAAAGTCTGTAATCGGTTTCCTTGGGGGAAGGAGTGCTGCCAGTGTCTGGAAGCTAAAGGATCTTAAGGTATCGTCATTCCAGGAGACCCAGAGGTCCCTGAGTCTGAAGACAGTGTCCTCATGAGAGATAGGCATAGAACACGGAGGAGGCTGTGTGAGGGCAGAAGTGAAGGCTACAGGAACATGACATTCACCACATTAACTGCAGAGTGTCCCAGGCCACTGGCAGGGTCAGAGCAGACAGAGCCTTGCACCATCTGTACCTTGGTTGCAGACTTGAGGTCTCTATGACCTGAGGCAACACCTGGTTGCAGGAAGGACCACAAACTGACTACCTGGGCACCACCCAGGAACAAACCATCTCAATGAAATGCCTAACGTTCCAACCTTTGTAGATAGGCTTGCCTGCCAGCACACACCCATCGCTTTTTACCAGGACACTCCTAGACAAATGTCAACCAATCAGGGGTCCCGAATCTAAGAAACCTCTCACCCCCACCTTTGCTACTACAAAAACCCAACCCTAACTGAGCTCAGAGCTCTCTGATCATTCCAATACATTGGACATACTGACACACCGAGTTTGCAAACTTGGGTAAAAATAAAGGCTTTTTGCTTTTACATACAGGTCTCGGTCTCCAAGTTGGTTTTGGGGGGACTCTGTGATCTGGGCTTGTCCCTATCTAGAGCATGTGCAGGCTCAGAGACCAGTGCAGATGTTAGAGTAGCTGCCACTGTAAAGACCAGGCACACCCTGGCTGGAACAAGGGCTTCTCCCTAAGGCCTCCTGCCCAGACAACACCAGGGATGGGGTGGATCAACAGAGCGGCTCAGGACTGGTGGCTCAGTGCTGCCTGAAGGACCACCCTGGAGCTTCCTGCCTAGAGAAATCCTCAGGTCTGAGGGCAGCGCAGTTCGGGTGGTGACAGATGGAGCCCGCGGGCCTGTGGAGGCTGCCACGTGAGGCACTTGAGGAATCTGGGTTTTATTCCCATAGCAGCGGGAAGTCTTGGACACCAAGGACTGACTTCTACCCTTAAAAACATGGCTCTGACCACTACGATGGAAATAGACCACAGTGGAGGAGGTGCCAAGGAAGAGCCAGCACACTGGTTTGTTATAGTGACAGAGAGGAGGGGAGGAAGCAACCGCCAAACTTACACATTTCAAAAGAATGAGGGGGCATGGGGAATTCTGGGTGGGGGTGGTGACACAGACGTCTATGACAGGGAAGTTGGGATCAAGGTGAAGTATGGCCAGTCGTCACCAGCTTCCATGCAGCCTGCCGTGGTCTGCCTGGGAAGGAAATGTCCCTGTAGGCTGCTGGGAAGGGGTCTGGATCCAGGGAGGTGAGGGACCATCACACCAGAGGCTATGGGGCTGGAAAGGACAGGGGTGGACCCAGGAAGTGGAGCTTGTCTTTGAGCCTTGCTTGCTCTACCCTTTCCTGTGGCCTTCCTTCCCCCTTGTCCCCTGTGAGGTAACCACTTTCTGCCCCACTTTCCTGGCCATAGGCATTGAACCCTTGCTCCCTCAGGGTGCACCTGTCTGATACTTGCCACAGAGATGGTGGCCTCACAGAGCCACAAGGCTCAGTCTCAGATGGAAATTGAGCAACTTCAATCCGAAGATGTGGTCAGGGTTCAGGGTTGGCAAGGCCATCAGATAGAGCCTTCCACCTGAGGGTCAGGACCTCTGTCAGATGAGGACCAACGGAGACCTTACAGGTGGGGTGATGGCTTGGACCACTGAGCCTCTCACAGCGCCAAGTTGAAATAGGAAGATCCAGTGGCGTTTCCAATCTGGCAGACGCCCAGACAGGCATGTTCTGAGAGAAGTGGGGTTGGGAAGACGGGGCCTACGGGACAAGCGCAGGGACTCTGGAGACCTCCACACCTGGAAGCATCATGCACCGTGAGAGGCCTCCTAGGCAGTGGAGGAGGCTGTTTGTCCCAGGCAAAAGTGGGCCATGGGGACCAGTGCACACCCTGTGAGACCACCTGGGCCTGGGTTCGTGTCCCATGTGAGCTGCTCCCTGAATGTGTGGGACCCACAGCTGTCAGAGTGAAAAGCCCTGGTGCATCGTGGTTTAGTTGGGGACACCCTGAGCACACTTCCAGACCACAGGCGCTGTGAAAGCACAGGTGTGCTATCTTAAATAACCGGATCACGATCATTTTTACACATGCAGGGTGACTGATGTAAAGATAGCACATTAGACCCCCAGGTCAAACTCGTGCATAGGCACAAATTCAAGGTGTATCAAGAATCGAATTGCCAACAAAAAAAATTAACTCTTTTAGATGAGACTGTGAGGAACTGTTATAACCCTAGAGGGGAGACATCTTAATTATAGCTTAAAATCATAGATGCAGAATGAATATGATTGCCATAAATTTTAAAACTTCTTTCTAACCAAAGTTATCATGAATTTTTCTAAAGTCTTGAAAAAGATATGAATATGTACATAATGGAGAGTTGACCAGGTCCAGAATATATAAAGAGCTCTTGCAAATCAATAAGAAAACACTTATTTTCTCTACCTGGTAGAGAAAAATAATAATGAGCACTTGGGCAGCAGGACAGTATGCTGCCTTGCCTGGAAACAAGCACAAAGTGCTACCCATCTCCTTGACAGAAACTGCAGGCCTTGAGACTGTGCACACCCTGTGAGCACGCAGGGCCCCTGTGCTGGTGTGAGTGCTGCCATGTCACCCACCTGAGTTCTGGCAGTAGAACAGAGGAGTCCCCTCAGATTCCAGAGGGGAGACCTCCCAGGGGAAGCTCTGTATAAACTATTTCTTGACTAACAGACATACCTGAGATAGAAAAGGCACCAACCCAGCAGCCTCAGCAAGGTTAATACAGAACATTAGGGTGTGTGGCTGTTCTCTGTATTCCTGTATCCACTTGTTAACATCTCCCCACATGATCACCATCCTCCCCCTTGGTTACCTTCCTCCTCCCCCATGTTCACCCTCTTCCCCCCCCCCTTGGTCACCATCATCCTCCCCCGTGGTCACCATCCTCCTCCCCCGTGGTCACCATCATCCTCCCCCGTGGTCACCATCATCCTCCCCCGTGGTCACCATCCTCCTCCCCCCGTGGTCACCATCATCCTCCCCCGTGGTCACCATCATCCTCCCCCGTGGTCACCATCCTCCTCCCCCGTGGTCACCATCCTCCTCCCCCGTGGTCACCATCATCCTCCCCCGTGGTCACCATCATCCTCCCCCGTGGTCACCATCATCCTCTCCCGTGGTCACCATCCTCCTCCCCCGTGGTCACCATCCTCCTCCCCCGTGGTCACCATCCTCCTCCCCCGTGGTCACCATCATCCTCTTGCAATCACCATCCTCCCCACACAACCACCACCCTTTCTCCACTATTACCACCCACCAATGATGAGCATCTTCTTCCCCATGACCATTGCTACTCTCTTTTCCCGAATCTTGGGACCAACTTGTACTCCAGAAATCTTGGAGATCTACTTTTTCTTCTTGGTGTTAGCAAGCAGTGGCATGCTTCAGTCTGGGGCAGACTTTCTTCCCTTCACACAGTGCCCTCCCCACACTCTCTTTGTTTCTTAAGGACTGGCCCTACCTCAGAGTCACAAACTGCTGGTGGCTCATGTCGCAGGCTAACCTAGAATATCTCAAGGATTGCAGAACACTCTTTCAGATGTTGTGGTTCTGGGATGTTTCATGTGCTTTGAGTATTTCATGATGGTTTTTAAAAGGCGGGGCCTGGCGAGGTGCAGGGGTGGAGGGACAGTTGGTGCTTTGACCACCATGACAATAGCTAGGAGATAAGGCCCAGAGGGGAAGAGGCCCGGGAGGACTTGCTTGCTGCAGCAATGGGGATGGTCTGCAGAGGGTATGTGAGGGTGAAGGGGGAAGGCCAGAGAGGAGATGGGGTCCTAGGAGCTGGGCAAGGCAGGGTCCCTGAGGCCAATGCAGTGGCTTCTGCCCCTCCCCCTGCAGCCCCTGTGGTGGAGATGAATACCGCCTGCTCTGCTTGTCACAGAGGTTTGAAAAACATATTAATCACTTTAACAAATATTAGCTCAGAGCAGCAATAAACAGTCCAAGAACGTCCTCTCTGTGGCTGCGTTACAATGAAAAATATGCTAATGGGGATGCCTAATTGATTGTGTTTGAGAGACTTCAGTGAGCCAGAGCAGCCTGGGCCTCCCTAGCCCAGGACGCCCAGGCTCGCGGTTACCCTCTTGGGGGAAGATGTCTCCAGCAAACAAAACGATCAGTTTTGCGGGTGTCGAGACCTTTTGGGTGTCCAAGGGAACTGGCACACAAGTCATAGCTCCTATGGGTGGCAACCCACATGCCATGTTTCCTGTCACCTTGTAAGTCATGTTCCAAGCTCACCGGTGTCAGCCCCCGTTCCTAGGAGGGGAACCTGAGGCTTTGGGGACTGAAAGCTGGCTGGAGTACGTGGGTTGTGAAACTAGGGCCTGCATAGATTTGGATCCAGGACCTGAGAGTGTTTTGTCTATCTGGAAATGAGGGGAACCTGCCACAGAAGGCTGTTTCCTTAATCTGTGGACAGCTCATGATGTTGGGCTCGGGGAGCTTACTGTGGACTGCCACCCATGTTTCTTCTCACTAATCTATCTTCTCCCTCCTCCCACCTTCAGCAATGTGGCCTCCACAGGCTGTCATTGCTAGGAGGCCAGAGACTAGAAAGCTCCTGACTTTTGACTGCCATACTCCACTCTTTTACCAAGTCACATTCAGTCCCCAGCGTTGAGGTGGAAACTCGGGCTAGCACCCCTTCTCTCTGCCACCCTCTGCCTGGCCTAAGCTCTGGTCTATACTCAGCTCCTGCCCCCTAGCAGTTCTCCAGGGATCCTAGTGACATGTGCCTGGAGCCCTCATTTGAGGTTTGGCTCTGAATGGGACACACCTGAGGTCCCTGCTTCCCTGTAGCAAGCAGCTTTGGTCCTCTGACCGCTGAACATGCAACAGGCAGGCCTGGAGCAAGCACACCATTTGTGGTGCATCAGTGTTCCCACATAAAGAATTCTGATTTTTCAAACAATTAAGAAACACTTGGAGGCTTAGGAGGTGAACCTACAGAGAAATCTGTGAGCTGAGCTGAGACTATAAGACTGTTAGGACCCTTTGTTCTGCCCGCCTTCTGGGTCTTTTGAAAATTCATAAAGGGGTTTTGCTTTTACACTTCCTCTTGGTGCCTTTGAGGTCAAGGTAGAGAGGATAGGTTGGAGATACTGAGCCAAAAGGCCACAGAAGATCTGCTGACAGAAAGTAGCAGCTGCAAGCTTTACACAGAGGGCTATCTCCTGCTGGGTCTGGTGCTGGTTGCCAGGTGTCGATGACTTTGTGACATCTCTTGAATTGGTTTCATAATGGGTGTATTTGCTTGTTTTTGTTTTGTTTTATTTATGAGACAGGCTCATTGTACAGTGCAGGTCAGCCTGGAACTTGTTATCCCCCTGCCTCAGTTTCCTGAATGTTAAATGAAAAATGTGCAATACCACACCTGGCTGAAAGGTGCATGCATATAAAATATGGTATGTGTATACTCAGCTGATGAGTATATATATATATATATATATATATATATATATATATATATATGATGTGTATATGCCTGGCTGACAAATGCACAAATATAATATATGAATAACATATGATATATCTATACCTGTTTTATAGGCACACACTGTGTGTGTGTGTGTGTGTGTGTATGCCTGGCTTACAGGTGCATACATGTGATATGTGTGTACACCTGGTTGACAGGTGCACCTGTATAATATATATATGTGTCTGGACAACAGGTGCAAGCTTGTATAAGGTGTATAATATATCATGTACATAGGCCTGGCAAGAGGTCGATTTGTGTACACCTGGTTGACAACTACATGTATATGACACATGTATATGCCTGGCCAATGGGTGTATATATAGAATTTATAATGTGCATATGCTTTTTTGAGATTGATTTTATTTGTATGTGTGTTTTGCCTGCATGTATTTTTGTCCATCATGTGCATGCACTTCCTGTAGAACTCGAGTTACAGAAGCTTGTGTGTCACCATATGGGTGCTGGGAATGGAACCTGGGTCTTCTTAACAGCTGAGCCATCTCTTCAGCCCTGTATATATTTAATATTCTGCATATACTATACATTTCACTTGCAAGGAAGGTTAGGCTTGAGCTATCCAATGTGGGAGACATCTTGGGGACATGTGAGTCTTTTTCCTGTCACACACACGAAACCAGGGCTGCAGCTCCTACATCCTAATGTACCCTGGATGAGAATATGCACAGCACATGCTCACACGCAGGTGGAAGGTCTGACTCTGGAGCAACAGAATCCCGCGTCTCTCGCGTACCAGGAGGGGAAAGCATGTGTTGGGCCTCTCTTCTAGACCACTGAGAAAGACCGTGTTGCTCTTGTGGGACAGATGTGGATAGGTTTCCCCAAGTGCAGGAGGGGATCTTTGAGATTGTCACCTGTCCTTGAGGATGGAGTACATGTGTGGACACCATCAAAGTATGTGTAGAAAAGCTGGGTGTGGGGTGTTCACTTGGAGATGCTCCCTCTACTACTGGGTGTGGGGTGTTCACTTGGAGATGCTCCCTCTACTAGGAAGCCTGAAGCAGGAGGATTGCTGAAAGTAGGAGTCCTGCTTGAATTACAAAGTGAGTTCTGGGCCAACTGACCTACAAAGTAAAGTCTTGTCTGAGAAAAAAATGGTTAAAAGAAACCGGCTGGGGAGGTGGTTCAGTGGGTAAAGTCCTTGCTCCATGAATGTGTGGGCCTGGGATCAGATCCCCTGCACCCACGTGAAAAACTGATCCTGGACTAACCCAGGACAGGGCAAGCAGACTCAGGCAGACACTGTCTAGGTGACCTAGTTTGGTTTTGCCTGCTGTAATAAAACACCATGGTCAAAAGTAACTTGGAGAGAAAAGGGCTTGGGGCAGGAACTCAGGCAGGAACCGGAATGCAGGGAAGTGATCCAGAGGCCACAAAGGGAGCTTACTGACTCCTCTGCACTGCTTGCTCAGTCCATTTGATCCTGCAGCCCAGAACTACCTCCCAGGGGCAGCACTGCCTACAGTGGACTGAGTCCTTCCACATCAATCCTCAACCAAGAAGGTGCCCTGCAGACTTGCCTACAGGCTAATCCTATGGAGGTAATTTCTCATTTGAGTGTCCCTCTTCCCAAATAACTCTAGTTGTGATAACAAAACAAACACATAAACACACACACACATACATATACACATAAACAAATACACACAGACACATAAACACACATATAAAAACATACACATAAACACATACACACAGACACACATGCATAAACACACATAAGTACATAACACAGTACACATAAACACATACACGCACACACACACACTAAGTATGAAGAACGTTCTGGAAGGATACATAGGAGGCATGGATTGACTGTGGAGTGGGACTAGAACCCTTGGATGACTTCATTTTTTTCCAGCCCACACTTGGTGAGTTTGGCAGGGGATGACTGTCTGTATGCTCAGAACCTGGCGAGCCTGTTTGTGTCTAGCTTGAACGCAGGGCTTCTCTCAGACCTCGGGGCCTTGTGCTGGTAGAGGCCTATAGTAAGGCTGGCTGCCATTCCAAACTCGGAGGGAATGACAAAGACCTCTCAAACTATAACCCCTCATAGATTCCTTGTCCCCAATTACCTATCAGTGTTAAGAACCCCCAGAAGAAATGTTCCCAGGCAGCTTCTGGGATCCTGGGCCATACGTATGGGTGCGATGTGTCTCCAAACCTCAGTTTCTTAACTTGGGAAGAGGTGGCTATGGTCCTCAGCTGTTACATAGGTTGCGGTGTGCTGTGGTGGACTGAGGTGGACTGAGGTGGGCTGAGGTGGGCTATGGTGGTGTGTGGTGGGCTAAGGTGGGCTGAGGTGGGCTGTGGTGGTGTGTGCTGGACTGTGGTGGTATGTGGTGGGCTGTGGTAGGCTGTGGTGGTGTGTGGTGGGCTATGGTGGTGTGTGGTGTGCGGTGGGCTGTGGTGGTGTGTGGTGGGCTGTGCTGGGCTATGGTGGTGTGTGGTGGTGTGCGGTGGGCTGTGGTGGTGTGTGGTGGGCTATGGTGGTGTGTGGTGGGCTATGGTGGTGTGTGGTGGGCTATGGTGGTGTGTGGTGGGCTATGGTGGTGTGTGGTGGGCTATGGTGGTGTGTGGTGGTGTGTGGTGGGCTATGGTGGTGTGTGGTGGGCTGTGCTGAGCTATGGTGGTGTGTGGTGGGCTATGGTGGTGTGTGGTGGGCTATGGTGGTGTGTGGTGGTGTGTGGTGGGCTATGGTGGTGTGTGGTGGGCTATGGTGGTGTGTGGTGGGCTGTGCTGGGCTATGGTGGTGTGTGGTGGTGTGCGGTGGGCTGTGGTGGTGTGTGGTGGGCTATGGTGGTGTGTGGTGGGCTGGGCTGGGCTGAGGTGGGCTGTGTGGTGGGCTGTGGTGGTGTGTGGTGGGCTGGGCTGGGCTGAGGTGGGCTGTGGGGTGATATTATAGACTGCAGGGAGATGGGAAAGAGGGAAGGCATGAACAGAACCTTGGGAAGAGGAGAAGAAAGGAAATGCTTCCCCTGTCAGAGGGAGCTGAGTGTCCCGTGACTCAGCCATTCTGCTCCCTGGTGTCTGCAGAGAGAAAGAAATGCATACATGGATGCTCTCAGAGGTCCACAGACGGAAACCGCAAATGTCCCCAGGGCAGGATCAGGTCTTCTCAGGTAATAGAGTAGTTTCTGCCTGGGAAAAGAACAGAGCACTGACTGAGAATTCTTGACCGATCCACCTCAAATGTATGTTTTTCAGAGCAAAAAGTCAGTCACAAAATGCGAATCCACTCTGAGGATATTTCCAGAAAAGGCACATCTAGGGGCAGAAAGTCCAGTCCTGGACTCCTGGATTGGGGTGAGTTTGGGATGGTGATGAAAAGGGACACACGGTTCTGCGTGCATGCACATGCACAGTTGCAGCAAGTGAGCTCAGGCTGGCAGACTTGGTGGCAGCCACCTTTACCTTGCTTGTTTTATTTATTTATTTATTTATTTATTATACAGTCCTCTGCTGGTATGTATGCCTGCAGACCAGAAGAGGACACCAGATACCATTATAGATTGTTGTATACCACCATGTGGTTGCTGGGAATTGAACTCAGGACCTGTGGAAGAGCAGCCAGTGCTTTTAACCTTTGAGCCACTCCTACAGCTCAGATCTTTGGCTGTTCTTACCAGGTGTGGACTTGCTGCTTGATCTCCAAAGTTTTCTTGGCAGGCCTTGAGCCTCAACTTTTCCCGAGTTTGGAGCCCGCCAGGCCGGGTGACTAAAGTCACAGTCCCTATACATGGGCAGCAGCAGGGCCCAGGGCACACTGTGGCTGTGGGAACATCTGGGGTAGGATGGAAGGGAGGGTGAGCAGGAGGTCTCCTGAGGTCTAGGACTTCGCCCTCTCTCTCCACACTCATCATTCCATCTCAGGCTTGCCCTGGGCGCCCGTTACTGCCTGTGCTGGCATCCGAGGTGGCCTCCCTGGCCAGCTCTTCATGGCCTCTGTGACACTGGGCTAGGGGTGGGGGTGAGGGAGGGGTGCAGAATGGAAAGTGAGGATCCACCACCTTCAGCTCTAGCTGTCCCTTCCTCCTCCAGACCCACCCCCACCCTTCCTCCTCCAGACCCACCCCTACCCTCCCTCCTCCAGACCCTCCCCTACCCTACCTCCTCCAGACCCACCCCTACCCTCCCTCCTCCAGACCCACCCCTACCCTTCCTCCTCCAGACCCACCCCCACCCTTCCTCCTCCAGACCCACCCCTACCCTCCCTCCTCCAGACCCTCCCCTACCCTTCCTCCTCCAGACCCACCCCTACCCTCCCTCCTCCAGACCCACCCCCACCCTTCCTCCTCCAGACCCACCCCTACCCTCCCTCCTCCAGACCCACCCCTACCCTCCCTCCTCCAGACTCTCCCCTACCTGTCCTCCTCTAGACCCTCCGCTACTCCCCTTTCTCCTCTCTCTCTGCTCTGGTCCATTTTCTGCTGTGTCCACTGACAGTCTGAGGCCAATAGAGATGACACACAGGTGGGGAGAGAGACAGAGATAGAGATAGAGAAACAGATACACAGAGAGAGACAGAGACAGACAAAAGGAGACATACATACACAGAGACAGAGAGAGGAGAAAGAGACAGAGAGACAGAAAAGATAAAGATAAACACACAGATGTGATGGCTCAACAGAACCAATGTGATCTAAAATAGAATTGTTTTATTTGTCCGTGCGGTGGTGGCACACGCCTTTAATCCCAGCACTTGGGAGGCAGAGGCAGGCGGATCTCTGTGAGTTCGAGGCCAGCCTGGTCTACAAGAGCTAGTTCCAGGACAGGCACCAAAGCATCAGAGAAACCCTGTCTTGAAAAACTAAAAATAAAAAATAAAAAAAAAGATAAACACACAGAGATAGAAACAGACACACACAGAGACAGACAGGCAGGCAGGCACACACACACACACACACACACACACACACACACACACACACACACACACACAGAGTCCCATGGTGCTCTGCCCACTTAACTTGGCCGAAGCCTGTGTAGTATTTCCTGTTCTCCAGGGCCTGACTCACAGTCAGACATCAACGTCCAGCTTACTGCAGGAGACAGGAGCACAGCCCAGCTCAGAAGGACCATTATGGGCTCTGTCATTCAGACGGAGGAAAGGTGACCCAGAACCGAGACAGCTCTGATGAGCTGGGTTCTTCAAGGAGCTTCTATCTTTTCTTCAGCAAAACCAGAACCCCATCCTCTGGGCCTCTGCTAGGCTCCTGACACCAAAAACCTCCAGGTCTGCGGGATATGCCTGCCTCTGTTGTCACCGTTCCACGGTCTGAAACCATTCTGAGAACTTGCTGGCTCAGAGGGGAGCGACCTCCAGGACCCTGACGATCCGACGCAGACGTGAAGGATGTACCTAGGGCATGGTCAGCTCTGGCTAATTGATTTCAGTTTCTCATCACAGCTGCGGGGTAACTGTAAGGGAAGGTCTCTGTCATTACCAAAGTCATGGGTTTTATTATTAAAGCCCCCCAATGATTGTTATAAATTTGTGGATTTGGATTCTATCATTTGATAATGAATATGTACAAAGCTGAAGCAAAGTTATGTTGAAAGTGAGGGCAGCTTCAGGGGCAGGGAAAAGAGAACTGCAGGCTCTGAAGGGTGCTGTGCTCAGTTAGTAGCCACCACTGTGCCGAGCCAGTCAGTACCTATGGCTCTGGAAGGTCTTAGCCTTGGCATTGGCCATCTGCCCCACCCTCCTATCTACATATCTCCCCATCCCCGTCCGTTTATCAATCCACTCAGTGTGTTCACTGCCATGCACTCATCTACCCGCCCACCAGACACCCACCTGCCCCCACCTGTCTCACCCGTGTCCATTTGTCTCCCCGCATTTGTCTATCCACAATTTCCTCTGCCCCTCCATCAGAATATAGGCCCATAGTATGGGAGATGCCACATGGGTGGGTCAGCTCTGAACATGAGGTGAGCCTTTGGCACGGGGGACCTGCCCTTGGGCGACCCTGAGAGCCCAGGAGAGAAGTGTTCTGATGGGGAAGGTCTTACACTGGATGCCTAGCAAGAGCAGTCTTCCTGACCGGACAGGACCAGTTTGACGGAGAAGAAAGTGGCAGGTGGGAGTAGAAGCCCGAGACTTGTCTGAAATCCATCACTGGGGTATGAGATATGGTCAAGAATGATCTAGGGATGGATGTATGGGTTTGTTCAGTTTATGGATCATTATCTATAAGAATGGGGCACAGCCAAAGGTGAGGTCGCCAGACTAGCGGGTCTGCAGGACAGCTGCAACCAGAGCTTGGAGACTTGACTCCTGGGGCAGATGGGGGAAGTGCAGGGGTGGGTACTTGTGTGCCAGGAGCTAGATAGAGAGACATGGGTGGCTGGCATCTTGCTCAGGGGTGAAGGACAGCATGGCCTTCTCCTGAGTACTAAGCTGGGCAGGTCAGTTGAGTGAGCGGGGCTCCTAGACTGCCATGTGGTAGGCACCACAGAACCAGTGCTTAGTAATTCTACAACTTATAAAACAGCAGTGCACACTGGGCACCCCGAAGGCAGGCAACCAGAGCTACCCTGAGGGCAAGGCAGAAGCCGGAGCTGCCGACACATCAGTGAAAATCTCAGTGGTCAGGCTAGCAGAATTAGGTTCCTCCCTCCTCCACTTCTGGTGCTGTCGATGGAGCCCAGGGCCTCTTACTTGCTAAGTAAGTGCTGTGCCAGATGCTTAGCAGACGTCCTGATACCTGAAGGAATTCAGGTAGAACTGGCAAGGCCTGAGGACAGAGGGAAGAAGCTGACGTATCTGGGCAGGGAGAAGGGACAGCCCCAGGCTGAGCCTACTGAAGAAGCTGTTGTGGGGTCTAGTGCAGAGGCTCTTGGACATATTGCTGTGACCCTAAGCCTTCGGAAGGGGGTCCTCATGGTCCCCATCTTGCGAGGCCTGGAGAAGGTACCAGGACTGGTGCGGGGCACAGGATGGACAGAATTCCTACAGAATTCTGCTGCAGAGAGAGCAGCTGGAGCCTCTTGTTTGAAAGCAGCTAGGAATTCACCCAGCCCAGCAGTGGTCTCTGACAGGTTGACAAAGAGAAGTCCAGCAAAAGGGAACGGTATGTGCATGGCTGACGAGCTGAGAGCCGAAAATTCCAACAGTCCTAGCTCCCCTCCCACCCCTCCCAGGCAAGAGTCTCTGCCTTGGACATCCTCTGAGATCCTCCCTGGTTCCAATATTGGGCAAGGGGTCCAATTGGACCCAAATGCACCCTCTCTGGACCAGAGACCTGCACTCACTTACCAAGGACGCACAACACGTTAGGGCTAGAACTGCCAGCGGATCGCTGGTGCTGAGTGCAGACATGAAGCCCACCTGTCACGGCCGGATCAGGAGGTGCCTGTTGAAGCAATTTGGGGAGCATGGGCTATAAACCAGCATTTCCCGGTTAGCTCTTAAAGTTTTACACAACATATTTTATGTGTGTTTATATTAAAAAAAATCCCAGTCCTAAATTGATTGAAAAAATGTGTTGCTCTGGAAGGACCAGACCGCCTCTCTAGCGTGCAGCTCTGCAAGACTTGGACGGCAGAGATACCACATAAATAGTTGTGCTAAGTTGCTATGGCAACTGGAATTTGAAAAGCAGATAGGGTTTGGGGTGCTTTTCCCGGTCACTGGAGGACTTTTCCAGGGAAGTGAGGTTTATCCAGCACCAGGTACCATGCAGGACATGGAGAGGTGACTCGGGAATGCAGTGTTGGGGGCGGCTGACTGCATGGTAATGTGGCTTGTGTCACATGGCTGGCCCTCTCTGGGCCTCAGTTTCTCAGCATACAGAACACTTGCCGGAGAATGCAGTCTCCGGACCTTTACAGCATCCCTTGGAGGGAGGTGTGCACTGTCTTTGTTAGTTAGGGAAATTGAGGCCCGGGATTCCCACAGAGGCTCAATGACTGTAGACAGTCCCAGAAATGTAAACTTCCTGCTGTTTTATTTGGGGTACCCATGGCTGCCCCAGTATTCAATGAAGAGTCTGCCCTGGGGCCTTTAGGACACTGACTTCTCAGAGACCGAAGCTGGGTGGGGTCCCATGGGGGAGGCAGAAGGGGAAGGGTGTCTGAGTTGGGGAACCCTGCTGAGAGGGACAAGGCTCAGAAGGGGAAACTTCTAGAACTGGTCAGGGGAAAGAAGGTGGGTACACATGCTGAGCTCGAAGACATGTTCCTCACAGGCATTCCCTGTCTGTTGGTTTGTCTGCCTATCTGTCTGTCTATTTATCATCTATCTATCTATCTACCTACCTACCTACCTATCTGTCACCTATTTAATATTTACCTAGGATATACTTAATATCTATCTAACATTTATTTAGCATCCACTTCTATCTACCATCCATCTATTGTGACTCTATATATCTATTTATCTATCACCCATCCATCCATTTATTTATATCTATCTATCTATGTATCTATCTATCTATCATCTCTATCCATCCATCCACCGATCATCTATCTATCCATCCATCTTTCATCTATCCATCCATCTATTCATCTTCATCATCTGTTTACCATCATTTTTCTGATGTCTGTTTCTACATTCACCCAACTGTTGAAAAGCAAAAAAACTTTCTTTTTATATCTTTTTATATCATCTCCCTCCCTTCTTTTTTCTCTCTCTCCTTCCTCCTTTCCTTTCTCTCCCTCCCTCCCTTCCCTTTACCTTTTCCCTTCCCTTCTGCACCTAGAAGAACTTTGAGCAGCAGTGAGGCTGACAGTAAGGACTGTGATGGGGATGGAGGACCAGAGCTCCTAGTGTCATCTTCCTGCCTGTCCAAGGCCAGAAACAACGTCCCTGACGGGAGGTGGAGACATGAGCATGGAGAGGGGGGCATGGTCTGCAAGGATGCTCCAAGCCCTGGGGAGAGCAACTGGGCCCTGACCAGTCCCTCCTGAGGCTAGTGGTCTCCCTAGCTAGTAGAGACCTGTGTCCCTTCTCCACAGGCCTTACATTCCTGCAGAGCAAGGTATTGCAATTGTGGTCTTTAAATCTGGTGCAAATCTTGATGCTGCCCCCTCCAACCTGTGACTTTGGGCAGCTGATGTTGAAGGCTCCCAGCCTCAGTTTCCACATCTCATGCTTCCAATTGGGCACAGTGCCTACTCACTTGTCCAGACAGACCCTTCTTAAATTTGGCCTCCCTGTGTAGCCTGAAATCTGGTAATGGGTGGGCTCAACTGGATTGCCTTCCACTTAGGTAGAGTTTCACTGGAACCTGGTGCTACAGACACCGTGTGCTGTGAAGAGACACCCCCTGCTCGCAGAGATGACAGACTGTGTGTTGCAGACACTGTGCCTCTGAAGGATGGAGAGAGAGAGGGCGAGGCTTCCAACTGTGGCCTCGCCTGGTGCCTGGGCAAGAACTGCAGGAAGAGAGAGAGAGAGAGAGAGAGAGAGAGAGAGAGAGACAGAGACAGAGACAGAGACAGAGACAGAGACAGAGACAGAGACAGACAGAGAGAGACAGAGAGAGAGACAGAGAGATCCTCCAATCTTCCCTGGGCCTCTCTGTGACTTTTCCCTGCTGCTTTGCTCCAGAGAAATTGGGGTCCTGATTCCCCGAGGGGTGGTGGCTCCAACTGTCTGGCCCAGAGGCCTGGCAGATGCCCTCCTGCTGAGGAAGCTTGCCTCTGGAAACACACTCAGGCTGGGAGCCTTGCAGGACTGATAACCCCCTGAGACCTGGGCTTATCTTGTTCTCACCTGTTTCCCAGGATGCACCTTGCTTAAGAAAATAAGTATTTCTTTTAATTGCATGGGATGATGTGACAAGCTTGATAGGGAAAAAGGGGCTGGGGTGAGAAAAGCCATTTGATTGAATTTTACATCCCAGGATGAGGGGAACCAGGTTCCCCCCACAGCTTGCCCTCCCAGCCCGTGGAAGGCAGCCAGTTCGTAGCAGGCCTTCAGCCTTTGGGGCCACAGAAGCAGCTTTTCTGCCCAGTGTCGTTTGGCCTGGTCCTCTTGGCTAGCAGAGCCTATGGTTGTTTGGGCTCGGCTATGGGGTGACTGAACTGGGATGAGGGATGTCCTTGTCTCTGTGCCTTTTTCCCCTGTGTGTTTCTGTCTGTCTGTCTGTCTGTCTTCCTTCTTCTCCCTCCCTCTTCCCCATCCCTTTCTCTGGATTTTTCTTCCACGTCTGCAGCTCAGTCCCTCTCTTCCGACTTTCTCGATGCATTCCCATTCTCTGTCCCTCCACATGGCCTCTTCTCTATTCTGCCTTATGTGTCCCTGCCTCAACCTCCCCAACCAGAAGAAATGCTTTCTCTCATTGTTCTCGCTACTGCCCGAGCAGCAGAACTTGGTCTGAGTAAGGCAAGCGTGACACATAGAAGGTCCTGGAGAGAGGTGGCCTGACGATAGAGGAACGTGGGAGGCTGCGAACTTGGAGCCAAGCTACCCAGTACACATCTGGGTACTAGCTTGGCACTTGCTAGACACTCTTCTCACACTGCTTTTGTTATTGCTGGGGGAACCAGAAGACACCTGAGCTGCCTGGAATCAGAAGGAGGAGGGCATTTCTCTTCGGGTCCTGAGGCCTGAGTAGTAGTTTACTAAGATTACAGATGGCCCTGCAGGCTGACAGCGCATAACACATGAGAGCCAATGCTGCCTTACAGATGTGGACCAGAAGTGCACAGGGAGAAAGAGAGGCCTCAGGGCATGACAGGGCTGCAGGCCTGCATCATGATCACTGTAGCCGTACTGCTTCCAACTCAGTGTGAGCACAACCTCCCTGCTCTCTTTATCTCCCTCAAGGGGCTGTGTCTGTGGCACAGTGGTATGAAGTGTGCGCCAGCAAGCCCAGGGGAGGGGTGGCTGAAGCAGATGGCCCAGGATCCTCTCTTCTAAG
This sequence comes from Microtus pennsylvanicus, assembly GCF_037038515.1. NCBI lineage: Eukaryota > Metazoa > Chordata > Mammalia > Rodentia > Cricetidae > Microtus > Microtus pennsylvanicus. The sequence continues at coordinate 127,509,718 of NC_134579.1, read as the reverse complement.
CGAGCTCACAGAGACTGGAAGAAAGAGACCCTGATCCCTGGGCACAGTGCTGTGTGGCCAAGGCTGAAGCCTTGCCATCCTTGGGGCTTCCTGGATGGGCATTGGCTGCTACTGCGGCCTAGGTTATCATGTCCCCCAAGTCCATTTCCACCTTTTTCAATGTCTCCACACAGGCTCAAGGCCTTAGAAGCAAGTTCAACGTCTCCCTCTCTGTCGTTGCCTGGGATCCCCTCCCTGCCCTGGACACCTGTCCACGGCAGCTGTCATGTGTCACCTGTGGGTACACAGAACCAGAGTGTCTGCCTGTCCTTCATGAGGTTGTATGTAGATCTCATGGTTCTACTTCTGGGTCAAGCCCTGTCTCTTTGCTTCTTGCTGTGTCCTGGACCTGTGCCGTGGCCCTGGATGCCAGAGTTCTGCATGTGAGGTCAGTGCCCACTGCTGAGCTGTACCCCTCCTGTCTGATACTGTAAACCCCCTGGTCTCTGGTTTTCAACCTCCTGTCTCAGCCTCCCAAGTGTTCAGGTGACAGATGCTTGGACACGGTGCTCCTCAGATTTTCTCTCCTCTAGAGGAACCTAACAGTCAACCTGGTCACATAGCCATGTGACCAGGACCTGTGGCGGTCCAATAGCCAGCAAAGACAAAGGACTCTTGGTTCACAGGCTTTGGGGACCTGAATCTCCTCCACACATGGTGTTGAAAAGCAGACCCTGCCTCAGTGGAGCCATGGAGGGTGTGTGTACCCCGCTCAGGACTTGGCAGTCACCAAGAGAAGCCCTAGGACAGAGGACACAGCTCTACCTGTAGGCCAGTTTCCCAACCACTGGGAGCCTGTCAGAACTGTTGCTTCAAGTGCATAGTGCACAGCTGGATAACGAAGCCTTAGACTTGGGGATCCGGGCGATGTCCCTTCCCATGGGAATACCTGGAAGTCTGCACCCTCAGAAACATGTACTGAGTCTAAACTATGTTCCAAGTGAATGCAAGGGCCTTTGACAGGCAACGGAGCTAGGCAAGGCCAACCATCTCCTCCCCTCTCCTCTTTCTCCTTCCACTGCAGCTGAGGGACCTCACAGGTGCTGCCTGCATCTCAGACTTCCTGCCTCAGAACTTAGCTTTCAGCTCAGAACAGGCTTCAGCCTCCCCTCCCCAAACTGAATTCCCCGCCAAGCTGGAACTGTCCAGAAGCATCTACCAAACTGGTGAGTGTGGGAGAGAATGGAGTCTTTCCTGACCAACTTAGACAGGTGCTGGAGTCCTGGGGGAGGATGGTGCCCCAGGGTGGCCATGTCCACTACAAAAGCCAACGGTCTTAAGGGTCTTATTGCTCTGACCTGGTTCCTAGCTTCCCAGAGCCCCTGTGACATCGGGCTCTGGTCAGCTCTTGGCCTATGTCAATCTTTGTAAAGTATTGGATCCCTGTTTCTGGATTCCTCCGCCACCCATGCAATAAGCTGAATCAAACTGAATTAATAAATTCAGATTTAATAAACAGGGCAACACAGAGCAGAGCACTCCTGGGTGATCCTCAGAAAGGCAGGGACCCAGCACTCTGACAGGCGGATCTCTGTGAGATAGAGGTTAGCCTGGTCTACAGAGCTAGTTCCAGGATAGGCTCCAAAGCTACAGAGAAACCCTGTCTTGAAAAACAAACAAATAAACAAAGAAAGGAAGGAAGGAAGGAAAGAAGGAAGGAAGGAAGGGAGGGAGGGAGGGAGGGAGGGAGGGAGGAAGGGAGGGAGGGAGGGAGGGAGGAAGGGAGGGAGGGAGGGAGGGAGGAAAGAAGGAAGGAAGGAGACAGAACACAGGCCCATATGGCAGATCTATGGACCGGGTCTTGAATAGCCAGTAGGTGTGGTCCTGGGTATCTCCAGGGGAGGAGCTTATCATTGTAGGCTTTCTGGAATGGGGCAGGGTTTGGAGAGAGAGAAATGTGGAGCTTCCACTGGAACAGCCTTGTCCCATGTTTTCATCCCCTGACTGCTACTTGGCCCGCAAAGGGTCCTGTTATCCCCACCAGACACCCTTCTATTCTTCATTCATACCCAGGAAGCTGGGCTCAGGGCAGCTCCAAGTTCAAATCTCTTCATCAATGTTCTTCCTGGGTCCCTTTGGCAATACCTGTTCAGTCCTGAGGGTGGGTACAAAGCACAGGACCAGCTCTCTACTGGGTCTTCCCTGTACACCCAAGCAGGACCTGATAGAATCCACTTTGAGGAGCTGGCAGGCCAGCCAGCTGGAAGGCAGTTCCATCATCCAGAATGCCAGGCACCCATACAGCACAGTGTGCGCTTCCCACAGAAGGGGCTGGGCTGGTTTCCAGGTAGGACCTTGCAGCCACAGGAAGAGTCAGGTCCCAATTTTGGCACAGCCTTGGTGTGCCATCTGTCCCTGTCACTGTTCTTCTGGCTTGATCCCTACAGGACCTTGGTGCAGGTGAGGAAGCCGTCTGGGTTCTCTTCTACTCAGGCCTGGCTGGAAGGCACTGACCCCGATGTATATGCGTTGCTCACAACCCCACAGCTGGGTGGAGACCCCTGGGATACCAGTGTCTGCTGTACTTGGTCTCAGAGGCCCAGACGCAGAGGCTGTGGCTAGGGTCACCTGAAGCTCATCCAGGCTGTGTCCTATAGCTACTCCTGTAGTGGGGAAGCAGCTGCTACCTGTCAAGACACCCAGAGTACCCGCCTCCTTGGTGTATGCCTCTGCACAATACCGTGGCTGGCTACCAAGGCCATGTACTGAGAGAGGGCCAGAGGCCCCTGTGTGCTATTGGGAGTCAGTCAGAGTCCCTTTTAATGTGTCCTGGCCTCCCAGAGCAGGTCACAGAAGGTTGTCCAGGTTTGCCTTGAGTTGGGGATCCTGTCAAAGAAGCCACCAACAGTGATTCTCCAGCACCCGGCCCTAAGAGCCTTTCGGGGACCTGTCCTTACAGAGAGTGCAGTACTGGCCAGACCGGGGTCAAACCTCTTTCCCAGGGCTGGAGTAGGTGCCCTGGGAAGGCCTGCAACCTGCAGCCAGCTCGGTCCATGTAGAGCAGAGGCAAACTTCTCCAGGGAGACATTCGTCCCTTCTAAGAGGTAAACTAATAAACCCCCAAGCTCATAATTACCAGTGGTAACCATTGTCTGCCAAGGCAGGGGACTGTGAGAGACTCCAGTGGGGTGCCGTGTGTGGGCAGAGTTAGCGAGGTGATTCACATAGAGCCAGTCAGGGAAGGGGACTTCTGCTGAGGGTGAGCCTGTGGTAAGAAAGTTTGGCTGATCCCTGACGTTTAGGAGGTCACGAGTCTGGAACTGTGTGTGATTCAGGTACGGAATGGCTGGAATTGGGTCTGGTATCTAAGAGGATGTGGGAAGAGCTTGGATCGGAGTCTATGACTTAGACCCTCACATGGTGCCCCAGATGGCTGGCATGATCTTAGGAAAACAGCAGAGGCACACTATTCAAGCCTAACCTTCCTCCTGTTCTCTCCCGAGCCCTCACCCTGCTCAGTTCCTGTCAGGCATCTCAGTCTTCCTCCTATCAGCTCCTTACCACCTCTCCATCCTCAACACCATACTGAACATCACTCCTGCCCCATCTGCTGGCAGTCACCAGGGTCTGCCAAGTCGCATCTGAGACACACAGGGCTGTCAGCACCTGGCCTGGCACCACCCAGCTGCCTCCACGCTGCCAGCCCAGCCCTCATTTCAATTTAAATAATCGCCCCAACAACCCAGTCCTGGGGAAGCCAACAGGTGACTCTGGAGTATCTGGGTCTATAATAACTCGAAACTCACTGCGGTGGTGTGGACATGTGACAATGCAATCGATTTGGACACTATGGGCCTTGCACTGCATGCCTGCTCATGAAGACAGAACTGGAAAGTGACTGATGGAGTATTCCATCATGGGTGTTTGGATGCTCAGGCGGGACCTCACCGTGTCCCCTGGGGTGAGAGATAGAATCACACTGAGTAGACACTAGGCAAGAATGAAGAATGTTGCTACAAGGGAACTTCTTGCGGGGAACGGTATAGCTATGTCCAAGTATCAGGGAGACCTGAGTTCAAGTCCTACATCTTTATCTCCCTGGTCTTTTCCTCCTTCAGTTCCTTTGCTTCCTGCCTGGAAATATTAAACATAAGGAAGCTATATAGACTTTAGGGTATCCAGCCTTCGTGTCAGGGACAACTGTGGCGAGAGAGAAGTTGGGTATGCTAAGGGGCAGTTTGGGGCCCCTGAGACACGGAGGGGAGGGTGAGTGGTAGTGGCTGGGTGTCAGGAAGTCCATCAAGAAATGATTCTGAGAAGCAAGACTGGGGCGGGGGAGCAGCTGGGAAGGTAGAGAGTTCCGGGAAAGGGCACTGTTGGTCTGGCCCCTGCTACAGACACTACCCAGGACCTCCTAAGGACCCATAGACAGAGGACCTGAGCTTTGAAAGCCTGAAGCAGAACAATAGGGAACCTTGATCGCAGGGTGCTGTCCACCGATGCTCAGAACCAGCAGGTCCAGAGGGCGGCAGCTTTTTCCTTTACGAGTTTGTCTGGCTTTTCGATGCCTCCTCTGTCAGTGCACACACGTGTCTGTTTATTTTACTCATTTCCTCCTATTGTCCTTCTACCCCCCACCAATCATCCATCCATCACTGTCACCAGCCCACCCACCCACCCATTCTTCCTCCACCCAAGAGATCTGCCCATAGCTGCCAGCCCCCTGCTGGTCCGGCTGGGCTGGAAGGCAGAGGGGACAGGACAACTGTCCGTTCTCTGCCTGGAAAGCCGAGTCAGCTGGGGTCAACAAGGGCTTGGTGAAAGTCGTGGCATGTGACAGGAGACCAAGCTGCTAAGAGAGCATGAGGTAGAAGTCCCAGGGCTTTCCAGGGATCCTCACTCGCCTCCTCTTCCCCTGCTTCCTCCTGCCTGCTTCCTGTCCAGTCGAGACAAAGGGTAATTGAGAAAGGCCACTCGTGTGCTATTAATCACTGGCCATAGAGAGGGTGGCTGGCCTTGGCCGTGGAACAGACCTCTCTCTGTGGAAGGTACCTGGTCGTACCTGCTGTGTGCTGTGCACAGGTCTGATGGGCAGGCCTTGGGCTGCCCAGCGAGTACTTCCAGGAATGGACTGTGTAGCCTCCCTTCCCATCCTGACCCCTGCTGAGATCTTGTCTCAAGTTTCTCCTTAATGAGGTTTCTGAGTCTGAAATCTAAGACAGCTCTGCCAAAGAGGCCCCCAGGCTGCTCTCCACAGAAACACTGCAGGGATTAGACAGGTTCACACATTCACACCTCAGTGTGAACTGGCTGGAGAGATTGTGAATGTGCTAAATGCTAAAGTCTAATAGCCAGGTGAGATCTGCCCATAGCTGCCACTCTCCTGCTGGGCTGGAAGGCAGAGGGTTGGGGACAGCCCTCCTTTCTCTTCTGGGATGCTTTCCCCCATCTTGCGTAGTTGGCTATGAGTTGCCAGCTCCTTGGCATTTGGGGATTGTAAATGGAATTTTTATCGTGTCTGTGCCAAGCATAGCAGTCAACAAATGAGCATCAAAGACTTGGATGGATACATGCCAGAGGGCTGGGTGAATGGATGGACAGAGAAACGAACACGTGGACATCTAGATTGACAGATGTATATATACAGTTGTGAAGATGGATGGCCAGATGAGTGTGTAGACAGATAAGTACAAAGATGAGGTAAGTGAATGGACAAGTGGGTAGGAGTGTGGGTGGCCAAGCGACATATGTATTCACGAACAGACAGATGCAAAATGGATGGATGACTAGGTAGACACAAGGATAGAGACATATGTATTCATGGACAAACAGACCATGGTATACTAGACTGTGTAGGAGAGTGGAGGGTTTATTTGTCTTAGACACACCAATCCCAGTCCATCAAGGAGGGAAGGTGGGCCAGGAACTGAGAGCAGGAATGGGGGGAGAGAAACTGAG